>NC_089844.1:50821360-51132360 GCF_035609145.1 Eleutherodactylus coqui | reverse complement strand
ATCTTTGCAGGGTTGTTCATTTCATAATGCACCAAATATTTTCTATTGGTGAAAAGTCTGCACTGCAGACAGGCCAGTTCAGCAACTGGATTCTTCTACTGCAAAGCCACGTCATTGTGATGGATGCAGTATGTGATTGCTGAAATATGCAAGGACTTCCCTGAAACGGACATTGTCTGAATGGGAACATGTGTTGCTCTGAAACACACACACAGACAGACAGATACACACACTCTGATCAGTATTGATCGTGTCTTTTAAGATATGTAAGCTGCAGGCTTTTGAAATATGCACTGAAAACAAGCTGGATGGTTCCTCTCCTCTTGAAGCCACATGACATAACCTTAATGGTTTCCAAAAAGAATTTCAAATTTTGATTCATTTGGCCACAGAACAGTTTTCTATTTAGCCTCAGTCTATTTTAAATGAGCTTTGGCCCAGAGAAGACGCTGTGTCTATGGATTGTGTTCATATATGGCTTCTTCTTTTAATGATACAGTTTCAACTTGCATCGGTGGATTGCACAGCATTTATGTTCACAGACGATCATGCATTACTGAATCATGCCTGTTTTTAATGCAGTGATGTCTGATGGCCTGTAGATGTCGAACATGCAATATTGACTATTGGCCTTGCCCCTTATGCACATGAATTTCTCCAGATTCTTGGAATCTTTTGATGATATAATGTACTGTAGATGGTGGGTTACTCAAAGTCTTCAAAATTTGATGTTAAGGAACATTTTTTGGAAATTTGTAGACACAGATTAGTAGACCTTTGACCATCTTCTATATGCTTCTCTTAGTGCTTCTGAGAGACTCTGCCTCTCTAACATGCGCTTTTAATATAGAGTCAAGTGACTTAGTAGAAAATTGACCCTTCAGGTGCTTATTTTTCCTTTTCAGCCTTTTGTTAAGCTTTGCCCAATTTTTTGACATCTGTTACTGCCATCAATTTTTAAATGCAGTATTTTTTAAAATAAAAAAAAAAGACAATTTCTGGCTTTCAACTTCTGATATGTGTTCTATTGTGAATAAAACACTGTTATATGAGATTTCCAAATCATTGCATTCTTTTTTTTCTTAATATTTATTTACATTTACAGCATCCCACCTTTTTTAGAACTGGGGTTGTATAATAAACTTCCTTGAAGACAGAAAAGGAGTTTGCTCTGTCTAAGGGAGACTTCTTCAAATTTTTCCTCATCAGAGATGTGTTTTCCAAGTTAAGTATATTTGGCCCTATGTTTCCTCAACACACAGTAAGATTTTAAAACAACCCTTACCCAGGATCAGGTAGAATCTCAGGTTTATAGGACTTTGTTAGCAGATTTTAATATAGATAGACCCACATTTTTTTAATGGAAAAAGGGTCAGACTGACATTTTTTTAAATCTGAAAACTAAGATGGTACCTGACCCCAGCCTATATTGAAAAAATTCCTAACATTTATAAAGTTGGCTCTGATTTATGTAGGAGGGGATGTGGGCTTATGAAGATGTGCCTGCATACATGGTAGCACTGCCCAAAGATTTATGCTTTTTGGCTTCATTTCTAATATCTTCAAGCAATATCCTCCCGGGCCCAGCTTTAGCTTTTTGCTTTCATGATATAACTTACATTCCTCCTTTTATGGAAACCCTTCTTTTTGTAAGCAACCCATTCCTTATGAAACAATTATATGCCAAAAGACACTCTAAACATGATTCCTTTGAACTGGACTGCATTCTTTGATTCCATTATCATAATTCCCCTCAGAGTAACCCTACTCTTTTTGGTTTAAGGACCTTCTTATGACTTAAAATTGCTTCACAGCCACACTGTACTTCCTGGTTGCTGAACAGGATGTGTGACTGCTGCAGTCAATCATTGGCAAAAAAGGTCACTTCTGTGGCCACTGATTGGTCAGCACTAACCATGAAGATGAGAGTGGCTATGCAGCAATATTAAGTAGTGGGAAAACCCCTTTAAGTCAGTAATGTCATTATCCTAATCAATCGGTCTTTATGTAATTTTTTCACAACACCCTTCTTTACTGCTTTTATTTTTTATTTACATTTAAATGTTTTAGGCTATAACGTTATTATTCGAGTTCTAAGTTTTTTTTTTATCTGTAATGCTCCCTCTCTTTATACAGGAGCTTAGTTGGATGTATTGGTGACCAAACTCATTCCTTTACAATATATGTCCCTTTGCTCATTGAGTTCATTGTCCACATATATTCTGTTTCTGTTTAGTTTTCAAACTTATTATAAAAACTATTTGATTCTTATTGTCTCTGATGATTCAAGATTTGGCTAAGTAATGTACCGTATATACCGGTGTATAAGGCGACGGGGCGTATAAGACGACCCCCCAACTTTCACCTTATACGCCGGGAATACAGCAGAGCAAAAAAAAAAAAAAATCATTACTCACCTTCCCCGGTGTTCTGCGGCGCTGCTGCAGGATGTCGCGCCCTCCTGGTCCCCGGCAGAGCATTGCTTTCTGGACGCTGAAGGCACGTGTGTTTTAGCCAAATCACAGCCATTCAATGATGTCATTGAATGGCTGTGATTGGCTGACGGCGTGTGTTAGCCAATCACAGTATTAGTTTTCTGGAGGCGGGGATTTCAAGCCCCGCATTCAGAAAGCACTACTCTGCTGGGGACCAGGAGGGAGCGAGAGCCTGCAGCAGCGCCGCAGAACGCCGGGGGAGGTGAGTAATGATTTTTTTTTCGACTCTTTTTTTTGTATTACCGGCGTATAAGACGACCCCCGACTTCAGAGCAGATTTTTGGGGGTTCAAAAGTCGTCTTATACGCCGGTATATATCTCTATATAGGTTTGCCTTGTGAGGTGATATATGTGGTAATTAGAGTTGAGTGAACATACTCGAACGAGCATCAAGCTCGGCAGAGTATTAGCGTACTCGATGGTGCTCATTACTCGAACGAGCATCAAGCTGTGTTTGACCCCGCCCCAGTTTTTCCCTCCCCCCCCGCTGTAACATGTCTGTTTTGGCCCCTCCCTGCGCGTCAATGGCGACAGAGAGGGGGGGGGGGGGAAGCAACTCGGGACCCGGCGTTCCACATACAAAAATGCTCGAATGGGGTTCGTTAGTCGAGTAGAGTTCTTGAATTTTACGAACAGCTCGACTCGAATATCGCGGACCCGAGCATTTGGGTGCTCGCTCATCTCTAGTCATAATTTTGCCATTTTTTATTTTGTTAAGAAGTTTAATATCAAACATTTAACATACAGTAGACCCCAGTTATATCTCTCTGCTCTTGGCTACACATGCTAGTCGGGAGCCGAGGGATTTTAAATTTCCAGGGGCGCAAGCCCTTCTAAGCACATGCCCGACGTCTGGCACGCATGCGCTGAAGGTGATGTTAGGTCCGGGAAGGACCAGAATGTTTTGGGACATCGTGAAGGATGGGGGTGAGTACTTTCTGCTCCCCTCTTGAATCCGATAAATGAGGGGGAGCTCAATCTTCAACTTTTGCTTACTTTTTGCTTACTTACACATGTATACATTTAGGTTCTGTACACGCTATTGTTTGGGGGTTTAAAGGGGCAGTTGTACCATATGCGCAAAAGAAGCCCACAAGGTAAGCAGAGTTGGAGGACCTAGAACTAAAAAGTAGCTTCCTGCTCTCCATTAAATTGCATTTAAGAGATTGAGCTAAAGAATGTCATGGCTTACAATTGCTGGTGGATTGTAGTTAACAGGGTGCTCTATGATGAGTTATTGACCCATATACAATTCTTCCATGGGAGCTCTCTACTGTCTATGTCCATTGGATTCCATCCGAATTTTCATGAAATGTTTAATACAGTAAAAAGAAGTGAAGTCTATAATCAAAAATCTTGAAACAACGACTGACCGCATTAAAGTGAATCTGATCAGTTAGTATCTGTTTGAAAAATAGATCCATCATAGAGGTCATGGCACCATCTTATAGTGGAACCTAGAATGTTAATACAGATTGGGTTATGAATAAAAGTATACTGCATTTTAATAAAGCCAATCTGAAGATTCAGAAAGGTTACAAATGAAGAATATATAACTATAAAATTGACCATTTTCACCTTTTCCCATTCCACGCTGTCTTTAGTCATTTTAGCATAAATTACAATATGACAGTCTCTTAACGTGTAATTTTTCAGTGTTATTTTCTCTTAAGGTTCATATACCTTTCAATTTTAAAGACGCTTCAACACTGATATACTGAAATCTACCTATATTACCATTTGACAAATGTAACAAGTGAAGATATGCAAATTTTTAGCACAAAGCTGACATGCTGCCATTCATCAGGCAAGCTGAGAAAGAGAATGATGCATTATATAGTGTGCAGAGCAGACAGCCAATACTAGTGTGCCTGCATTGGATTACAAAACCGTCCCCTAACAGAATACCTAGGATGTAAGGGGGGGGGGGGGTAATCCTAAAAGGTTTTTAGCCAGAGTGTGTATCCCAGACCATACAAATACCATAACCCAGGCAATGACACAGTAACAAAAAAGGATAGGCGTTTTCTCACTTGTGACTAGAGATGAGCGAACGTACTCGTCCGAGCTTGATACTCGTTCGAGTATTAGCGTGTTCGAGATGCTCGTTACTAGAGGCGAGCACCATGCGATGTTCGAGTTACTTCCACTTTCATCTCTGAGACGTTGGCGCGCTTTTCTGGCCAATAGAAAGACAGGGAAGGCATTACAACTTCCCCCTGTGACGTTCAAGCCCTATACCACCCCCCTGCAGTGAGTGGCTCGCGAGATCAGGTGTCACCCGAGTATATAAATCAGCCCCTCCCGCGGCACGCCACAGATGCATTCTGACAGAGATCAGGGAAAGTGCTGCTGATGCCGCAGCTGCTATAGGGAGAGTGTTAGGATTGATTTTAGGCTTCAAGAACCCCAACGGTCCTTCTTAGGGCCACATCTGACCGTGTGCAGTACTGCTGAGGCTGCTTTTTGCAGTGTTGCACATTTTTTTTTTTTTTGTATATCGGCCGTGCAGAGCATTGCGTCCAGAGCATTGCGTCCTGCAGTAATTTTACATAGTCCAGGGCCAGTAGTGGTGGTGAGGCAGGGACAGTGAAAGACATATACAGTCTATATAGGCAGTGGGCTTTTCCATTTTGGGAAAAAAATCTATTTGGGCTGCCTGTGACCGTCCTCAGTGTACTGCGTCTCTGCTGGGGGTAGTTGTCCTAATTCATACGCAGCCAGCTAAGTGTTACAGCAGGCTTGCACAAAATTCTTTCCTTCCTCTGCTGTGCGTTCCGTAAGCGAAGTCAGCCTCCAACCACAGGCCAATAAGCGGCACATTTAATTACAGCGTTCTGTTTCTGCACTACTGGTAATATAGCATGCTGAGGGGTAGGGGTAGGCCTAGAGGACGTGGACGCGGGCGAGGACGCGGAGGCCCAAGTCAGGGTGTGGGCACAGGCCGAGCTCCTGATCCTGGTGTATCGCAGCCGACTGCTGCGGGATTAGGAGAGAGGCACGTTTCTGGCGTCCCCACATTCATCTCAAAATTAATGGGTCCACGTGGTAGACCTTTATTAGAAAATGAGCAGCGTGAGCAGGTCCTGTCGTGGATGGCAGAAAGTGCATCCAGCAATCTATCGACCACCCAGAGTTCTGCGCCGTCCACTGCTGCAACTCTGAATCCTCTGGCTGCTGCTCCTCCTTCCTCCCAGCCTCCTCACTCCATTACAATGACACATTCTGAGGAGCAGGCAGACTCCCAGGAACTGTTCTCGGGCCCCTGCCCAGAATGGGCAGCAATGGTTCCGAATCCTCTCCCACTGGAGGAGTTTGTCGTGACCGATGCCCAACCTTTGGAAAGTTCCCGGGGTCTGGAGGATGAGGCTGGGGACTTCCGGCAACTGTCTCAAGAGCTTTCAGTGGGTGAGGAGGACGATGACGATGAGACACAGTTGTCTATCACTCAGGTAGTAGTAATTGGAGTAAGTCCGAGGGAGGAGCGCACAGAGGATTCGGAGGAAGAGCAGCAGGACGATGAGGTGACTGACCCCACCTGGTTTGCTACGCCTACTGAGGACAGGTCTTTAGAGGGGGAGGCAAGTGCAGCAGCAGGGCAGGTTGGAAGAGGCAGTGCGGTGGCCAGGGGTAGAGGCAGGGCCAGACCGAATACTCCACCAACTGTTTCACAAAGCACCCCCCCGCGCCATGCCACCCTGCAGAGGCCGAGGTGCTCAAAACTCTGGCAGTTTTTCACTGAGAGTGCAGACGACCGACGAACAGTGGTGTGCAACCTTTGTCGCGCCAAAATCAGCCGGGGAGCCACCACCACCAGCCTCACCACCACCAGCATGCGCAGACATATGATGGCCAAGCACCCCACAAGGTGGGACGAAGGCCGTTCACCGCCTCCGGTTTGCACCGCTGCCTCTCCCCCTGTGCCCCAACCTGCCACTGAGATCCAACCCCCCTCTCAGGACACAGGCACTACCGTCTCCTGGCCTGCACCCACACCCTCACCTCCGCTGTGCTCGGCCCCATCCAGCAATGTCTCTCAGCGCACCGTCCAGCCGTCGCTAGCGCAAGTGTTGGAGCGCAAGCGCAAGTACGCCGCCACGCACCCGCACGCTCAAGCGTTAAACACGCACATAGCCAAATTTATCAGCCTGGAGATGCTGCCGTATAGGGTTGTGGAAACGGAGGCTTTCAAAGGTATGATGGCGGCGGCGGCCCCGCGCTACTCAGTTCCCAGTCGCCACTACTTTTCCCGATGTACCGTCCAAGCCCTGCATGACCACATCTCCCGCAACATTGTACGCGCCCTCACCAACGCGGTTACTGCCACGGTCCACTTAACAACGGACACGTGGACAAGCACAGGCGGGCAGGGCCACTATATCTCCCTAACGGCACATTGGGTGAATTTAGTGGAGGCTGGGACAGAGTCAGAGCCTGGGACCGCTCACGTCCTACCCACCCCCAGAATTGCAGGCCCCAGCTCGGTGGTGGTTTCTGCGGCGGTGTATGCTTCCTCCACTAAACCACCCTCCTCCTCCTCCTCCTCCTCCTCCTCCTACGCAACCTCTGTCTCGCAATCAAGATGTGTCAGCAGGAGCACATCGCCAGCAGTTGGTGTCGCGCGGCACGGCAGCACAGCGGTGGGCAAGCGTCAGCAGGCCGTGCTGAAACTACTCAGCTTAGGAGAGAAGAGGCCCACGGCCCACGAACTGCTGCAGGGTCTGACAGAGCAGACCGACCGCTGGCTTGCGCCGCTGAGCCTCCAACCAGGCATGGTCGTGTGTGACAACGGCCGTAACCTGGTGGCGGCTCTGCAGCTCGGCAGCCTCACGCACGTGCCATGCCTGGCCCACGTCTTTAATTTGGTGGTTCAGCGCTTTCTGAAAAGCTACCCACGCTTGTCAGACCTGCTCGGAAAGGTGCGCCGGCTCTGCGCACATTTCCGCAAGTCCCACACGGACGCGGCCACCCTGCGCACCCTGCAACATCGGTTTCATCTGCCAGTGCACTGACTGCTGTGCGACGTGCCCACACGGTGGAACTCTACACTCCACATGTTGGCCAGGCTCTATGAGCAGCGTAGAGCTATAGTGGAATACCAACTCCAACATGGGCGGCGCAGTGGGAATTAGCCTCCTCAATTCTTTACAGAAGAGTGGGCCTGGTTGGCAGACATCTGCCAGGTCCTTGGAAACTTTGAGGAGTCTACCCAGATGGTGAGCGGCGATGCTGCAATCATTAGCGTCACCATTCCTCTGCTATGCCTCTTGAGAAGTTCCCTGCAAAGCATAAAGGCAGACGCTTTGCGCTCGGAAACAGAGGCGGGGGAAGACAGTGTCGCTGGATAGTCAGAGCACCCTCCTGTCTATATCTCAGCGCGTTGAGGAGGAGGAGCATGAGGAGGAGGAGGAGGAGGGGGAAGAGACAGCTTGGCCCACTGCTGAGGGTACCCATGCTGCTTGCCTGTCATCCTTTCAGCATGTATGGCCTGAGGAGGAGGAGGAGGAGGATCCTGAAAGTGATCTTCCTAGTGAGGACAGCCATGTGTTGCGTACAGGTACCCTGGCACACATGGCTGACTTCATTTTAGGATGCCTTTCTCGTGACCCTCGCGTGACACGCATTCTGGCCACTACGGATTACTGGGTGTACACACTGCTCGACCCACGGTATAAGGAGAACCTTTCCACTCTCATACCCGAAGAGGAAAGGGGTTCGAGAGTGATGCTATACCACAGGACCCTGGCGGACAAGCTGATGGTAAAATTCCCATCCGACAGCGCTAGTGGCAGAAGGCGCAGTTTCGAGGGCCAGGTAGCAGGGGAGGCGCGGAGATCAGGCAGCATGTACAGCACAGGCAGGGGAACACTCTCTAAGGCCTTTGACAGCTTTCTGGCTCCCCAGCAAGACTGTGTCACCGCTCCCAAGTCAAGGCTGAGTCGGCGGGAGCACTGTAAAAGGATGGTGAGGGAGTACGTAGCCGATCGCACGACCGTCCTCGGTGATGCCTCTGCCCCCTACAACTACTGGGTGTCGAAGCTGGACACGTGGCCTGAACTCACGCTGTATGCCCTGGAGGTGCTTGCTTGTCCTGCGGCTAGCGTCTTGTCAGAGAGGGTGTTTAGTGCGGCTGGGGGAATCACAGATAAGCGTACCCGCCTGTCAACCGACAGTGCCGACAGGCTTACACTCATCAAGAAGAACAAAGCCTGGATTTCCCCAGACTTCTCTTCTCCACCAGCGGACAGCAGCGATACCTAAACAATACGTAGGCTGCACCCGCGGATGGAAGCATTGTTCTCTATCACCATCAAAAACGTGGACCTTTTAGCTTCATCAATCTGTGTATAATATTCATCCTCCTCCTCCTGCTCCTCCTCCTGAAACCTGACGTAATCACGCCGAACAGGCAATTTTTCTTAGGCCCACAAGGCTCAGTCATATAATTTTTGTAAACAATTTTTATACGTTTCAATGCTCATTAAAGCGTTGAAACTTGCACCTGAACCCATTTTTATTTTAACTTGGCTGCCTCCAGGCCTAGTTACAAATTAAGCCACATTAACCAAAGTGATTAATGGGTTTCACCTGCCCTCTTGGTTGGGCATGGGCAATTTTTCTGACGTACATTAGTACTGTTGGAACACCAATTTTTTGGAGCCCTCGCCTACAGTGTAATCCAATTAATTTTTTGCCCACCTGCATTAAAGCTGACTGGGGCATGCAGTGTGGGCCGAAGCCCACCTGCATTTAATCTGACGTTAGCTCTGCTGTCCAGGGCACTGCAATGGGATACATTTATGTACAGCCGGTGGGTTCCAGGGAGCCACCCATGCTGTGGGTGCACACGGAATTCCCATTGCGGAGTTGTACCTGCCTGTGACTATTTATAAAAAAACGCGGTCTGACTGGGGCATGCAGACACCTTGACAGAATGAATAGTGTGTGGCACATAGGTTCCCCATTGCTATGCCCACGTGTGCAGCTCCTGATGGCGGTGGCACAGGATTATATTTCTCATTGCTTCTGTACAGCATTGTGGGCTATCGCCCCGCCCCTTTTAAAGAGGGTCGCTGCCTAGCCGTGCCAACCCTCTGCAGTGTGTGCCTGCGGTTCCTCCTCATGGCAGACACACTTATAAATAGACATGAGGGTGGCGTGGCATGAGGGCAGCTGAAGGCTGCTCAGGGACACTTTGGTGTGCGCTGTGGACACTGGGTCGTGCGGGGGGAGGGGGTTGGGCAGCATGTAACCCAGGAGAAGTGGCAGCGGAGTGTCATGCAGGCAGTGATTGTGCTTTGTTGGAGGTAGTGTGGTGCTTAGCTAAGGTATGCATTGCTAATGAGGGCTTTTCAGAAGTAAAAATTGTTGGGAGGGGGGGGCACTCTTGCCGCTATTGTGGCTTAATAGTGGGACCTGGGAACTTAAGATGCAGCCCAACATGTAGCCTCTCGCCTGCCCTATCCGTTGCTGTGTCGTTCCCATCACTTTCTTGAATTGCCCCGATTTTCACAAATGGAAACCTTAGCGAGCATCGGCGATATACAAAATGCTCGGGTCGCCCATTGACTACAATGGGGTTCGTTACTCGAAACGAACCCTCGAGCATCGCGAAAATTTCGTCCCGAGTAACGAGCACCCGAGCATTTTGGTGCTCGCTCATCTCTACTTGTGATCATGGGGATGGCAGTTATAATCTCTCAATGAAGGCAACAAACTTAGTGCTTACTTGTCATTGTACGAAGCAACCTGATGGGTGGTTATACTTCTTTACAGAGGCAATAAACTTGGTGGTTTGCAGCAAAACAGTCTAACTACTGGTTAGCTGTAGCAAGAACAATACATCTCTACTACACAGGCCATGCCTCGCATACTGGTGCGAGGCATGGCCTCAGTGCACAGTCTTTCTCTGTATGACTTGCATTTTAGGCGATTGTCCACTTAGCCGGACCAGGTTTCGCCTCTGGTCTTTAGTGTGCCTCTTCACACACCAGTTGACCAACATACACTCCACGGAGAACACACTCTCCTTCTGGCTGGCTAAGCCACAGGTGTCATCAGGGTGGCAAACTGGCTGGTCAGCAAAGCTTAGGTCACACTTTCAGGGCGTGTATTGTACATTAGCCAGACAGTGGTCCAGAACCACTTGCAGGTTCCCTTCTTTGGGTACTTCACACTTTCTGTCCCTTTCCTCATGGTTTGGTTACTCATCAGTTGAAATTCTCAGAGCTAATTATCAGGACAATACAGTGTACCCAATTCTCCTACAGTCTCAGAGCCCTTCACATAGGTCACTTTAACATATGTATCTAGGCTTGTACAGCACTTTTTCATGCACTACCCATCCTTGTACTAGTGCCCCTTAATGACAATTGCTACTCCTCTCCTTTCACTCTACTGTCACCAGGTGCTATGAGCAACCTCCTTATATCGTACACTTATAATAAGTACCCACCCACAATGGTCACCCAATGTCTTAAAGTTACAGCGTACACTTATTAGCAGCTCAATATACATTTCTTTGACAACAGCCTGCAAAAACGTGCATATTAGAATAGCAAGGACATAAATCAATAGTACAATATACAAGGGGGTACCCAAAAGAAACAGGAATCTTCTTCTGGTCAATAGGTGTTAGTAGTACAAGCTTCTGCTGCTAGGTGAATGTCTGTGGAACCCTCCTGAAGTGGTGTGCTATCCAACGGTGTTGAGGAAGGTTGCATTCGGCTCCAGTGATTTTTTTTTTCTTCAAAAAATCATTACATTTTTTACCTTTCTCATGATGGCGGATTTATATGAACAAAGCAATCTTGAAGAAAAAAAAGTCACTGAAGGAAGATTGGTTGAATACAGAGGGTGAGGCAAGGGTGTTGTGCCATTTTTCGTCAAAAATTGTTTAACACTCAGTGCTGTGTGGTCGGATGTGTTGTCATGATGGAAGAACCAATCACCTGTTTGACCACACAGCCCTCAGAGTTTAGCAATTTTTGACAAAAAAATGACATGACATCTTTGCCTCACCCTCTGTATTCACCTGACCTTGCTCCATTCACCTTTTTGTTTACCAGTGCTTTGAGCAGTGCAAAAGAAATAAAAATTGCACAGCTGCACGTTGTTCTTATGAATCAGCAATCAGAAAACTGTCGTAGAGTTGAACAACTTGTTGGAAAAAATCCCTGGAACCGAGTGCAACCGTCACCAACGACTTCAGCTGGCATTCCGCCTCAAAAGGGTTTCACAGACATTCACTATAAACAGAAGCCTGTAAGTAACGTCCCACCCATCAAGAGAAGATTCCTATTTATTTTCAGTACCCTTTCGAGTAGCGGTGCAACACAAAATGGTGGTGAATGTGCCAACAGTCAACTATTCCCAGTTCAAGAATAGAGTGATGGGCAGTTGGGTGTACGGATAGTTCACATCAGTTTCCAACTCTCTTACAAGAAGGCAAGTTAGTATTCCTATGTGAATCCCTGGCCACCTACTCTGCCAGGATGCAGCAGAATTCTCTTACATGATGATTTATTACTTCTATTATCCACTCACAGCAGCCATAGACTGTGCACCATTTGGAAGTTAATAATGTTTCACAAGTACTTTTGTCTGAGAAAATCATTATTATGGGAAAGTATGCAGTGTGGTAAAGCTTCAACATGCTCATTTCTTTGCTTTTATTTAGTAAACTTATGAGCAACTGAATTATCCTTGACTGAGTTAGATGTTTAAAATATATAGATCTGTATAGGGACTGGTATACATTTAACCCCTTAAGAACTTAACCAATGTTGACTTTGAGGACCGCAGGACTTTTTTTTTTGCTTTTGCTTTAGAGTAGTGTTCCTCAATTTGTAGCTTTCCACCTACTTTGAAAATAAGATTCTCATTATGCCATGACCGCCTTGATAGGAGTTGAAGTTCTAGATCAGCTGGAGAGCCATAGATTGAAGAACACTGCTTGAGAGTATTCTATGAGCTGTTACTTTTTTTTCATATTTACAGCAGTTTAAGGCTTTGTTTTTTGCAAAACAAGCTATAGATTTTTAAAACATTTTTTGGGAGTACATATAAGCTAAACGGGTATTCTGGAATTTTACTCCTTGTACTACTTAAGTCAAATCATCAATAGGTGATTGGCAGGGGTCTGTCACTCTCTTTCTTCGGCAATCAGCTGATTTGAGTCAAATGTTAATGACTCCATCGTCATTGTGGTCAGAGCCAGAAGTGTAATAAAAGGCATAGCTCCCATAGTCATTAATGGGACCTATGCCTTCTAATACACTTCCGTTTCCCACCGCAATGAGGACAGAGCTGTTAACATTTGGCTCAGCTGTAATGAGTGCAGGAGCTGCGATCAGTTGACTGCAAGCGAACCTGAGTAGCCGAGCCCTGCCGATCAACTATTGATGACCTATCCTGAGAATAGGTCATCAATAGCACAAGGGCTAAAAGTCCCAGAATATTCCTTTGATATTTAATTTGTATAAAAAACTTTTAAAATGGTGAGGTACATGAAAAATGCAATTTTGTGTTTTTGGGGGGTTTTTTTACGCCATTCTATACAATCACCAAAATAACATTATTGTATGTTTCATGTCAGGGATACTTGATACATGTATATTTTTTCATTTTTTGAATAATTCTTATTCAATTAAAATGATATATTTTAAAATTGTGTTAATTGCATTTTATTTGAATTCATATTTTATTAGAAAAACTTTATTTTTAACATTTTTGTGTCCAATAAAGGGACTTTTAAACATATATTTTTGACTGCAATGTAATGTCATATGTCTATATGACATTACATTACTACCTGTACATGTAGCATGCACAGGCATTTGTTAGGGTACACCTGAGGCATGCCCTAACAGACTTATACTGGACCGCTTTAGGGATATATTTCAGACTACAGGCTGATAGTATAAAACAGCCCAAACAGATTCTGCTCCTATTATACTTGAAAAATTGGAAGCACATATTTGCTCCACAGACAAATGGAGGGCAGAGAATGTCATATTTAAGACAGTTTTCTGAATATGCCAGTGAATTATTTTGAACCACAGTGCCTATAGGGATTGGGCTGTCAAAGCTGAAACATGTACTGAAAGCAAGTAGCATACTGAGATCTGCAATACAGTTGTGAAATGTCACCAGTAGATCCGGCTTGGTGTTGACAACTTGGAGCCATTTATGGTCTAGAGATTGTTTATAAACATTATATTTTCGGGCAACTATTACATTAATATAGTAACCGATCACAAACATATTGTCATTCTAGTTGTTTTACAAAATTCTGTTTTTTACCGATTGCCCTAGGCCAGTCCCAATTTTTTTAGCTAATCTGAAGAGAACCTTAAATCTCAAAGATTACATGTACATAAATGGCAAGCTTTTTGGTGATTAATAAATCCTAAATGCTCTTAAAGCTTAAGTGACAAGACAACATGTGACTTACACATGTAGCAAAGTTGTCTAGGATAACTTTCTGCAACAGCCATTATAAGAAAACAGCAATAGCCAATGAAAAGCAATTGAAGGGCAAATAAACTGTGATGCTTACATTTTGTTAACATGTAAGAGTCAAGTTACACTTTGCCACATCTGTAGGTAGTAAATGCACCGTGCCATGTAACAGGTTTTCAGTCATTTTGCTTCGGCTTCAAATTATATTTTCCTGTCAATCAAATTACATCCTTCCAATCTCATTAATTATGCACTCTAGTTTTTTTTACCAGACTTAAAGGGGTTTTCCAGTGAAATACTATTGATGACCTATCATCAGGATAGGTAATAAATAGTTGATTGGCCAGGGTCCATTGCTCAGGACCCAGACCGATCAGCTGAGTGGGCGCATGCTGTCAGCGCTGCAAATACACAGAGGTCGAATAGAAGCAGCCGAAGCCTCCACACCGACCTCTGTGTAGTGGCCGGCACTTGTAACTGCATGCATGGCTGCCATTGAAATCAATGAGAGCCATGCCTGCAGTTACAAGTGCTGGCCACTATACAGAGATCGATGCGAAGGCTTTGGCTCTTACCTCTGTGTTTTTGCAGTGCTGACAGCATGCGCCTGCCCATCTGATTGGTCATGGTCCCAAGCGACAGCCCCGGATGAACAACTATTGATGACCTATCCTGATGATAGGTCATCAATAGTATTTCACTTGAAAACCCCTTTAGGAATAGCCATACCCATTAATTAGATTGGACATATTGGATTTCAATATGCTTAATCCTTTGTAACACAGGAAATATACCACTACCATACATTAGGTAGTTTATGGTGGAGTCATGACATCTGGCTAATAGAAAAGGGGTTGTGCCAAGATCATAACCTGAGTTTATATATCTTATAAGGGAATATAAATGTCATTGAGCAGGGTCCCCACTTCGGTCTCGACACTAAGACTTGGAATGGAGAACCACTCTGTAACAGCGGCCCATCCTGAATATATAGTATTACTATAATACTTATAATACTATATATCCCCTGCTCAAGCACTGCAGGGAAAATGTCTGGCTGGACATTCTTTCCCCCAGCATAATTAGCGGTTTGCAGGAGGTGCTTGGCACTGGACCAAGTTTCAGGGTTCTGCATTCTGAAAGGGGTTGTCTCTGATCATCCAAACCCTTTTAAGTGTAGTGCTACTTTAACGGTGGTGCTCAGACAATAATTCAAATAAGATCCTTGGAAAGAAGAGGTCAAAGAGGCTTGTCCTATGAACCAGGCACAGTTATGCACTAAGTTTGTACCTTGTGTGCTTTAACTAGGAGTGGAACACAGATGTTAGATTGGAAAAGAAGAGCCTTGTGAATAAATCTGGCTTTAATATCAATACTTCCCATTCATTTTAATACTGTGAAGAAATTCTGTATACTTCTAGTTTTATGAATATTGTGCCTTGAAAGTCAGTCTTATGTTTGTGGCAAGTTTAGTCATTTCATTGTATTCAGATGTGTTGGACCAACTGATCTAATTTTAATTCTGACATTTCTTTCCATTTCCAGGACCTAACTGCTTTGCAGGCACCACTATTATCCCAGCAGGGATTGAAGTCAAAGTGGATGATTGTAACATTTGCCACTGCCACAACGGGGACTGGTGGAAACCAGCACAGTGTTCAAAAAGAGAATGCCATGGGAAGCAAACCCTATAGACATGCTGTGCCTGTACCAGATATGTGAGGGACTTCCTCTACATCCAAGCCCATGGACTAGATAAACTCTTAAGACTCCAAACGTATTGGACAAGAGCAGTACAAAGGATACAGGCACAAAAAAACGGATACTCCTTAAGTAAAGGTGTTACATTGTGCTGGATCCAGCTGAACTATGTACACAGCAACGAACTTCACATACTACGCTCTGCATCACGTAATGTCCTCCTCTGGGGGTGGCTTCAATTTTCTGACAAGGTTTAATCAAACAGAACGCTGAGACTTTCTAGTGTGACACTGTGAGGAAACGTTGGTTCCATTTCATCGATTTCCAACCAGTTTACCTGACAATCTTTTCTTTCTTTCTAGTCTCCTGTTATTTCCAGCCATATTTTGTTACCCTTGAATTATTTGTATGGTCTAATGAAATTCACGACAACTAGAACAGTCTGTAG
Source organism: Eleutherodactylus coqui (assembly GCF_035609145.1). Lineage (NCBI taxonomy): Eukaryota > Metazoa > Chordata > Amphibia > Anura > Eleutherodactylidae > Eleutherodactylus > Eleutherodactylus coqui. The sequence continues at coordinate 51,116,253 of NC_089844.1, read as the reverse complement.
TAACATTGTCAGGAAAGGACATGACTTTGGAAACTTCCATGATAAAGGCTAATTTAAAGAATTCAGTACCAAAAAATGCTAAGAATGCAAAAACAAAGTATAGTATGGTGTCCAGGTAATGAGTAAACCAAAGTCTGTTAAGTCTACAAAAGCAAGTAGTCGAGACTATTTGGGTTAAAGAGGAGATACATAACGTACCTTAACATTTCTAGCATCAAAAGTAAGGTAGGGATACTAATGCATAAATTAGTCATTACGCCATCATAGATTACATATGTATGAGACAGGGGTAATGTGCCGGTACACCTCTACTGCACTATGGTGAATTCGAGAGGTACTACACATACATTACATAAGCTATGTGCACTGTTCTTTTGGAATACATAAAGATTAGACCCTGATAGGACAAAGGAGGAATATATATATATAGAATTATATAAAGTAAATAGAACAACATTAACAAATATGTAAATGTTTCAAAATATGCTGGATTAAAAGAAATCGAAGGGAAAGTATAATTTTCAACCAGAGGCTATTTATATTTAACTCTGAGCACAAGGTATGTATTAGTTTCTAAATATATAAAGTTTACATTTGGTTAGCTATATATTTGCTTACATCATAGGGTCATATCAAGGCATTGAAGAGTTCAGGTTGTTCATCATGGACTGCAAAATGTAGTTACAGTTAGCTGAAGATGTTTTGTTCACGTTCTTAAAAGGGGTTGAACCAGAATTACAAGTTATGCCCTATCCAAAGAATAGGGGATAACTTACTGATCGCTGGGGGCATCAGCACTGAGGCCCTCATTAACCCTTTCCAATCCACTGTCTGACGTCTAAAGACATTCTGATTGAAGGCTGTACAGCTTCCGATGTCCAGGACATCCGGCAGGGTATTCTTACTGTATGTTACTGGCCGCTCTGTTGTCAGGGGGCCTCTCCAGCATATCCCATACCACAGTACTGGCTCTAGCCAGCAGATGGCGACATTGTATAATGGCAGAAAGAGAAAGCCCCCTAGGAAACCCTGAATCTAAAATTGGATTGCAAAGGGTTAATCCTGAGAACAGGAATCCTGTGTCCTCCATGCTCCTTACTACAGGGTTACTGCACTCCCTTCAGTGAGAATAAATGGAGCGTTGGTCATGCAAGTGCACTGCCACTGCTTTAATTTTCAACAGGCGTTCAGATATTTTCGTCATCCCAGCACTATGGCTGGGAGAAGCATCACTGCTGTGACAAAAACAGGGTGAAACAGAACCCCCATTTTCAGGATCGGTGGGGGTCTCAGCGGCGAGACCCGCATGATCAGCAAATTATTCCCTATCCAGTGAGTTGGGGTTAACCTGTAATTCATGAAGAACCCCTTTAACAGACTTGTGTTTCCAAGATGTTGATCTATCAGACTTATGATATGCCTGGGGACTGCTTGGTACCAGCCATGGTCAATGCTTTGGTTCAGCCACTAACATATCCATCCTTCAGTGGCTCTTAGTTCCATCTAGGATAATGCAGAACATAATAACACTAGGTTTGGGGTAAATAAGCTGATAGTAGTAGCAATATACCATTACAAACTCTCCTTGTATTTCTCCATCAAAGCTATGTAGAAAAGATTATACCATTGGTCTTATCAGCCTAATATATGCCTGTGTCAAATATCAAAAATTGTTATCGGACCATAACATCATGGGTCTATCATATGTTACTCAGTTTAAATGCCCCTTTGCTGACTTGAGTTGATTCCACCAAATCTTATATAACAAGATGTATTCACAAGAATTCATGAATTAATTCCAATGGTTTGCAAATGTATCACATTCCCCAAGTATATGTTTAAAATGGCAACATCAGTGAAGATCTGTAATAACTTCCAAGAGACCATTTAACACTTGAAATGTATACAATTATTCAATGTAGGGTTCCGGTTCCCATCAAGTTTCTTAATAATCTTACTTTGCAATTTTCCACTTTTTGAAGACTTGCATGTCGCATGGCAACTTGTTGCCGCTTTTCACTTAACTGTTCATTTATGATTGTTTACTTAAAGACTAAAAAAACTGAATCTACACAGCAGGGCATCTGTGACAAGGTACATTATCTCATTTAGGATTAAGTATAAATAGTCACTTTACTATTATAGGATTATATTTTGGCTCAGATTTATCAGATTGCTACTTACAGTTTCATCCAAAAAGATATTATCTTAAGGTACCTTTGCATGGGAAGATTAATCACCAAAAAATGATCACTGGAAACAGCAAATTCAGGTGATGGTGGTCCGATGTACATGCAGCTACCAATATATGGCACTCTGCCAAGGGGAAAAAAAAAAAAAAACGCTCACTTTTCGGAGTTGCTTGTTTTAAGCTCACTTAAAAACTAAGCAACTATAGGCCTATGTAAACAGGCAGTATGAATGACTGTCCGTTTGCAGTGAATGGAGGCAGGCCACTGGAAAAAATCTCCAGCCTGCTCTACCTCCACACTCTGAGGGTGCGTTCACACGAGCGTATAAACGGCGCGTTTTTGTGCCCAATCGTATAAACGTGACCATCTGAGGCATTGGTTTCCAATGTATTCGTTCGCACGGGCGATTTTACGGCGCGTAAAAACGGCAACCCGAAAAAAAACGGAACATATGCGACCGAAATACGCGCCAACGCATATTCGATGGCCGAAAAGATAGTTTGCAAAGTAGAAACAAACGATAATACGCTTTCTAGCTCTGGTCATGATCGCCGAAAAACGTTCTTTCCGGCGATTAAACGCTGCGCACGTGCGAACGTAAATACGCCTACGCTCGTGTGACCGCGCCCTGAATGTCTATTGCTCCTGTGTAAGCAAAGGAGCTATAAATCAAATTCACACGATTTAATGATTTGTTTGAATGATAATACTGTGCAACACAATTTTTGTAACAGATAAGCAGATAGGCGGCTTATGGTAACTTTAGTGCGCTGAATTCAAATATGATATCCGTTTTTTTTTGCCACATAAGGTTTTCCAATTATGGGGAATAATGTAATCCGATTGCCGTTGTATTTTTTGGAAATATGCCAATACATTTAATCCAGTAGGCTTGCCATTAACCTTGCTTAATAAAAAGAACACATATGATTGTGCAACCATTTCGCAATCACTGTTACACACCACTTGCTGACTGAACAGTATAAGGGTAGGTTTATGTAACATATAGGGTATGTTTCCACGTGGCAGAAGCACTGCAGATCACCAGTAAGTTGTAATTAATGAACTGTGATTTTACAGGTCATTAGTTAGACTAAATAAAAGAATCAAAAATCATAAAACAAAAATACATGTTTGGCATAGCTGCATCCGTGAAGGTCACATTATTTACCCTGCATGGTGAATGTTGTTTGGGGAAAAAAAATTAAGAACGCCAGAAATGCGCTTTTTTGGTCATTCTATTTCTCAGAAAAAAATGCTATAAAAAGTGATCAAAAAGTCGCATGTATTCCAAAATGGTACTAACTCGAGCTACAGGACGTCCTGCCAGAAATGAGCTCTTGCACAACTATGTTGAAAGAAAAATAAAAACGTTATTGTGGGCAGAAGATGGGGGCAGAAAATAATTGAAAAAAAAATTTAATGTGTTTGAAAAAAATAAAAGTAGTACAGCAAAAAAACAAACCAAAACACACTACATAAGTTTGGTATTGCATTAATCATACTGACCCATAAAATAAATTTATTCTGTCATTTTTGTTGCAGTTTGTGGGCTATTGAAACAAGTCGCACCGAAAGATGGCGGAATTTAGTTGTTTTTTTTTTCATTTTACACCACTTTGTATTTTTCAATGGTACTATTTAATGTACCATATAATGTACTGAAAACATTAAAAAAGTTCTACTTGTCCCACAAAAAACAAGAACTCATACAGTGACGTCGATGGATAAATAAAGGAGTTACAATTTTTATAACAAAACAAACAAACAAAAAAAAAAAGCTTGGTCACTCACGGGTTAAATAACTTCAAAATGAGATGTGCTAGCCATTATTCAGTTTTACCAGTGAAATCAGCAGGTTTTAATTTTACAGAAACGTATCAATTACTTTCTGCTGCAAAATTTTTTTAAATTTGTTGCACAGTGTAATCGTCCCATGTAAAAGGGCCCATAAGGCTGTTGGCTATCAACTGTTTGATCCTTTTGGTCTTGAAAGATTGGCCTCTGACACAGGCATCTAGCTGAGGCTTTCTCCAATCTTTACTTACAAAACACATGCATGCTCATCCAAGCCAAGCAAATTTGCATGTGTATGGGGGAATCAGGAGAGAGAGAGTTGTCAGCTCAATGAGCGCTTTGCTGCTAGCCATTGCATATGTATGGACAGCCTAATAAAGATGCCCTATCAGAAAAGGATGGCCAATTTACATTGCCTATTAACATTCCTGCTTATTAACATTCCTCCAAGTTTTCAGAAAACAAATCTCAGGCTTCTTTCACACGAGCGCATATCAGCCGGCCGATATACGCTACATTGTAAGTGAAAGATGGGGTGAATGGGCGCACAAATCAAACGTTTGTGCGCCCATTCATATGGCCTGGTGAGGCCGGCGCAAATGCGCTGACCTCACCAGGCCATCTCCCATTTCTCCTCCCTCCTCATTGCAGGCTTACCTGTCTTCCTCCCCCTTCGTCTGTGCAATGGAAAGGGGCGGGGTGGAGTCAAGCGCTGGTCCGCCCCACCTCCTCTCATTAATGGCTATGGACCATGGACAGGGAGAGGGTGGGCACTTAGCCCCACCTCCATCCTGCCCCTTGTCCATAGCATCAATGAGAAGAGGCAGGGCAGACCGGTGTTCCTATTGCACAGAACGAAAGGGGAGAAAGACAGGTAAGCTTGCACGGGTGGGGGTGGGGTGGGGTGGGGGGGGGGGAGAACAGAGGGAGGGAGTTTAGCAGCCACGTATTCCGGCCAAAACATAGTTCCAGAACTATGTTTTGGCTCTAACGTAAAAATGCCCAGCGCTATATTGGCTTAGCCGGACGTTTTTTATATCTCATCAATACACCCATGTGATCTGATGCATTGGAATCCATTGCATCAGATCACAGCGTATCTCGGCCGGCCGTGAAAACGCTTGCCGATATGCACTCATGTGAAAGAAGCCTCAGGCTCATATAAAGAGAGGCAATGAGAGAAATAGCTAAATGTGTCAGTATACCCTATATACATTATAACTCATAGCCAATAGATCTCATAATACAAAAAATTCCACCATGTTTTTTGCAATTGGAGTCCATCTGCCCACCATTAATGACACAGTTTTAATAATGCAATTTCTGCCCACATAACACACAGCATTTGGGTCACATAATGCCCACACGTGTGTCATACAATGATTGCAAAATAATAATAGCATACAATGCAGAAATATTCATATAGTAGTAGTATATAGTTGTGCAAATGCTATCAATATTTGTGCAAGTCCCATAGTATTGTCTGTGCAGTATTGCTAGCCACATATTAGTGCCTATAGCTGTGCCTATAAAGCAGTGCCACCTATATGTCAGCAGACAAACACAGTAGTGCCCAAATTGAGGTGCCAACCACATGGTACTAAGATCCTCCTAACCACGTAGAAGTGCCTAAATAGTAGTCAAAACCATAAAACAGTATCCATGTAGCACTTCAGTAGTATTTTCCATTCAGTAATCCCAAACTTCCATTTTTTCTCCCAAATATTCTTATGTGGCAGTAACTTTATCCCCACATCCATTTTGTGTAGATCATTCATGGTAAACTTTACTAGAGTACGGTACATTCACACTGCAGATAATCCACAGTGAAATAAAGTAGCATCTCGGTGGATAAGATTTTAACAGCTTTCATCCACATGCTGCAGAAAATGGCTGCGTAGAAACTGACTTGTGGTGCAGATTTATAAATTCACAGCATGGCAATTCTGCTGCAGATTTTTACTGCAGTTTTCACCCTTTTTAGTATAGAAGACAGATATCCACAGGGAGCTCTATAACAAATTTAGCTGCAGATTTGCAGTGAAATCCATTGGAGAATTTGCAGCGTATTCGACAACTGTGGTCATACCAAAAGTCTGACCTCACAAGAGCTCTCCCCATCAACGATTGTAAAGCAAAACAAAAGTATAAAAGACAAATTGTGTTAAAGCAGTCTGAAATACATGTTTTTTGCTTCTATTTGTGATTGTTATTTACAAAAATAATATCCAAATGTCAGAATGAAAAGACCTCTAAATACCATAACAACTAGAGATGAGCGGGCATACTCGCTAAGGACAATTACTTGATCGAGCATTGTCCTTAGCGAGTATCTCCCCGCTCGGAAGAAAAGGTTCGGCTGCCAACGCGGGTGACAGGTGAGTTGCGGCAGTGAGCAGGGAGGAGCGGGGGAGAGAGAGATCTCCCCTCCGTTCCTCCCCGCTCTCCCCCGCTGCTCCCCGCTCACCTCTGGCAGCCGAATCCTTTCTTCCGAGCGGGCAGGTACTCGCTAAGGGCAATGCTCGATCGAGTGATTGCCCTTAGCGAGTATGCTCGCTCATCTCTAAATCACAACTAATGAAAAGGTTAAGAAACTAGAAACAATTACTTTGAGACTAATCCTGCCAATGTGTGTGCTATTGTACTCTTTAGTTTAGTAAGTAGGCCTGTGAGAGGTATAAAGGGTGGGTTGCCATATTATGAAGAATGAGTAGTACAATGGAAGGCTTGACAATAATGCACCAAGTAGTTCTGTGCTAAATTCCAAACTAACAAAATGGTCTTATATATAAAATCTAGAAGAAATTATCTAATTGTATTTATTTTACAAATGAAAGCTACATAGACGTCCTGTGACTTACGGTTTACAGGCTGCAGCAGCCAGTTATAGAGGTCAGTGATCGATTCATTTAAAGCGGACAGCCCCTTTAAAGAGGCATTTCCATCGCATCCAATCATGACTGAAATGAGAATTCTCCTCTGTACAATGGCCAAGAGTACGGGCACAACTGTTTCCATAACTGCCATATAAGTGAATAGGAGTTACGAAAATAGCAAAGCACAGTAAGTTACTCTAGTTCTGTAACACATACCTTGCTGCTCCCGCATTCACTTCCATGGGAATTATGGAAACCCTATAGACAGCTTCTCTTCTTCTGTTTCCATAATCCACTTTGCCCCCAGCCAGTAAATACAGCCGGGCCGGGGTCAGGGGAGGTCGTATCTTGCGATAGGTGCTGGGTTCTTAAGAGGGACTAACATCTATCAGACTTTATGCCATTCTGTGGATATGCCATAAAGGTCAGAGATAGGAATACCCATTTAAAGCTCCTGGGCTCCAATACAAAATCTGTAACGGGGCCCCCATCTACTATGTTCCGTTTATAATACGGAGGTCTTGTGTGGCAGAGTGGACTTAGGGCCCCTTACATCTGTCTTCACCTCCCGAATAAAGCGAACAAAGAGCACGTGAGGACTTCTGCCCCCTCATTTCAGTGACTGGTGGTGGTCTTGAAAGCCAGACAAACGTTTTTTTTTTATGTGGAGTTACTCATTAAACTTTTTAATTTTTTTCGTAATTTTTTTTTGTATGTTTGGTTGGAATAAGTCTTGTGTAGGCAGGCATCTTACCCATCTATTTATCTCATGTGAAGCAAGTTGACATGGAATGTATAAATGATGATACACAAATAGTTAACTGTGCCATTGTTTGATATGGAAGTTCTAAAGATGAACCATTCACAGTACTAAATTTAAATCTCCAGAGTTTCTCAGCACAGATACACAATCTTCAATAAATTTATATGCAAATTCTTCCTTATGCAGGTGTTCTTACCCCAGGTCCACCTACAAACACAGCCCTATTGTATCCATAGGTAAATTCAGGCCCAACCCTTCATTGTGGAAATCTTCCCTAGTTAAAAACAATTCCAATACACAAATATTTTTCTATTCCATTCCAGTCAATATGCTAATAAAAACCAGAAAAACATTAACAAAATAAAGTAGAAACATTCAAAAATATGGAAAATAAGGTCTTTTTTATTTATTCCATTTTTTGTGTAGTTTTCAAACATTTTCCCTGAAATGTTATATTCTATATTTCAGCCATACAACATAAACCAATATCGATTTTGATCTGATATGTATCGGATGTTCTCAGTCAATGCCTGTTATTGTAATTATTTTGCAATGTATCTGTATGTATTTTTCCATATACTTGTATATCTATTTTGTTTTGAGTCTAGCAGGACATATACCTTGCTAAACCTCAGACAGGAATCTCAACTCTCCAGTGTCAATGGGCTGCAACAAGAGCATGCCTATGAACGCTCATGTAAAGCGGCCTTGTCTATACAGAGATGTCCGACATGAAAAATACTTGATGCATTACAAAAATATATTAAAATATTTTGTTAAATATAAAAGTGTCCTATACAACAATAATAATTTTCTTCTGATGAACTCCTGAAAACTAATGTGAATTTGTTGGTTCTTTTCTTACTGATTGGCTGTTCTGGACAAAGCCCTTCTTTATGAAGCATTACTTTATATATATACAAGATGCTTTCAGCATTGATATTGGTCACACAGGAAGTATTTTTTGCAGGTCTTGAAAAACATCAAAGTAGGTTGAGTGCATCTACCATGTAATCTCCTGGTTATACAACTGCCTGAACGTCATACACAGAATGTACAGTGACAGCTACTGAAGCTACAAATACATGCCTGGCCTTTTACCTATCAAATATACCATTTCAAAAGGCAAGTAAAAAGTTTTGAAAAGCTTAGCTCTCTGCCGAGATATGATGACATGAAGTTACAAGCCTAAAATCTGAAGCTGCACCATGACAACAGTTCCTGCTCCAATCATTAAATACATGAATATCTGTACATATTGTATGCTCACATAACTGCAACTATGGATGGTTTCACATCTGCGCTCGGGGTTGACTATAATGAGGTCCTCCTGCTTTCGGCCCAGCTGCCTGCCTTAAGTACTTTGTCTTCCAGTACTTTGAGCCGATTCCGTGACGAAACCTCCGGCGGAGGCTCCGACGCAGGTGTCAAACCGGCCTATTCAAAGCAGGTAAAAGTATATATGGTTGTACAAAGAAACACATTTGAAATGACCATTCAAAATTGCATTGAAAAAAATGTTCTTCTACATGGATGTTCAGTATACAGAGTACATGATGGAATTGAAAATCTGTGACAGCAGATTGAGGTGGTGGTGATCTTCTCAAACAGGTGGTGTTTTGCGGAGGTTTCACTGTACTTGATTATAAATGCACAGAAGGCCTCTATAACCCCACTATATTATACTGTCATAATTAGAGATGAGCGAGCACCAAAATGCTCGGGTGCTCGTTACTCGAGTCGAACTTTCAGTGATGCTCGAGAGTTCGTTTCGAGTAACAAACCCCATTGAAGTCAATGGGCGACGAGCATTTTTGGATATGACTGGTGCTCCGCTAAGGTTTTCATTTGTGAAAATCTTAGCAAATCACCAAAGTCATGTAAAAAACACAGAAATGGATAGGGCAGGCGAGGAGCAACATGCAGGGCTGCATTTCGGGCTCCGAGGTCTCACTATTAAGCCACAATAGTGGCAAGAGTGAGACACCCCCCCCCCCCCGCACTGTCAGCATAAAGATCGTTCTCCTCTGCCACAGCTGTAACAGCTGTGGCAGAGAAGAACGATGTTAGCCCATTGAATTCAATGGAGCCGGCAATACAGCCTCACCAATGGAGCCGGTCACAGCCTCACCAAATCAGAGGCAGCTCATTCAGCAGGTGGGGATTTTAAATCCCCGGCTGCTGAATACTACTCACAGCAGTTCAGGAGAACTGCCGGCTAGATGCGGCTGAACTCTGGCTGCAGCGGAAAGGTGAGTATAAATTTTTTTATTTTTTATGTTTTATTTTTTACACATTTTAGGATGATTTTCAGGTAAGGGCTTATATTTTTAAGCCCTTCCTGAAAATTCATCCCGCGCTCGCCGGCAGCCCATTGCTTTCAATGGAGCCGGCTGTATTGCCGGCTCCATTGAATTCAATGGTCAGTGCTCGTTTAATTGACTCGAGTACCGCGTGGTGCTAGTCTCGAGTAACGAGCATCTCGAGTACCCTAATACTCGAACGAGCATCAAGCTAAGACGAGTATGCTCGCTCATCTCTAGTCATAATGTATATGGCACTCAATTTAATTGCGTACACTGAACAATCAATGGTGAACAGAATCTACAAGAAGAAATTGGCAAAACATAGAAATTCCTTAATTTGGTATCTAATCACCCTAATGTTTTGATAGTCAAGAACTTGCAAATAACTGCAAGCAAGAACGATACAATGTATTCCCTTTAACACAATCCTACAACTATTTATTTCAAAATATTATTGTTCAATCAGTTTTATGGAGACTTTTTTCAGATAAAATAAACATATCAAGAAGGTCTTTCAAAATATTATTATCACCTGCAAGATACTTCGCGCCACAGATGCATATTTCATTTTTATACTGGGATTACGAATTCAATTTGCAACAAAAGTAAAAATGTAAATTCAAAAACAGTTTTTTATTTTATTAACCTATTGGCTGTGCTGTTGTCGGCTCTGGTTTATTGCGCATGAGGTAATGTAGTTGAACTTTGCTAACAAGCAGCACATGTAAATTTCCTGTTCCCTTAAGGAGTACAGCCAATGGAGTCAATGGACTCCAGCGTATAGGAATTACCAGATAAAACCATTATCCAGTTGTGAGCTTAAAAATGATATGTAATACAGTATCTACAGGGATTATTACCAGTTATTTATTTCCATCAGTACTTGCTACTATTCTGCTTTGTAGCTCAGCTCCACTAGGGCAGAGATGTGATCTGTGGCCACGGCTTATCTACAGGGAGTCTGCAGTAGCCTAAAAGTGCATTTACACACACACACACACACACACAGAGGATCGCTCAAAATTCATTAGGAACTGACAGTTTCGAGCGATCATCTTGCATAGGTACTAATCAGCCCTTTAGTACATCATGTGCATGTATTTAGAGAACAGCGGGTGGTCTGTTCTCTAAATATACTACTATAGTTCTCCAGTGGTACAGTGGCTCTTAACAGCTGTTAAAGAATGTTATCAGCATTTATCAGCGCTGCCTGCGGAGAACTCAGCGTGCCATCTGTCTTATCTTATCCTGAGGGATGAGGATTTCATGCGGACTTGAAGTCAGCGATGGATGAAAAGGGCACGGTAAGCGCATGATCGGTGCACGTCAACAACAACGATTATCGCTCCAAAAATGGGTTTGGAGCGATAATCATTGTCAGTAAAAAGGCCTTTAAACTCACCTCCTGTCTCCTCATTGTTTCACACTGCTGCTCTCTCCCTCTTCCTGTAGCTCTCCATTTTCTGATTGACTACTGTATGTAAACACAACCTCACCAGGAAATCAGGGCATGGATTGCCAATTTCTATTACAGCAAGAACAGGATGATCATGACATCCAGATTATCAGGTACCATAACGGACACTTACAAAGCAAGGGGAATGAACCTTAAAGGGGTTGTCCCGAGGCAGCAAGTGGGTCTGTACACTTCTGCATGGCCATAATAATGCACTTTGTAATGTACATTGTGCATTAATTATGAGCCATGCAGAAGTTATAAAAAGTTTTATACTTACCTGTTCCGTTGCTGGCGTCCTCGTCTCCATGGTGCCGACTAATTTTCGCCCTCCGATGGCCAAATTAGCCGCGCTTGCGCAGTCCGGGTCTTCTGCAGTCTTCTATGGGGCTCCGTGTAGCTCCGTGTAGCTCCGCCCCGTCACGTGCCGATTCCAGCCAATCAGGAGGCTGGAATCGGCAATGGACCGCACAGAAGAGCTGCGGTCCACGGAGGAAGAGGCCATCTTCAGCGGTGAGTAGAGAAGTCACCGGAGCGCGGGGATTCAGGTAAGCGCTCCGGTGAGCTTTCTTTACCTCCCTGCATCGGGGTTGTCTCGCGCCGAACGGGGGGGGGGTTGAAAAAAAAAAAAACCCGTTTCGGCGCGGGACATCTCCTTTAAGGCATCCATATGTTTTAGAGTTTAGCTGCCTGAATCCACCAATATTGCGAAGCTGGATGACTCTCTAATGTCTATAGAGGTAGCTCAACCTTCCCCTGACAGATGATATTGGGGAAAAGGAGGATTGGACACATTGAATTTCAACACCTGATCCTTTTGTTCCCGGGAAATTAATCCCTGAATTTTGAACCTCATTACTCTCATTTTTCTATCAATTTGGCCATATGAGAGCTTGTTTTTGTTTTTTTTGAAGGACAAGATGTATTTCTTATTGCCAAACTTTTGAGATACATAAATCTATTATATAAACCGTTTATTGTTGTTTTACATTTTCTCTCAGAGACTATGTTGGGGGGGGGGGAGCAAATTTTTTGAAAGATTTTTACATTTTTTTTTACATTTTTCTAAACATAGGGGACATGAGCATGTGATCTTCTGATGGCTTATGTACTGCAGTTTATTATTGCTTGTCAGTGCTTTACTGACAGGTGATGCCTAATAGACACTTACACATGGTAGCAGCCAAAGGCCTCCACGTCAATGGTAAAGCCATCAAGAACTCATGAACATATTGCGTTGTTGCCAATAAGGTGACAGAGAGAGCCCCCTCCCTCTGTCTAACCACTTAGGTGCCTTGGTCAAGACTGACTGTGGCATTTAAAGAGTTAGCATCTTCGTTATCTTCAATTCTGCCTGTCAGAATGGGAAGATGCCTGTATAATTCAGCTAGTATCCGCATGTGATGTACTATTAGGTTTGCTCGAGCAAATGGCTAACCATGACATAATAGTATGAAGGGATTAAAGTGGTAGCCTCTTCCCATACATCATATGTGAAAAGAGTTATCTTTTTACTTCGTTATAAACATTTAACATGCTACAATGCTTTTCACACAAATTATCAGTCCATGTGAAAAAGCGCTCATGTGAATAGCCTAATTGGCTACAATGGGTCTGTGTACTGTTCATGAAATAGACAGTACATGCACCCACTATACACCCATCTGAGTATGCTCTCATTTTAGCATCTCACTTTCCTAAAAACATGTTCCAAACACCTGCATCATATTTTTTCCCACCCCCACTATCACTAATTGTGAAAATATCATGAACATATTCCAAGAAACACACATTTGTATCTATCCTAACAGTATCATGATGACTGTCAAACATTAGCCGCACCTTTACTGGAATCCAATAAACAGTTATAATTGTTTCTGCCTTGGGGGATAAATTAATTGAAAAAATGAGAAATGTTTCATTCACTTAATTAAAAAAAGTTGTACAATGTAATTAGTTCAAAATAATACTTTTTAATTCATCTCAAATTCAAAATTCTGTTCCCTACTTGTTTTTTTATCGGCTTTGGCTCAGGAGGAAATTAACTTTTTCGTTCCATTACAATTTTTTGTTTCCAGACATAATAATTGAGCTGTAAACAAAAAATTAGGCAACATTGCAGAAACCATGGTTTGCCTCAAATAAACAAACCCATTTACAGGATGGAACATTGCATTTTAGTCATACTGACTATTGGCTCCAGGGTTTTGTAAACGAATTCTCACGGCCTTTAAATTCTTCCCATTCCCTTTCTAATTAATCACAGCGTCAGAACTGCAACATTTCAGTGCCCTCCTTTCGGACATTCAGCTGTAGATCCAATTTAATTTGTTGAGCTGTATTGATTAATTGTCACTCTTTAATCTTACTGAAGGATCCGTGTTTTGCTTCCAGGAATTCCCAGGTTCTGCATATCCTTGGTCGATTAACTCCTTCATTCCAATCCAATATACAACTACTTGGTGCAGCAAACTGGATTAGTGAAGCATCAGCACAGCTTTTACAACAATGTTTAATTTCAGAATCTGGAAATGGTCACTACTAAAATAAAGAGACTCAGCACTGTGTAATACAGTAGCTAACAATTTTGGACAAGTCTCACAGCACGTTAGCTCAAAATGACTGAACTTTCCAACAATGATACCTCATATTTAAATAGATTATCGGTTAAATCTGTAAATGTGGTGCAATGGGAATTATGAGGATACTTTTACATGAGGTGAATGGCATCATCTTTTTGCTGCACAGCTAATTACCACATTCGTCTTTATTGGATATTGCCTCAGTTTTGTGATGTATTCTTTGGACACATGGCTTCTATATGTAAAGCAAGTTAAAATAAGAAGCTGAGCAGCCAGAAATTGCATCGCAAAACAGGACATTCCCTCAAAACTTGTGCAGTTTGGCCACACACCAAAAAGATAGTTTCATGTGATTGTAGACTAGGGATATTAGTCTATGGCAAGGATTCAGTCAAGTTTATTTTCAATGGACTTTAATTCTCAGATAAAAAGACAGTGTCACCTATATTTGTCAAAACTGTGAAACTTCTGGGCTAAAATTGGAAATCATAAGCTATATATCCATGAGTGCCACCAAAGATGAAACAGAGTTCGAACACAGCCAAAAGTTGCCCAGCAGCCAAAGGACAAGGAACAATATGAGCTGTAACATTTTTCAGTGGTTGCTGGTAAGATATCTGCTACCTTTAGTGTTTAGGGTGGTTCATTTAAAAAAGGCATTTTGGTTAGTGGCCGTAATCTTAAGTTTTCACCCATCCACTCGTTGGGTGGAAACAGATTGGTTTGGGTCTGATGGCTGGAACCCTCACTGATTCCAAGAATGGGAGGTCCCATTCCCCATCCTCCTCACTTCCTGGTTTCTTTTCCAAAGGTAATGAAAAGAGGGCGGGTCGCGCAAGCGCACTGCCATTCCGTCTGGTGTCAATGTGACTGCTGAAGAGCACAGTCACAGAAACCCCTAGAAGCACCAGGGCATTGTTAAACAAGATGCAGCTACAATCCCGTGAATAATGTCTAGGAGGCACATGCTGTGGCAGAGGGTAGCCTCCCATAGACCTATAGTAGCACAGAAGGTTTGGGAAGGGTCATCAGCCATCTTGATTGCAAACTCCCTTTTTTTTCTACTATTCATCTGTTCAAGTGCAAGTTACCCACCAAGTGTGCAAGAAAACACTAGGTTGTCATATTTCTGCTAAAGACTGTAACCATTAAGTTTATGTACCACCTAAAGTGACAGTAACCACCAGGTGTTATGTGCCTCAAAAGAAAAAAAAAATAACTCAGTTGGCCTCAAAAAAAATGTCTGCAACATTTCAGTGAAATGTAGTGCCACTTTTATGGCTAAATCCTATTCTTGCTACAGATTTCACTGCTGCCACATGGAAAAGGGATCCTAAGTACTTAAAAATATATTCCAAAATACATAGTTTCTTTAAAATAACTTATATCTTTTTTGTTGCTTTACTTAATGTGCAGATGGGCATATTAGTGGCATGGTTTATACAATTTCAGTTTTCCCTACTCAATGCAGGAAAAACACAAGCATGCAATGCCTATGGTATGCTGTAGAAATAAGAAAAAACTCATTACATTTCCCAAATGACCAATGCAGTAAAATACTGTACCTATAAAAATGTCTTCAAAACGATAAGTGTGACCTAACGTAAAGAGAATAGTAGGAAATGGCATAACTCTACTACTATAGCTACAGAGAATTCAATTTGTTAGTTGTTGCCCTAGACCTAAGACATTTACAGCAGCCTGTGGTCTATCAATGGTCTTCAAATGATTCCCCAAAGCTATGCAGGTCACTAGCCAAGCTCTTTCATGGCTAAAGGGGGCTTTTCAAACTATAACGTATAAAGGATTTTTTTTATCTAACACATCTAATCACTATTTTTTCTAGCAACATGCAGCTCTATAGAAATCAGTAGCTGCGAAGGGTGATTGTCACAGCAGCTATTTTATAGCTTGTGTTGCTAATAAAAGCCAGTAGAAAGTTGCTGGAAGAAAAAGCTGAATGCAGTGTCAAACTATATAAACCACTAGGAGCATGCCACATCCATCACATATCCTACTGCCAAGATCACGCAAAGCTTTCGGTATAAAAAAGGTGTTGCAATGCAATATTAACTTAAAGGGAAGCTATAGGTTATAACAAAGAAATATATGGAGAACAGACTGGCATATCTACACACATGAGGACCATGTAAAGCAGACATATTCTTCTGAGGCCATAGGAGAGTGATCAGAGACTGTAACTTGAAGTAAACCTGTCAGCTTGCACATTCTGTTCAAACTGCAGGCAGCATGTTATAGATCAGGAGGAGCTGAGCAGATTTATGTATAGTTTTCTGGTCATTTATTTATTTAAATCTCTGCTCACTCTGAGTGATCTCTGAGGTCCAGTGAGTGGTCTCATCAGTGATTGACAGACTTCCCTGCATGACTATAAATAGAGAGGAAGCTGGTTAAAAAAAAGGAAAAACAAGAATCGCTGAGCACTGCCTTTGATTGGTCAAAGCGCTCAGCCAATCAGGGGCAGCGTTTTCTGGAGGCGTGGATTTTTCATTTCCCACCCACCAAAATATAGATGACGACTTATGGGGAGGGGAGAAGAGCTGGACAGCTGTGGTAGGGGATTCTTTAGTCACCACTGCAGACCCCTCATCACTGAACACTGACAGTGCTGTCACAGTGTTCAGTGATGAGGAGACTCCCCGCGGGGATTAACGAATCTCAAACAATGTATTTACACACAGTACATATCTTACTGGCGTGCATTATAGGCACGCATGTCCCACCTTTTGAAGGTGCGAGTATTTTGTGCTTCTAAAAGACGGAAATGTGAACATTTTATCAAAAACCAATGGCTGTAATAGATGCAATTTTTTTTTGCGTACACAGGCAAAAAAAAGCTCCTCTAACTGTGGCCTTACTCAGAAAAACCAGTTTTATTTACAAATTCTATGCTTTGAAAGGCAGCTTTGCTACTTAAAAATGTTTATGACGTCTAAGATGGCCTTTGCTTCTGTTCATGTAACCTGGAGTTCTTCGAAACTAGCTAAGCCTTTTTTCATAAGACCATGAGAATTGTGCATCAGAAGAACAGATTCTGGAAAGTATTCCAATTCTTAACTCTGCAAATAATTTTCTGTGACCAACTGCTTCTAGGACCTAGGCCTACATGTACAAGAACAGTATGGATTAACTGCTCAAGTTATGTTTCTTCTAAAAACCATCCCTGTTCTCAGCCTTTTCAATCTACAACATTGTTTGGTCCCCAATTAGAAAATAACTTAGAGCTCCTTAGCGAAGGATAAGTAGTATTAGTTCCTCAGGCAAGTAAGAAGCCTAACTAAGTCAAAATCTTTGAATTGGAAATAAAAGGTCTCCCAAATAGAAGAACCCCCCCCCCACAAAAAACAAAACAAAGAACATACAAGAAAAAAAATAGATTAATTGCCCTCCTTTAAGAAGACAACTTTATCTTTCAAAAGCTAGAAGAGAAAACAAGGGGATCTATCATCTTGGATCTAATTTTTAACAACAGGGAGAAAATGGTTGAGGAAGTACAGGTGGTTGGGACCTTAGGAGGCAGTAATCAAGCTATCCTTGAATTTTGAATGAAAAGGGGAGGAAGACATGAGAAAACTCAGACCTCAAGATTGGATTACAGAAAGGCAGATTTTAAAGAACTCAGGAGGATAGAAAGAATCCAATGGCTGGATGTTCTTAAGGACAGAAATGTCCAAAACGGTTGGGAAATATTGCGAAATGAGATTCTCAAAGCACAATCATTAGCAATCCCTAAAAGAAGCAAGAATGGGAAGCATTTAAAGAGACCAGGATGGATGAACACAGAACTTGCACACATGTTAAACATGAAGAAAAATATGTTTATCAAGTGGAAAGAGGGGGGGGGGGGGGGAATATCTCTAAAGAAGAATATAATGCGGTCTGCAGAAACTGTGGGGCAAGTGTAAGAAAAGCTAAAGCAAATAATGAATTGAGACTTGCAACAGAGCCCAAAAGCAATAAAGGATTTTGGGGGTATCTAAGAAAAGTTAAAGATGCTATTGGATGCTTACAAGATGAAAGTGGTGAATGGGTTAAGAAGGATGTTAAGAAGGCCAAACTATTAAATTCCTACTTTGTATCGGTTTCCTCTCAGAAAGTAGATGGAAAATCAACTGATCTTCCCTGTACTATTGGGGAAATAAAAAGATGCAAACTATCTATAAGCTGAGACATGGTGATGGAACACATAGCTTACTTAAATGAATTCAAGTCTCAAGGTCCAGATGAATTACATCCTAGGATACTAAAGGAAGCAGCAGAGGTAACTGCTAACCACTCGCCAAAATTTTTGAAAATTCCTGGAGAACAGGAGAAGTCCCAGAAGATTGGAAAAGTGCAAATGTTGTCCCTATCTTCAAAAAAGGGAAGAAGGTGGATCTAGGAAACTACAGGCCTGTGAGCCTGACTTCTATACCCGGAAAGATCTTTGAACAAATTATTAAACATGTATGCAAGTACTTGAATAAAATGGAGTAATTAATCAGAGCAAGCATGGAATTGTAACAATCAAGTCATGCCAGACGAATCTAATTTCCTTCTATGACAGAATCACTGACTAGGTTGATCAGAGAAATGCAGTAGATATAGTATATATTGACCTCAGTAAAGCATTTGACAAAGTATCTCATACCGTAATGATTAAAAAAAATGACCAAATATGGGATTGACAAGGGAACTGTTACCATGCAGGGCGGCGCTGGGTCCTGCAGCCGGCGCGCACCGCTCCGATGTCGGCTCCGGCGTCCCGGAGCTCTGCAGTCGGGGCTCTCCCGGCGGCGTGGGGCAGCCAGCGTGCGGCGGCATGGGCGTGTCCGCCCGTAGAGTGCCGCCCGCTCTCCCCCACCTTCCTTATGCACAGTGGGAGAGTTGGCTCCTCCCACTCTCCGCCCCCGGGCGGAGGCTTGAAGTTAAAAGGCTGGCAGTGACCTGAGCTCACTGCCAGTTATTGGTTCTGCTAGCCTCTAGTCAGGTCTGTTCCAGTCTGCCCTAGATGCTTGTCAGTATCCTTTCGTTTGCCTGTGAGCTCCACCTCCAGCCTTGATTTACCTAGTAAGTTTTGTTGGTCTGTTACACCTGCCTCTTCTGTCGGCACTCTGTCCCCCGTTAGTTAGTTCCATTGTGGTAGTCACCAGGTCCCTAGCCAGTACAGGGACCGCCGCCCAGTTGTCCGCCTGGGGTTAGCCAGGGCCGAGGCAAGTAGGCAGGGACAGTGGGGTGCGGGAAGTTCAGGGCACCCCACTTGGCGCTCGGGGGCCGAGTGCCTTGACAGGAACTGTTAGGTGGATTCACAACTGGCTGAGTGATCGTACTCAAAGTCTGGTCATAAAAAAATTCTTTCTGGAAGGGGGGGGGGTGTTTTCTCTAATCTTTCTTATGTCCCTTTGTTTATTTTGACCTGGGGGGTGGGGGTCCACCCGTTCTCTTTTTCTTCTCTTTCTTTCTCTCCTGGTATTTTGGGACTCCGAGGCTTGGAGCCCTAACCTGGTTTGGGTTTGTTTTACTATGAGTAGTTGATAAATAAATGCGAAAATGAACAGCCAAATACTATGTCTTATGAGAAATGCACACGAATATGTGAGACACTCAGTGTTTTTACTTTTGTCCTCTTTTTCTCTCAATTCTCATATACTGTGATGTATCAACAAGATGTGCATTATTTTTGGTATCCGCTGTTTTTGTAGAAGTATCTATTTTGGCTAAATAAACGTTCCTTTAAAAAAAAAAAAAAGTGTGGTCATAAATGGCAGCACATCGAAGTGGAAGAATGTATCAAGTGGGTACCACAAGGCTCTGTCCTAGGCCCAGTGTTGTTCAACATTTTTATAAACGATCTGGAGGAGGGCATTGATGGGAAACTGATCAAATTTTCTAACGACACAAAGCTAGGAGGTATAGCTAACACTAAGAAAGAGAGAGTATTCAAAAAGATCTAGAAAAGCTTCAACAGTGGGCGTCGACTAACAGAATGGTATTTAACAAGGAGAAATGCAAAGTCCTACATCTGGGCAAGAAAAATGAACAAAAGCACATACAGAATGGGAGGAATTGGGCTAAGCAACAGCACATGTGGAAAAGACCTGGGTATACTAATAGATCATAGACTGAACATGAGTAAACAATGTGATGCAGCAGCCAAAAAGGCAAATACAATTCTAGGATGTATTAAGAGAAGCATAGAGTCTAGATCATGTGAAGTAATTCTATCCCTCTACTCTTCCTTAGTCCGAACTCATCTGGTATACCGTGTCCAGTTCTGGGCACCCCACTTTAAAAAAAAAAAAAAAGACACTAGCAAACTGGAGCAAATTCAGAGAAGAGTCACCAAGATGGTGATCGGTCTGCAAATCATGTCCTATGATGAACAGTTAAAGGATCTGGGAATTTTTAGCTTGCAAAAAAGAAGGCTGAGAGGAGACTTAATAGTGGTCTACAAATATCTGAAGGGTTGTCACAGTGCAGAGGGATCAGCCCTATTCTCATTTTCACAAGGAAAGACCAGAGCATTGGGAAGAAACTAAAAGAGAGGAGACAGAAATTAGATATTAGAAAAAACTTTCTGACAATGGAGGGTGATCAATGAGTGGAACAGGTTACCACGGAAGGTGGCGAGTTCTCCTTCAATGTAAGTGCTCAAACAAAGGCTGGACAAATATCTGTTTGGGATGGTTTAGTGAATCCTGCACTGAACAGGGGGTTGGACCAGATGACCCAGAAGGTCCCTTCCAACTCTACCACTCTATGATTCCAAGTCTAGCAATCTGAAAAATATGGATATTTCACACCAGCGTAATTATTTCTCAGGTGGGAAGACGACTATCAAATTTTCCTTCTATCTGGTCAAACTTCATTTGATGTCTGGGTAACCTCCATTTTTTAGACGTTAGAGTGGTATTCCCATCTTGCATTTTCATAGCCAGGATGGAAAACCACTGCTACAGTTGCCGGACACCCAGACGGTAACTTCAGAAGCAGCTGAGCATTTCTGCCCAGCACTGTTTCCATAGCTCTCATTAAAGTGAATGAGAGCCATGGAAATAGCGTAGCGTGCTGTGCTATGCTGTTGCTATAACTGTCATTCAATTTAATAAGAGCTACGGAAAAAGAGCAGAATTGAAGTGCTCAGCTATTTGCGACAGGGAAGCAGAAACAGAGGGCCGGGTTGGGACATTGCAGCCATGAAGAACTTTGATAGGAATACCCCTTTAGGGCTTTTACCCACTAACGTTTTATTAACGCTGTGATATCGCTGCACTTTTTTGGACTACAAATGTCAATGGGACTTTCTAATGTTGAAATCCCATCGCACAAAAATTGCAAGTTTGCGCTTCTGCGATTTTTGTGTGATGCAATTTTAACATTAGAAAGTCCCATTGACATTTGCTGAAAAAAAAAAAAAAACGCAGCGATATCGCAGCGTTAAAAAAACGCTAGTGGGTAAAAGCCCTTAAGCATTATTGGCTTTATTATCTCAGCGGAAAGTTCAGTCTTTGGCAAAACAGTGCTGGATAAAGCTTTTCATAGTTAACTTTCCTTTATTATTGCTTCCTAAATCCATCAGAAAAATTTCTTATGTAAAATTTCCATTTGCGGGAGTCCAAAAGTAACATAAAACATCTTCCTGTTCCCTCCTTCCTATCCCCCACCCCAATAGGGGGTAAATTGTACATAACTAATAATTAATGACTGCTACTTCATTTGTCAGGACAGTGTCTGGGATATGGGGGTCCCTGAGAAATCCCGCAACCCCTGTCCCTGCCTACTTGCCCCCCTGGGCTAACCCCAGGGCGACAACTGGGCGGTGGTCCCTACCCTCAACTAGGGAAGCGGGACACGGGAGGACAAAGACACTGAAGACAAACAAACGGTAGAGTGGTCAGACAATCCGAGTCGGCAACAGGAGGGTACGCAGTACAGAGGGGTCAGGCAAAAACGTAGTCAAAGTCCAAGAGCAGAAGTCAGAAAAGCCGGGGTCACAAGAGCAGTCAAACAAACGCGGGTGCAGCTGGAGAACCGAACTAACACTGGCAAGGGCTGGAAGGAAAACACACACATTTAAATGTTGTCAGAGCACCCGCCCCAGCAGCTGATTGGGGCGGGAAGCCTGACAGCAGCAGGGCCCATCAAGGAGGTGCTGGGGACATGCCCCTAGCCTTGCTGCACAGACAGTTACCAAGGAAGCATGCTTGGTAGTCAAGGAAATAGAGAAGCACCTGCTGCCTCCCTAGCAACCCGGCGGCGACCAGTTTTACAACAGCCCGGGGAGATCACTAGAACCGGGGCTCCCCTACACTGCACTCCTGTAACCCGGGTGGCAGGACCGGTGGTGTGGGCACGGCGGCCCCGAGAGTTGCTGGTTCTGACACATTTGTCTCTGAATAATAGTATCCAGTTAGATAAGGCAGTGTTTCTCAACTCCAGTCCTCACGTAGCCCCAACCGATCAGGTTTTGAGCATATCCTATGTATAGAACACCGGTGGTAATGTCTTAGACTCTAAGAATAATTAATCACCGATGCAATACTAAGGAAATCCTGAAAACATGACCTGTTGGGGGAACTTGAGAATGGGAGTTGAAAAACACTGAGATAAGAAAACAATCAACCCAGTCTGTGCTGCTGCAAGCTCTTGGAAATTAAAATGTCAGGCAAATAAATTTTCTGCTTACAAACAACTTTTTGGTAAGCCAGTTCTTAATTGCTATAAAATGAGGAAAACATCGTCCTTTCAAGGTGAACATTTTGTCACTCTATAAAACCGTCATCACGCATGAGTCTATAATAACTATGACCTTTCTTAAAGTGCATCCTACATCTCTCTTAGCTTTCAGCAACACACAGGCTGATTCACCATGAGCCTGGTAAGGATTCCTACACACCGCATTGCTTAATTGAGGTCTGCATGCTGCTCACAGCTAATACCAGCAGGTTTAAAGGGGTTTTCAAAGAACCCCTGACATTGGTGGCAGTGTGAGACACACTGCCGGTAAAAAACCCCAAACAAATAATACTCACTTCCCACTGCACACTGCTTCCTCGCCGATGCTGGCTGCTGCTCATGTCTTGGTTTACTTTGGGCTGCAGAGGTCACATGGGTTGTTTACGCATATGAATACTTCAGCCAATAGGAGTCTGGCAGGGATGTCATCAGTGACGTCCCATAAACCTGACTCGGGCTTCTACATTAAAAGTCCACATGACGTGACCAGGCCTGCTGTGGCGACTGAACACTGAAGCAGTGAGTTTA
Source organism: Eleutherodactylus coqui (assembly GCF_035609145.1). NCBI lineage: Eukaryota > Metazoa > Chordata > Amphibia > Anura > Eleutherodactylidae > Eleutherodactylus > Eleutherodactylus coqui. The sequence continues at coordinate 51,093,017 of NC_089844.1, read as the reverse complement.
TTGATTTTATATAGTTTGGGGCACGGGGAGCCTTAAATTATATCAAATCAATAACTCAGAAAACCCCTTTAACACTTAATGGAACTTACGGATGCACATATTTAAAGTACATCTACCTCGCAACAGATACATATTTAACTTTTTAAGGATGAGCCTTCATCCCTGCTGATAGTAAAAATGCGGCGCAGGATTACAGCCCATGATTCTGCAATCAATCAGAAGAAGGTCGAGCTGTCAACTGTACTAAGTAGTAAAAGTGGAAAGGTTTCTTCCACTATGCAACCCAGAGATCACGTGACCGCTGGGTCCCTTGTTACAGCAGAGCTGCAGGGTCATAGCAGATCCCGATCAGCTCTTGCAGTGACTGATGTCATTACAGGGATATATTTTCCCCTGTAACTGGGGCTTCAATGGATGCTCCAGCTACAGTGGAAAAGTGTGTATTAAAAAAAAAACAAAAAACAAACAACATGTAAATGACTCCCAGAGGTCTTATATGAAGTCATGGGGGACATAGATAGTAATAAATAAATAAAATTACATAGATAAGTAAGACAAAATTACAGAATAAAATAAAAATATATACATAAAAATGAAAATAACCCAAAGCCGCCGCCAACCAAAACGATCGCCATATGCGCCCTGTAAACCGAAACTGTACATATTATGTATCAAAACTTCCTAAACAAAATGGAGGAACCCATTTCTATAATTTATTTTAGCCTAAATTTACTAATTTAAAAAACAAACAAACTATAAAATGTTAAAAAAAATATATATTTTTTTAGTTTTTTACCCTCCAATAAAACTAAAAACTGAAAAATAGCCAGTAAAAAAGATATTTAAATGTCCTATTTGCCATAGAAACGAAAACGCAGCTAAAATAATTTTGGTAGCTGAGGAAAAAAAATAGGGCAGTTAAACCAATACATGGGTAAAAATCCCTAAAAAGTGTCTGGTCCTTAAGGGGTTAAAACTAGAGATGAGCGAACGTGTTCTTAACGAACACTTACGCACCCGGACACCGGCTTTTCCGAGGACTTCCGTGTTCGCGCGTAAGTATTCGGGGGGCGCCGGGGGGCGGGGAGAGGCGCGGCGGCGCGGGCGACAGCAGCGGGGAACAGGGGGGAGCCCTCTCTCTCTCCCTCTCCCCCCCACTCCCCGCCGCAACCCCCCGCGCTGCCACGGCGACCCCCGAACTTTTTTCGCCCGAACACGGAATTCCTCGCGAAGTTCGGTGTCCGGGCGAAAAGGGGCGGAGCCGAACACGTTCGCTCATCTCTAGTTAAAACTGAAGAAAATTTATTTATATTAACAAACATTCTATCAACAAGCAATTTAGCTGCTGAAATTTTTTACAAAATGTTTATAAAGCAATTACTTCCTATTTAATATGCATAATGTTCGCACTGTCTCCACTTTGCAAAGAAAAAATTCTTACATGTGCAAGTCATTCCCTAGCTAGTCTTAAAGCAGAGAGGAACCTGTTGCAGTAACAGCAGGCAGTGTGCCAGTTCATCTGATATTATGTACATCCCTCCAGGCTCTAAGAAGCTAAAACACACACAAGCAGATTTCCCATTTCCACTGAGACACAAAGAACTAGAAATTACTTGGCTGCCAAGCTTTGCTTTTCTTTTTGCACAATTGTTAGAAATGCAGAACCAAGCAATCAAACTCTAAGGACTTTTCTATTGTCATAATAAGTCACAGAGATTTACCATTTTACAGCATTGAGGGACATAGTTAGATATCACTTTGGCTCCCTTTCAGCCTTGAAAACTCAATTGCTACAGTCAGGTAAGAAATAAGCCTCAATGAGCTATGGGATTCTCACATAGGCTTCAAAGAGTCATAAAGAAGCTTGAGAAATGACCATTTTTGTACTGAAGCAATTATAGTAGAATGACAGCCATGGAACTAAGTGGTATTGTCAAGATGGTTGATGTGTCTCTACTATGGCTGTCATGTAAAATATCAACTGGGACTATCGGTCAGATTACTGTCACCTGTCTGGGTTGCATCAGTCAGTTCGGTACACCTGATTGCTCACTTAGACTGGTTCAAAGAATAGGTCTCAAGTGTAATATATATAAATAAAATTATAGCCCCAGTTCCTCTAGATCTACCGAGACAAAATCAGATCATCATAGTAACTTATAGATCTAAGTTTGGTTAAGTAGAGTCGCAGGGAGTCCGAATGTTATGTACATAGTTAGAACACTAAAATTCATCCATATCATGTCGAACGGAAACTTGCCTAGGAGGCTTTTCACATGGGCCGGAATTTGGTCGCAGGAGCTGAAGCTGCTGCTGCAAAAGTCCACACCAAAATTAGCACGGGTACCGACAGATTTTGATTCAGAATTAAGCCAATTTTCAATTGCACATGAAAATCCGTACACAGGTATGCAGATTTCTGTGCAGCATTTGTAAGTGTTGCAGTGCATCCTTTGGCCAAATTCCACCCGTATGAAAGATCCCTTTGGTTTCATACACACAGTTGGATGTCTGGTCCATGTCGTGCACGGAGGTAAAGACCTTCGTAGCTAAAGACCTACTAAAATACATAACGCAGATGTAAATTCATCCTTAGGCTTCTTTCACTAGCATTTTTAGTGCTTGGCATCTTCATGGAAAAGAGAATAATGGAAGTGCCAGACCCAGCATTTAATTGATAGAAAAGACACCTGACAGACCCCATTGACTCTCGACAAGCCACCTGGCTTTTTTTTCAAGCAAAAATAGCACAGCACAATGCACTATTTTGTCTGAGGTTCTGTACTGGATCTGCCCCTTAGGCTCCGAGAGGGGTCGCCAACACAGATGTGAATAAAGTCTTAGCAGTTGACACTAATTTGTTTACCACCGATATCTTGCAGCACTGTGTCAAAGGTTTGGATACTGGAGATTCAACCCCTGTGTGTGATCTTATGTTTGTGGTGGTTTCTTCTCACAATCCACAGGGATGCCGATAGGTCCACTGGCTTCCTGCAACATTGGTGTTAAATTCCAAGTCCCAATGAGTCTGAAGGGAGTGACGGCAGTGGGTACAACGTTGAAGAATCTGATGGTGCTGAACGTCTATACAGGATTAGAAATAAACAGCTTGTAGAAGCATAATTACTAAGGACAGTTCTGCAATAGATTGCATTGATACAAAATGGACCCAACTATAAATCCCAGGCCAGCTTGACCAAAGCAACTAACAAGACCCTCTCTGCTTCCTAATTTATAGCTGCTTATGGAGACAGACTTCTCTGTCTACTATTTATATTGTATTAGTGCTTTCCAAATACAGCAATGCAGACAGACGGGATAAAATGCATGCGTGCATTTACCTTCTGTTCAATCGTATAGTTTTCAGTGCTGCTAAGCAGGACCGGGAGATAAATGAATAGCCCTGGGGTGCACAGACCCTGCAATCATCCTGTTGCTTGCCAGAAAGACTTTCTTCATCATTTGTCAAGTCATCCACAAGCACCCAGAGCAAGCTGTAATCAGGACAACCTCCCACACTGCCGTGCAGCCGCCGCTTGTTACATCCCTTTTAAATAATTCAATACTCACTTAAAAGAAAACAAAACCATTACCATAGTCATTACTCTTTATAGCTATTCCTTGTTCCCAATGTAAGGCGAATGGGGATAAATACATAAATGTTATACTTATTCCTTTAAAGACCACCTGTTATGTGGATCTGCAGCTGATATCTTCTCTGCTGCACATGGGAATCACTTATTCTAGTGCGAGAATGATCAAGGAAAGTAATGATTGCAGCATTCTATTGCAGTTTTCTACGGATTAGGCCATTTTTGTGGCCGTTTTACTTTGCTTTCCGCAAGGACCAGATGTATAATATTAGTGAACAGACATCGATGCCTTCCCATTCAAACACTTCTTTTTCTAACTACTGACATTTGCATTAGCTTTGGGGAATGCTTAAGGTGTCTTCTCACTTGGGGAGACTAGCACCAGATGTATCATGTAGCGTATAAACGGTTATTCTTAATTCAATGCTTTCTCTATCTTGCGGTATAATGTGCCGCCCCACCAATTTGGTATGCTTTTTAACTGGATGTATTTTACCGTTCATAAACTATTGGTCATAAATTGGTATATCATAAACTAATATATGTAATGGAGCATAAGAACAAATGCACAAAGCCTGATTTCATCTGTGTAACATATAATTAGCTCCATAAATATCCAATATAAAATCGTACAAATATTTGTCGCTGACTAGTGCACAATGGGAAAGAAGGGGCTACACAGCAAAATAAAGGCTGGAATGTATACAGGTAGGAGTCAAGTTCTGGAATAAGTTTACTGATTGGGCTGCCTGAACATGCAATAGTAGCATATGTTTTACTGTAGGTTGGCGCAATTTGGTGGTGTTTTTTTGGCCAAACAGCTTGTGCAGTTTAAACATATAGTTTCAAAGTACAAGCTGCATGTCCAAAAACCATGTAGCGAAGCTGATGCAATTTGCAGTAAAACCGAGTACACTTTTATCACCCAGATGTTTGTTTGCTCGTGAACGGATCTTCTGACTATATTAACTTGTATTTGCTGAGCACCCCAGTATTCACAGACCCGAGTGTCATAACAGTGGGCATCAAAGAAAGGAATGCCAACTGATTTTCTCTGCTGGACTTTTGGAAAAAATCTGTACTACTCTTGTAATGGTGCGTCTCAACTACAAGGGAGGCACGCAATTTTCCGCTATTGTTTCCACTTGCTGCTGGAAACAATAGCCAGTTTAGATACGGTTAGTGGTAAAACCTATGCGCTACCTGCAGTGGGGACACACCATGTATGGACATCCTTAACTAATTGCACACCAGGGTAATTCAGTTAGAAAGCGCTAAGTATATAGGTCAGGTTGCCATTTTTATAAAAAGGCTATTTATGCTGCTCTATTCTCCAAGCGTACAATTATTGTAAAGATACAGAACAGGACTTGACTGGATCCATCAGCAGGGAGGAATTTCATACAACAATTTGCAAAATCAAAGAAGCATAAAGCTCTAACAAGTTCTGTTTTACTGTGAATTAGCACAGCATTGTAATGTACTTTTTGGTTCACATCTTTTACAAGTGAACAAGTTGAAACAATGTTTTACCTGTGCAAGCTGCACAACCAAATGTCTTCAACATATCACATACTATCACTACTTGTATGGGAACCGATGGGCTTGTCAGATGGGATTATCCATCAAGACAATTGCTTAAAGGGGTTGTCAGGTTACCAGACTATATACCAAATTTAGAGCCCAATAAGTAAAATAAGAAAAAGAAGTATACTTACCTGTTCCCTGCTACCAAGATGCAGTGCTGCTGCTCAGTTGTGACAGATGATGTCATTGGACGTCAGGTGACGTGTCACCGCTTGTTCTCCTGGCATCACTCACATCCTGAGCGCCATGATGCGAGGAGTTCAGAAACGTGACACTATAGCATCCGACTGGCTGTAGCGGTCACCTGACTTCCGGTGACATCATCTGTCACACAAGAAACGCCAGAGTCAAATCGGGGCAGTAGCCATAGATTTTGGTGGCAGAGAACAGGTAAGAACAGTGCCTTTTCTTATTTTACTACAGTGGCCGCTAAAAAAGGTATGTTGTCCGGTAACCAGACAACGCCTTTAAGTCAGAAAACCTTTTGTTCAAGTTATCCTTTTTATTAGGGCTCAGCCTAAAGACAGATCTTTTGTTGCGGTTGCTCTAATAACAACTGTAATGAGATTTGAAATTGCTTTATTTTATTCATATATTTTTAGCACAAGTATTGCTTGAAAATCATGTGAATGTAACAATCATCCAACTGAATGTCATATAACAATTCTAAGGGGAACTGCTCTACAAAAAGAAGATATCAGAACTCCTCCAGGCATCCATTGGTATGTCACTTTACTCATAGCTGGCTAGGTTGCTCGAGACACAGTTCTTTTCAATTTGCTGGATCCAGCACCATCAGCTGGAAGGAATTCCAAAACTGCCACTGCAAGAAGCGTAAGGCAGCATGTGTATTGTCTATCTCTGTCCAAACACATATCACCAACTGCCAATTGAAGCAAGGCAATATATATTTTTGACAGCCCCCTAGATCAACCTAGAGATAAATGCTGGCAGGGTAGTGCATCAACAAGGTGAGGGAGCTGAGCTGAATAGACAACCACAGCTAGCTTAGCAAATGTTTCCTTTTTCAGCTCTCCTAATAATGCCTTATAATTTCTATAATACCAGGTTCTGCTATGGTAAAGACAGTCAGCTGTTAAACTGCTTTTATGCACCAAGAAGGTAGTTATATACACTGACTTTCTCTGCCTTCTCTGGGTAACATGGGCAGCAGTAGAATCAAAAAGCATTGCTACTGCCCTACTTTTGTGAAAACCAACACACGACCTTATTGGTGGTGTAGACCTTTTATCACATGCAACAGAGCTGCAAATGCTCGACCACTGCTATATTTAATATCGAGACTCCAGAACCGGGAGGAATTGAGCTAAGCAGCAGCACATGTGAAATAGATTTGGGTATACTAATAAGTCACAAATTGAAGATGCGTCAACAGTGTGATGCAGTAGCAAAAAGGGCAAACACAATTCTGGGAGTTATTAAGAGAAGCATAGAGTCTAGATCACATGAGGTCATTATCCCCCTCTACTCTTCCCTAGTCAGACCAAAAAAAAAAAAGACACTGACAAGCTGGAGCAAGTTTAGAGAAGAGTTACCAAGATGGTTAGTGGTCTGCAAATCATGTCCTATGTAGAAATGTTAAAGGATCTGGGGATATATAGCTTGCAAAAAAGAAGGCTGAGAGGAGACTTAATAGCTGTCTGCAAATATTTGAAGGGTTGTCAAAGTGCAGATGGATCAGCCCTATTCTCATTTGTACAAGGAAAGACTAGAAGCAATGGGATAAAACTGAAATAGAGAAGACACAGATGAGATATTAGAAAAAAAAAACTTTCTGACAGTGAGGGTGATTATTGGGTGGAACAGGCTGCCACGGAAGGTGGTGAGTTCTCCTTCAATGAAAGTGTTTAAGCAGAGGATGGACAGACATCTGTCTGGGATAATTGAGTGAATCCTGCATAGAGCAGGGGGTTGGACAAGATGACCCTGGAGGTCCCTTCCAACTCTACCATTCTGTGAACTACATTCTAGTGATTAATGGTGGTCCCAGTAGCAGGGCCCTTAGTGATCACACATTTATCATCTGTCCTGTGAAAAAATGTTAACTGCGGTTTATGGAGAACCACTTCACAGAGGCAGTAAGGTCCCCAGTTACTTAATCGAGCTCACTTTTAGGACCCAAAAATGTAAATTCATAAAAATTAACTTTTAATAAATATTGCTTAAAAACCTTATGGACACACAAACAAAAAAATCCGCTATCCAGTAGGGAATGTGAAATTGTATTATACAGTAACACTTCAAGATCAGTATCGATCCTGGACGTTTTCTTTATTATGTCTTTTACGTCCAGAAGATAGCTTTTTTTGGGGGGGGGGGGGGTGGTTTGGTTTAAATGTTCCAAAAAAAACCTATGCATTTTTTTCCGAACCTAAACATGATGTCGTAATCAGCTGGAATCTGCATAAACTCATATAGTCCAATATATAATAGACACGAGATGTTTTTATGCACAAAATAGACCTTGAAATTTCCCTACGCGTTTCGCCCACTGCGTGGGATCCTCAGGGGCTCAAGTATCTCCTGGGATGATTCCCTGGAGTAAGAAAATTGTTTATAGATTAGGACTATAATCCATTAGAGGCAATGAGTAAGTATAGGTAAGGTACTGTATTGAATTAGCACCCCACTATGAGGAGTGATCGCTGCAATAATTCCTCCTAAACTGATATGCGGTACTTGATAGCCTAATAATATTTCCTAGAGGAACAGTGCCCAGTTATCACTTAGAGTGATGTCTTGGTCAATACCCAGATAATCTGCGCACTAAAAAAAGTTCCCCAGGTAATACATCGCTGTCTATTAGATCCTTTTAGTAGGTGAGTTTTGATATACTCAAAAGCTATCAATAGAATAGCTCCCACTAAAAAGGGGTTTTCTGCAATCAGGCAAATTCTCAGCCTAGTGAAGGGTTGTAAGATTCCCCCCCCTCCCCTATTAGGATCAGATAAAGCAGAAATGAAATCATAAAATAAATAGAACAAGCGACAGCATGACAGTCCTGGTGGTGGACTGCCAGCATACTGAATCCTTGTAGCCTAGCTTCTTAAATAAGGGTTACATTCCCGGACCCTCCGCTTCTGTGTTACAGGCAACCTCCTAACTTGAGGAACTTTATAATCAGGAGTGCATTACCCTCTGACACACAAAAAGGAACTTATCCCTGTAATGTAAGGAGCTGTAAGACCTGCTCACATGTACTGACTGCGGACAGGATACGGATCCCCAACACACAGCAGGACTATAAGATCCCAGGGACATTTACATGTTCCTCGTCCAATGTTGTGTACCTGATCATGTGCAGTAAATGTCCTGTTGGGGGTCTTTATGTTGGAGAAACAGGACAGAAACTCAAAGCCAGGATGAGATCTCATCGCCACACGATTGAACACAGAAAAAGAGAATTACCTGTGGCCGAACACTTCTCTAACCATGGACATGACATAGGAGATATGAGAGTTTTGATATTGAAGGGTGGTTTCAAGTCAAAAAACCACAGAAGAATTTGGGAATATAAATTGATAACAACCTTTGACACGCTGAATACTGGGTTAAATTATTCCCCAGGATTTATGCGTGAATGGGAAGTGTGAGACTTGATTGCACAGATAAGACCCCCATCAACAGTAATTCAGGGACCATAAACTTTCACTCCCTTATCAGTATTTAGCTAAAAATGTTTGTGTATCTCTTATAACAATTCGAGCCTGTTGACCTTTTCCCCCCCCTCCAACAGTAATTTAGGGACCATAAAACTTTCACTCCGCTATCAGTGCCTAGACAAAAAAAAGTTTGTTTTCTGGTTTGCAGAATTCCTTTTAAGTGCGAACTAATCACATCCATATCTGTGCCTTGTCATAAGTATGTATGTTATAAGTGTGTATAAATATGCATGCCTCTTCAGATCCAATCCATTTAAGCCGGAAGAAGTACCCTGCGTTGGTACGAAAGCTCGCTATTATTACATCATGTATTTTTGTTAGCCATTAAAAGGTATCATATCTACAAGATTACGTCGTTTCTCTTGCTGAGAACAATCACATTTTGCTCTACTGGCTAACACGGTACCAGATCTTTGTTTTCATTATAGCAGCACAGTTCGAACATGGAAATGTTCCCAACAATCTGTGTCTACCCAGCCACATTGTGCTAGGAATGTTGGATTTCAAGTGACTCCTCACCAACCTATCACGTAGATTACGTCCTCTTCTGAACGTGATTGATGGAGTGGTCGGTAAGACTTCTCGCAGATCCTCATCGTCCCTTAAGATATCCCAGAAACTCGTGAGGATCTGTCTGATTTTAGAGGCACCTGTATCGTAGGTGCCTATAATGCGGAGCACGTCTGTTTGTTCCCTTTGACGGGGCTGTAGTAGTTGAGATCTTGTTTGTTGTGCTGCATGATCATACGCTTCGTCTATTAAGGTTTCAGGGTAGCCCCTTTCTTTGAAACATGTGGCAAGTTTGTTTCCTTCCATCATATAGTCCTTCTCCAGGGAGCAGTTCCTGCGAATACGCAGGAACTGACCTTTGGGTCTACTGCGTTTGAGCGGATACGGATGATGGGTATGCCAAGTTAGTAAGGAATTGGTGGTTGTTTCCTTACGAAAATTAGTTGTTAATAGCATGCCATCCTCACCCTTGGAAATTCTCAGATCCAGGAACGTGATGGTAGATGAGTCGCATTCCGCAGTGAATTTTAAATTCAGGTTGTTGTTGTTTAGTTTTTCCACAAACATCTCAAAGTCGATTTTACTCCCTGTCCACAGAATGAAAATGTCATCGATATACCTAGCCCATGTTAGAATGTTACCAGTTTGAGACACATTTTCCTCTGAAAATACGAATTTCTCCTCCCACCAGCCCAGGAGCAAGTTGGCATACGATGGGGCACACGATGTCCCCATCGCGGTGCCCCTGAGCTGGTGGAAGACGTGTCCCCGAATGTCAGCACATAGCTAAGTAGCTCCCTCACAAAGATGTTATGTTCTGTGAAGTGGACTCCTTTTTGATCCAAAAAGTGTGCTACAGCTTTTAGTCCAAGATCATGGGGGATTGAGCTGTAAAGACTTTCCACATCAAGGGTTGCCAACAGGATATTTGTCTCGACGTGAATGCCGTCTAGTTGGCGTAGCATGTCAAGCGTGTCCTCGACATGCGACGGGAGCGCCGAGACGAATGGTCTTAATATTTTGTCGATGTATATGCTGGCATTTTGGGAGATGTTGTTTATCCCGGAGACATTGGTCGACCCCGTAACGGTGACAGCCCTTTGTGGACCTTAGGTAGTATATAAAAGGTAGCCACTCTTGGGTGTTTGGGTATTAGATATTCAAATTCGGATGGGCTGATTAGTTTCTTCATCATCGCTTTCTCCACAATTGAGAGTAACTGTTTGGAATATAGTACCGTTGGGTCTGATGGTAATCTCTCATATGTATTTTTGTCTTGTAGTAGTGTTAAACAGACATCTGAATATTGCGTTTTGTTCATGACGACAATATTCCCGCCTTTATCAGACGGTTTCAGAACAATATTTTCGTCATTTTCCAATGACTTGAGGGCTGACATTTCATTCTGGGACATGTTTGTGGTTTTCCTGAACTCTTTCTGATCTATATTTCTGATTTCTTTCATAACAATTCGTTCAAATGTGTCCAAAAGCGGGCTATGCAGAGCTGGAGGATTCGATGCGTTTTTTAATTTTAATTGGGTAAATGGACCCTGGCCTGGGATGGAGTTCATTTCGTTTCCCAGTTGTTGGAGATCGCGCAGGATTGGCATATCAGTGGCATACAGGCCATACTCTAAGGCTCGTTTTTTGTCCTGCTGTATATGAAACTTTTTCCATCTAAAGTTTGCGCATGAAGAGGGAGATGTCCTTCGTCCAGACGAACGGATTGTAGGAGCTCGTCGGGACGAAGGACAGCCCCCTCTCCAAAACGCTCACCTCCTCTGCGGATAATACCCGATCTGACAAATTAATAACTTGCAGTTTGTCATGCGTTGTGTCATTGTTTTGGACATATCTAGATTTGTCATTTGCCTGGGTAAGGGATAATTTCCTTTTCTTTCTCGTAGCATATAGCGTGGCATGGTTGGTCCTAAAAAACCAGTGTCATTTGTATTAGTGGGATAGCGGTTCCTTCCTCTACCTTTAGACTGAAATCTGCCTCTCCCCCGGCGAGAGTAGTTATTGATCCTATCTCTTGATAAGCTTTTCTGAATAGTCCGTATCGGAGGAACTAATCTCCATATCCGATCTGGATCTATTCAGTGTGTAGGCTCTGTTCTCCTTAAAATCATCTCGTGCCTATTATATATTGGACTATATGAGTTTATGCAGATTCCAGCTGATTACGACATCATGCTCAGGTTCGGAAAAAAATGCATAGGTTTTTTTTGGAACATTTAAACCAAACCCCCCCCCCCCCCCCCCAAAAAAGAGCTATCTTCTGGACGTAAAAGACATAATAAAGAAAACGTCCAGGATCGATACTGATCTTGAAGTGTTACTGTATGATACAATTTCACATTCCCTACCGGATAGCGGATTTTTTTGTTTGTGTGTCCATAAGGTTTTTAAGCAATATTTATTAAAAGTTAATTTTTATGAATTTATATTTTTGGGTCCTAAAAGTGAGCTCGGTTTATGGAGAAAACATATTTTTAAACCTCTTTAGGCCCAAGTCATGTAGTGCTTGAGATCCACTGGTTAATCATTTACTGCAAATCAAAATGGACATCCATTGAACTCAATAGAAAACAATATATAGTCCTTACTCCTGAAATAAGCCGCTATAAGTTTGCTATAATGCAGATATTCTAGTCAATACCATAATAGTTCAGAGTGGATAAACTGCATACAATTTCACAAATGGCTCTTGTTCATCTTGCAGAGCTGCATTTGTGAACACTTCACACAGTATTATCTCACTGCTTGAAACAGAATCTATTATTTTCATACAGTAGAAATATTTATCTCTTGGGACAAGCAGTGAAAGCCTCCACCCCACTTTGGGTATCAGAAATAATTTCAATATCATTGAAAAGCTATGGCAAGTAAATCCTAGAAATTTGCCATTTACATAGATATATGACTCCCAAATCAAAGTGCTGCTCCTGAGAAATATAAACATTTCTAGTGCACCTTGAAGTACATAACAGAAATACGGTATAGGTACAGTGATTGATTTCACTAAACACATCAAACTTCCATTAATCCATCAGGACTTGATGTGAGGTGAACTATAACATATTATGAAATATTGGATGGCCATAGAAAACGTATACAGGTACCTTATACACATTAGTGCCGGACAGCCATCCTACAGGTTACTGGTGCTTTACACAGGAGCGAGTCATTCAAGTGAATGGAGGCAGAACGGGCTGGGATTGTTTTGGCCGCTTGCTTCCATTCACAGTAAACAGGAGTTGCTCAAACATTGAAGCCCGATTGTTGTTTATAGTTCTGCTAAAAACCAAGTGACTCCAACAGGTGAGAAATTTCTTGCTCAGTGCCCTGTCAGTGGCCACTTGTGTGTGGGGCGACTATGGTCTTAATTCACTGCTTTGCGATAGAAATTGGGCTAAAATCGCCCGATGAATAGTACCCTTTAGAGATGTATCTCTTAGGCCTCATGTTCACGGGGAAAATCAGGCCCGCTACGGATTCTCCTGATAGGCTGGAATCGGCACACGTGACGGGGCGGAGCTACGTGATGATGCGTAGAAGAGGGTGGAGCCAGAACGCCACTGCTGCCGGACAGACCCAAAGGCAGAAGACCCTTCTGCGCAAGCGCGTCTAATCGGGCGATTAGACACTGAAGTTAGACGGAGCCATGGAGACGGGGACGCCAGCGCAGGGAAGGTAAGTGAATAACTTCTGTATGGCTCATATTTAATGCACGATGTATATTACAAAGTGCATTAATATGGCCATACAGAAGTGCTTAACCCCACTTGCTTTCGCGAGACAACCCCTTTAAGATGTGTATAGGAGCCCTTCTTTAACAATTTACAAGTTCTAAAATAAAAAATAGCTAATTTGAAATACTCTAAACTGCATAAAATAAAATAGTGCATCACGGAACAGTGAATAAGGACTCTGATTTACTCTCACTAAAAGCTCAATCAGTTCTAAACATCTTAAGGCTTTCATAATCCAAAATAAGTGGTTATTGATTCTGTGCTAATAGTTAAAAAAATGTCGCAAGTATAGTAAGAAATATAGTTAATGTCTAAAAAAAAAAAGCAAAAAACAAAAAAGACTAACCAAACCACAATCAAATCTCCATGCACGATTGACATGATGATATACTTTTCAATATCCACATAGATTTCTAAAGTTAGTACACTGATCACTATTTTGTGTGTCGTTACTTTTTACTGTAGAAGTTATTTGCTGAAACAATCAGTGAGATCTACCAAATCGCCTGCAGAAAAGGCTGATCAAAGCCAACAGGAGCCAAACTGGCATGGGCTTTCTTAGTGCTGCTGACATTTAGTTGTAGCGGCTGGCAGGGGGCAAAATACCATAGTAGGCCTCCACCAATCAGACACTGATAGATAACTCTATATGCTAAAATGTTTGCTTTGCCTGCTGCTTGCTTGGATTAGCTATGTGCTATTCTTTCACTTGAGCCTGGTTGTTGGAGACTGTACCGTTGTCAATGCTGTGGTACATAATACAGTATAGTTGGCTAAACATAAGGGGAATTTATGAAAACAATTCCTTGTGCTTAATGAATTTTCCATTTTGTTTCTTCAAGATATATATACCGTATATACCGGCGTATAAGGCGACGGGGCGTATAAGACGACCCCCCAACTGTCACCTTATACGCCGGTATTCAGTGGAGAAAAAAAAAAAAATTTATTACTCACCTCCCCCGGCGTCCTGTCGCGCTCCGGCAGGATGTCGCTCGCTCCGGCAGGCTGTCGCTCGCTCCTCGTCCCCGCCGCAGCATAGCTTTCTGAATGTGGGGCTTGAAATCCCCGCTTCCAGAAAGCTAATACACACGCCGGCAGCCATGACATCATTGAATGGCTGTGATTGGCTAAAGCACACGTGGCTTCAGCCAATCACACTATTCAATGACATCATTGAATGGGTGTGATTGCTAACACGTGCGCCTTCAGCCAATCACAGCCATTCAATGATGTCATTGAATAGTGTGATTGGCTGAAGCCACGTGTGCTTTAGCCAATCACAGCCATTCAATGCTGTCATGGCTGCCGGCGTGTGTATTAGCTTTCTGGAAGCGGGGATTTCAAGCCCCGCATTCAGAAAGCTATGCTGCGGCGGGGACGAGGAGCGAGCGACAGCCTGCCGGAGCGAGCGACATCCTGCCGGAGCGCGACAGAACGCCGGGGGAGGTGAGTAATAAAATTTTTTTTTTTTTACACTTTTTTTTTTTTCGTATTACCGGCGCATAAGACGACCCCCGACTGCAGAGCAGATTTTTCGGGGTTCAAAAGTCGTCTTATACGCCGGTATATACAGTATTTTTTCCATTTTATTTTTTAGGTGCTTGATGAAAATGTTGGTAATTCCCATTGCAGTACTATGGACAACACAGCATCTTTGATGTCTGAATCTGGAGAACTTCAAACCAGAATGGATTCCTCAAATGTAGACGAGAGCTGCAGCCATTTTGAATAAAGTCTAGCACTCAATGGTGGTGGAAATTCCTGAAGAATAGAAAGTCTCTAGTGCAAACTGAGTTGATCTCATTACTGACATACTAGTAATAATAATCTTTATGTAGCCCCAACATATTCTACATTAAAGGGGTTGTCCCGCGGCAGCAAGTGGGGTTATACACTTCTGTATGGCCATATTAATGCACTTTGTAATATACATCGTGCATTAAATATGAGCCATACAGAAGTTATTCACTCACTGTGGGGGGAATGTAAAAGAGTTCGATTAGAGAATTCGATAGGCCTCCCTAAGGAGAAAACTGGCCATTGGGAAATAACTCAACTGTGAACGTGATTTATTTGTGACACTTCCGTTGACAGTATCTCAGCGTCTCCTATATATGGTGTTCAAATTTTTTGCGCAATAATGAACTGGATGTTTACAATAACTTGTTTTTATTAATTTTCAGGTTATAATTAGAGATGAGCGAACGTACTCGTAATGAGTACTTACGCACCCGAGTACCGCCATTTTCGAGTACTTCAGTACTCGCGCGTAAAGATTCGGGGGGCGGGGAGAGGCGCGGCGGTGCGGGGGGTAGCAGCGGGGAACAGGGGGGAGCCCTCTCTCTCTCCCTCCCACTCCCCGCCGCGCCGCCACCCGAATTTTTTCGCCCGAGTACGGAAGTACTCGAAAATCGCGGTACTCGGGCGAAAAAGGGGAGGGGCCGAGCACGTTCGCTCATCTCTAGTTATAATCAACTTTTATTTATATATTTTAGTAATGTTACATAATAAAGAGAGGGGAGGTACGCAGTTCTCGGAAATCTAGAACCGGGAGGGCTCTGTGAGACTCCACATCCACAGTTATAGGTTAAGCTGATGGTTTGGGGTAGAGTGGACAAGGAAAATTTAGATAAAATGTACCATTTATAAAATTTTGTTACGATACAAGGAGACAAAACCACTGGATTTAGACGGATATAAAGGTTGTTAATCAGGAAAAAACTTCCAGTTGACCCTGCAAAAACAGCTGAGCCAATCTTACCTTCCTCCCACAATTGCAATTTAAAGGGAGTGTAATCAAAATCACTTACTGATACATATTTTTTCTAATCAGTTTTATTTTCTAATGATAGATTTTTTAAATTCTATTTTGTGTACAGGACTATGGAGGGCTGCTATTAAAAGGGCCATTCCAGTGATTTTTTTCTGATGTATTATGTAACTATCCCACCAGTAAATATAAATCAGCTAGTATTACCTTGTTTAGTTATTTCTTTCTATCCAAAATGTCCTGGAGTCAGTCTTCTCAGGTAGGTCACGTGATGTTATTGTAACCAGCTGAGATTTACTTGGCTTTGTGTTTTCTTAAGAAGTCACTATTGCAGTCAGCATAATTCCTCTTTGGTGGCATTACATGGACTGTACCACACATGCTCTTTAGAGGGGGAGACAAACTCCTATAACAGTTACTGATGATGATTAAAAGGTTCCTGTCACACACAGTTCTAAGACATGAATACTTATGGTCTTAAATTTAATTTATTTAGGGGAATATAGAGCTTAATGATATTTACAGTGCTCTCCCAGCAGGCATAGATGGTACTAGCTCTAGTTGGTCATGTGATGCTGTGCTGATACCTCATGGGATTGAAAGGACAGCACAGAGGAAGAAAAAACAGGGGGAACGCTAAAACATCAAGATGGTGCCTGAAAAGTATCAAGCAAGAGGCAGCACCACACGGAAGTGTGTACAATATACACTAGAGACATCAACCATGTGATAGATATTCACGTGATGGGTGCACTAGTAGAAAACTAGGATTAATCTTACCATTAAATGTTAATTCCTTTTCCATGAGTCCATCATGACAGCTCACATGGAGGTTGCCCCCTGGACCTCGTTAGGACAGGAAGAGGAGAGAGCAGAATGACACCTCCTAGCACGATTTCCAATTACTTCAAATTATCACAACGGAAACATGGCCAATCTTTTATTGTTGCTGAAAAAGTAATGAACTGTTATGTTACATGCACAGTATTTAGTAGTTTACCAGGGTGGGTAGGTATGTGCTGTCATAACCTCATGGAGAAGGAATTAATGTCAAGATCAATCCTAGTTTCCCTTTTCCATCCATCCTGACAGCACACATGGAGGCAATACCAGATTATAAACAGTAACATTTGGGGGGGGGGGGGGGACCACAGCCTGGAGGACTTTCTGCCCAAAGGCCAGCTCCATACCAGAATGGAGATCCAAGCGATAACGATTAGAAAATTTGTGGACACTAGATCACGTTGAGGCTTACAAATTTGTATTGTAAAAGCTTCACTACGTTCAGCCCATGAGGAGGTGAGAGCCCTCATAGAGTGAGCTAGGGGGAGGTAGGCCTTTGACTTTATAGGCCTCCTAAATTGATGTTTTGATCCATCTAGCAATGGCATCTTTCGAAGCCCCTTTACCCTTATTTTGGCCCTGAAATTGAAGGAATAAGCTATCCAATTTTCTAAAGGTCTGTCAGACCTTTAAGTAGGTTGGGGCTGCACGTCTGATGTCTAGGTTATACAAGCATCACTCCTTGTCATTTTTATAATTCTAACAGAAGGAAGGCAGAATTATTTCCTGTTCCATGTAGAAAAAAAAGAAGGGATCTAGTCTCATGACTATCCTATAGTCAAGCACCTTTAAGTAAACTTCTCTACAGGATATTACTTATTTCTCACCAATCCGTCTAGCGGTTGTAATTGCTACCAAAGAGGCTGCTTTGATGGTGGGGGTTTTAAGCGACACTGATTGTAAGGCCTCAAAGGGAGGTTTGAAGAGGCCACCTAACACCCTATTCAGATTAAAAAGAGGGAACGGTTTTACTAACTAAGGGTTTGAGCTTATTGCTCCCTGTAAAAACCTGCGCACCCACCTTTTTTGTATTAGTGGGGTGTCAAAAAAGGAACTAATAGTTGCCATCTGTACCCGTATGGCTTTAGGGCTGAGTCCCTTATCTAGACCCTCTTGTAGGAAATCTAAAATTTTTGTAAGGTCCCGCTCAGGTCTGGACTTAATTCACAGCAACTACATAATTTTCCCCATACCCTTGAGTATATGGCAGAGGTAGAGCTCTTTCGAATTTTTAATAGTGTTTATTACCTTGGATGATAATTCTTGGTCTCTCAATCTCTGCCACTCAGCAGACAAACCATCAACTTCATCCAGTGGATCTCCTGGTAGAACATTGAGGCCCGGAACAAGAGATCCTGTCTGAGAGGTAGCGGAATCGGAGTCTGAATTGTCAGAGTACAACAATGGGAGCCAAGGCCTTTTTGGCCATGCTGAGGCAATGAAGATAACCCTGGTCCGGCAGTTTGGGATTTTTTGCAGTGCTCGGGAGATTAAGGGAAATGGGCGAAAGGCATACACCAGTTCCATGTCCTATTCCTGGAAGAGTGCATCCACTGCCAGGGAATTGTCCGCTGGGCTTAGGGAAAAGAATTTGCGGCACTTTCAATTTGTCTTTGACACAGAGATGTATCTGGGGATGAACCCACTGAGACATCAGCAGGACGAATACTTTCAAATTCAGAGACCATTCTCCTGGATCTAAAGAAAGTCTGGTATATTGTATTAGGAGCCTTCTAGGTGAATGGCTGATCAGAATTTATTTTTTCTTACACCCAGGAGAATATTCTTCGTGATAAGCGTTGAAAATGGGGGTGTCTGGTGTCGCCCTGATGGCAAATAAAAAACACTGTTTTGTTATCAGACAATACTTTTATGTGTTTTTCACATACTATGTCCTCTGCTTGTATCAGTGGTTTCCCATACTGCTCTAAATTCTCTAAAATGTGAGGATTGAGAGCAGACGTAAGATGACCAGGAACCCTGCAGTTTCCCATGTATGCCACCTACGCGCCCCAACCCAAGCAGACTGACTAGCATCAGTGGTTGCTAAAATGAATGAAGAGAGGAACCAATGGACTCTTTTTTCAAAGTTATGGGGCTATAGCAACCACTCTAGGGATTTTTTCAATAGGGTGGACAATTTAAACTTTTTGTTTAGTGAGGATTGTTTTCTTTCCCACATAGCCAAAATCTCCTGCTGGAGTGGCCTAGAGTCTGAGCTGTCTGGGATAATTGGGAGGTCATCGAGATAAGTAATAATATGAATCCCTACACCTCTGAGGAAGCCAATCGGCTCAATCATAACCTTGGAATAAACACTAGGAGCAGAAGATATACCAAAAGTGCAGACAGACAAACTGAAAATGGACCACCCTTGAATCCATTTTTTAACTGCAAATCTGAGATATTTTTGGTATGATGGATAAATGGGAATATAGTAGTAGGTGTCTTTAAGATCAATTGTACACATGATGCTAGCATGACTGATTAGGGGAATTGTGGACCTAATAGTCTCCATTTTAAACTGAAATGCAGATATATACTGATTAAGGGATTTTAAATTAAGTATTATTCTGAAGGAACATTAGGCTTAGAAATCAAAAATAAAGAACAGTAATAAACCAAAAACATTCCTCTACAGGAACTGGGATAACTGTCCCCAACTGTATTAAATCCTGAATCCTTGGCTCTAATCTTTCTTTGAGAAGAGGGGTCTGGTTTGGAATAAAAAAAAATTTTAGGGGGAAGGGACGAGAACTCTAGCTTGTACCCCAAGGGTACTATCTGCAAAGCTCAGGGATACCCAGTAATGGAACATAATTTATTCTTGGAGATATCGTCTTCTGCCCATGCCTTAAGCAATAGCGCCCACCTAGTAGAGTTCACCAGCACCACGTTTTTGGCAGAGAAGCGCACAGATTCTGCTGTGGTGTCAGGCAAGAATCCAGTGGCCATTTTGAGAAATGGTGCATAATTGAGTATCTCCTCCCTGGAGTTTTTGTTCTAGATGCGTTTCAAGTTGCAAAAGCCACAAATCCAGAGAGCTTGCAATGGAAGTGGCCGCTATATTAGTTTCTACCAGACTAGATGTTGTTTCCCACGATTTTTTAGGAAGGAAAAAAAAAAAATCTGCTTTCTTATCCATAGGATCTTTCAGTTGAGATGCAGCTTCAGCGGGCAGGGAGGTCTTTTTAATTATCTTGGCCACCAGGATGTTAACTTTGGGCATCTTACTCCAAAGTTTTGGTGCAAACAGGAGTCTGTCTTTAAATTCACAGGAGACAGCCAGCCTTCTTTCAGCGTTTTCTCACTCATCTGTCATGAGGTGTTTTAGAGTCTCACTCACTGGAAAAACTATTCCACAATGTAACCTAAGACCTCCGAACATCTTGTTCTAAACCGAACGTAGTTGCTGGGCGTCCACCACCTCCATAGTATTACGAACTGCTTGTAGCAATTCTTCAATATTTTGGTTAGAAAAATATTTATTTATCATCCATAATTATGGGGGTTGTTAACTCAGAACACTCCCCTCTGAATATTCTAATTCAGAAGGCTCAGATGTGAAGAATACACAACCCTGAGTACAAGCCCTTTTTGCTGGCTTAGAGGGGCCTGGGAAGCATGTTCCATTTTTAATGCTTGGATCTCCTCCCTGACAATTTGGCAGAGCCCATCCATAAAGGATTTCTGCTCCTCTCTATTTTTGATGCACAGTCAGTACAAATAAGCTTCATTTAGTTTTTTAAAAACACAAGGCGCATTTCTTGATGCTCTTTTTATCAGACTTTGTTTTTTTTCCTCAATAAATTTGTATTCAAGAATCATGGTACAGGTCATAAACATACAAAAATGGAACAAATTAAAAATCTTAGTCACAATGATTTAGTTGGAACTTAGTTTCAACATTTGAAATATTACCGATAATAGGAAAGCAATGATTCTTGAGACTTTAACAAAGTTTTATGAAACAGTGGGAGTGGGGAGATGGTCATAGGGACAGGAAGTTGTAGGAGGGAAAAAAAGGGGGAACCAGGCTAGGAATGAGGGGAAGGACAGGTTTGCCATGTAAGGTTTGTTCAACATGATCCTGTTTTTTTCGCATAGGGATCTGCTAAAGATTTGCTCTTAACTATACAAACTATAAAAGCTCTTAAAACCTCTAAATCAGGCTTTGGTTTTGATACTTCATCCTGCAATAGCAGAAGCAATTATACCAACATAGCCTGTAACTGAGCATTTTTGGCCAAATAGACTACTTACAATTTGTGGGTTTCCCCTTCACCAGTGTTAGGAGGTGTAGCAAAGCTGTAATCCCGCAGAGTAAGCTCCAGATTTCAAAACCACCGCCTTTTTTGAATTTGGTGGGGTGGACGCTGCAGGAGTATGCGTGTGATGTCATTGTCTGCAACGCAGCCCCACACCATTATTCCGAGCCTGCGCTGACCGGTGCGTCCTTCACCAGACACCTGGCCCATACACGGCATGTGTAGATGGGCCAGCGGTACAGAGACTGCCACCGCTTGCCGAGCTCACACTGGATCTGGGCTTCATCGCTTATGTAAGCAATCTTTTCATCCATCCTCCAGCACTCTATGGAGGACTCTCCTCTGTACCCATTTGGGACAAGAAGAGCACTGGAGAATAGTGTTAGGAGGTGGCCTTTTGAACTCTACTCCTTTTGTCCCAACAAAGTCAAGAGGGCAACCTCCACATGTGCTGTCAGGATGGATGGAATAGAAAAAATATGTTTTCGCTGCAGTGGCCCTCAAACATCATTCAAAGACAGGCCATGGGAACTTGTACAATACAGACGTTCATTTACTTCTATGGCAAAGTTTTCTAAGCATGCTTTGTGAACTCTACTGAGCTCAGTGTGCAAGGGATTGAGCGGTGATCATTATCTTTTGTAAATGCTGTAATCCTGTGATGATAATGAGAGGACTGCTGAAAAGTGATCTCTAAAAGAACAAGATGTGTCCTATTATTAGGCTTAATGGTCAAGTAAAAACTGCATGTTTTCAGGATTTTTCTTTAAAATATAGATTGTGACCGTGCAGATCAAAACAAATTAATAAAAAACATTAAAAAAAAAAAAAGGTGTTTAACATAAAACCTTGATATACACAGTGGGTAATTGTGTAATGACACATTCCCTTTAATGCAAAGAAAATGAACAATCAGCTTGGAGTAAAGGACAAGAAGAATTTTCAGTACTGCTGTAATTGGCTCAGAAGACTGCCCAGGCAGATATAACAAGCCCTATGTTGTATTAATGACTAAGAACTAAGGGTGGTAAAACACAGATAGCTGTCAAACTCAGTCAAACTATTTCACATGAAAAAGAAAAAAAAGCCGCTGACACCTTAATTTACAACTACTATGTATGGTCACCCCAAGTATGTTGGCATTCGCAAACTGTGAACTCTTGAAAATCATGAGGAATTGAAATACAAGATCGAAAAGTTTTGACTTGTTTTTATGATTGATATTAGTATGCAGTTTACAACTATAGCTTTCAAAATATTTTATGCATTCCTGTCATCAAATAATATTTTCACATTTATGGGACATGCTGGGTATTGCATATTGTGACTTTAATAACACATTGGCAGTGGGCCAATTTCTAGGATGAAATGTTGACATCCCATTAGCCATTTCACGATTCCCACTATTTCATAGCACTCCATAGATGACTTACAGAATTAGTCTCATATACGTCCGAAAATGTATTTCACATCACAAACATTATGTTTTCACTCAATTCTAAGTGGTGTTTATAAAAATTTTAAAAATACAATGCATGTGTCATTACTTACTTTTAATGGAAGCAGAATTTACCAGCAGAAAATCCAAATGACCTATTTAGTATGCATATCATTCTTCCTGTTTGCACACAATCATGAAGGCCATATTTCTTTAACAAGGAAATTAGTTGTAGTTTTTGCTAATAATGTGCTAGGGATAATGAGTACTAACAATATACTACACACATAAAACGTTCATCTTGCAATTGAAATTCTTTTTACCTAATGTCCGCTTCCCGGCTAAGACACCAGGCTAAACGATAAAATAGCAAGTTACATCACATTTAGAGATCAATAAATTGGCGTGTGTTTTACTGAAATGTAATAATACATATAAGACCAGTTACATGAGAGTGCATTAGGAGCATATTCATGTGTCTGTAATATGAACGTGTGTCCCGGGCCGACTGCAAGGTTTACTGAACTAAGCTCTCACCATCATAGGAATCTAGTAGACCCGCGGTTAGTCTGCGACACATATCCGTATAAGGGGTGCTTTAATGTCCCTGTAATACGCTTGTGTGAGACTGGTCAATGCTGAAATCTATCTAAAGTAATGCAATGGAAAGGTGGAGTAGAGTGACATACTTTTACTTCGTACTAGTTTTGATAAATTGACCACAAAATGTATAAAATATGGATAGTTTTTGTATTTTTGAGCATGTTTTTCAGTATATTTCTCCAATTAAATGGTAATGTGGCATACACATTTTTGCATCCCGTTTTACAATGTATCTGGTCTAATGAATTCTTTGCGAGCTTAACAGAACAGCAACACAAAACAAGTCATCAAGTATGGGTAATATTTTCTACTCTATAAGGTTAGATTCACAAACAGAGCTATGCTGCATTTTTCGTGGTATTTTTGAGGATTTTCAGTTTTCAGTCAACTTCTGCATCCAGATGTAAGGCGAAGTCAGACAAGTGTTTTTTTTTTATTCGTGCCTATGTGCGCAAAAAAAGGTGCGTCTGAAAGAACCATTGGTTTCCTATGGTGGGTTCACATGAAAAATACTCGCACCTGCAAAAGATAAGACATCCATGCGCCGGGAAGGTCTGTGTTGCGCGCATTCCCTGCAGGGAGTCTCCTCATCACTGAAAACTATGACAGCACCGTCACAATGTTCAGTGATAAGGGGACTCCCTGCGGGGATTAAGGAGTCCCCTGCCAAAACTGCGATGCCATCCCATTGCTTTCAATGGGATGCAGGAAACCCCTGCAGTGATTTTCATGAAAAGGGCTTGAAATATAAGCCCTTCCATGAAAATCATCTCTGGCTACTATAAAAAAAAACAAAGAAAAAAAAAACAAAAACCATCACCTCACCGCTGCTGTCGGGGCTCCAGCACATCTTTTTGCTGGCTTCCGATACTCTTCTGCAGCTTCTTCTCCTGCCGGGGATTTAAAAATCCCTGCCTCCGGAAAGGGCTGTGTCTGATTGGCTGAGTGCTCAGCCAATCACAGGCAGAGCTCAGCCATTCATTGAATTCAGGACAGACCCTTTGAGGTCTGAAAGCTCGCTATAACATCATGTATTTTTGTTAGCCATTAAAAGGTATCATATCTACAGGATTACTTGATTACTGAGAACAAATCACATGTGCATATAGACACTGTGTAAATACAGACGAGAAATAGATTGTAGCATGATCTATTTCTCTGGGTACCCACACAGCATGAACCCTATACTTTTGTATAGGCTGCATATTAAACGCTGCCAATACAAAACACATTGCGTACAGAGTTTTTATACACAACCCTGCTATGAAACAGAGCGGGAATTAAGAAAAAAAAAAAAATGTTCGTGCCATATGCAGTCTACACGTGGTCTCTTCCAGGAGAGCGTATGTATGCAAAATGGGTAATTTCACACAGGTGAGCGCGATATTGGCCACGAAAGTCAGCCCGAAATCGAGCACGGGAAAGTGCAATTTCCCACGGATGCGAGGCATTTTTGTGTCAAAAGCGCCTCACATCACTTCAGGGAAATAGCGATCCTGAAAGCCATGCCAGAGGTACTCAGGTGTAGTGACGGGGCAAAAATGCAATCAGAACAGCTAGCTAATGAAGTAAAGGCCCATTCAGACTGGACGAATGTCGGGTAAACGATGCCTGACACTTGTCCTTGCACATACTAAGTTCCCGTGCTGCTGCGCTCCCCTGCCCCTCTCCATTGACTTAACATATCGGTCGTTCAGTACTAAATAGCTGTTATTAACACTGAGTGATCAGCTCATCGTCCATTGTTTATACAGCACAAACGATGGACGATGAGCTGATCGCTCAGTGTAAATAGCAGCAGTTCAGTACTAAACAGCCGCTATGTTAAGTTAATGGAGAGGGGCGAGGAAGCACAAGGAGAGAAATCTTCTGCAGCCTCCCCACCCCCCTGCTGGCCACTCTGTGAGCGAGCCAGCACTTCTAGCTCCTGTGTGAGGACACACAGGGACGAGTGTCAGGCATAGTTTGCTCGACGTTCGGCCCACCTAAATGGACCCTTAGTGGTAACTGTTGATCGTTAAATGACTGTGTAGTTTTCTGCAGCCATTAATAATCAAGACTGAGTTACCACTTAATTCATTTGAGAGCTGCACAGGTTCAGAGCTTTTGACTGGATCATGAGACCCTACCCATAATCTAAATGTGTTCAAAATTCTATGCTAATTCCTAAAAGTATCTTTACAGCAGTCAGAGCTTTGTTTTCTGAAACACCGCTCCAAATCTACAGCATAGATATAGATTTAAAAAGGTACTAAGCTTGCTACTTGCAGCTGCACAACAGGGCCCAATTTCCCGAAAACGCCTGTAACCTTGCCCCCACAGGGACAGCGTCATTGCCTACACCCCCGGAAATCTGACTGACTGGGGTTCAAGAGAAAGTTTTCTCCTTTACCTTCTTTCTGATAACTCCAGTGCCCCGATTTACCTTTGCCCCTATATCTCTCCTGTTGCCTTGGGCCACGAAAACAGGCCTCCTGTCTCTGTGGTTTCCCTCGCGGAAACCTGCCTTTCCGATCTGAAGCTTTAGCCAGAATTTTGTCTAGGTCAGGGCCGAAGACAAACTGACCATGAAAGGGCAAAGAGTACAACTTGCCCTTAGCGACTGTGTCACACGACCATGTTTTTAGCCAGAATTGGATAAAGCTGCAGATCTTTCTGCCAGCTTCACAGTCTAAGCAACGGAATCCACCAAAAAACTAGTAGCCATTTACAATATTCATAAGGAATTCAAAATTTGTTCCCTTGGTGTTGTTCTGGACATGCATCTCCAACTGATGCAACCAAACATGCAGGGTTCTTGCTACACAAGTGGCTGCAACACCGGGTCTAAGCAGACCAGAAGCCGCCTCCCAAGTCTTTTTAAAAAGGCTTTCGGCCTTACGATCCATCGATCTTTTAGGTGTGCCGCATCCTCAAACAGAAGAGATGTATGTTTAGCCACCTGTAAATCAACCTTTGGAACAGCATCCTAATCTGTATATATCCCATACAAAAAGGGATAACGCCTCTTAGTGCCTCTATAGCTGGCTCCAACATTAGTTTTTTTTCCACTCCTTCCTGATCATTCTTTGTATACTATGAAGAGGGAAGGTGGATCTCTGCCGCTCCCCAATGCCCCGAAGACCTCATCCTGAATAGACCTGGGTTCCTCCACATCAAGTGTGCCCCTAATGGCCTTAGATTGTCTATGTCCTCTGAACTAAATAAGCACATCCTATATTCCTCATCTGAGGAATCCTTAGTTCCACCCTCTTGATCGACCTCTGACAGTAAAAAAAAAAACAAAAAACACTTTCCTCAGTCGGAATCTAGCCCTTTGCTACATGGTTTCTTAGCCGCCCGAATAGCAGGTGTAGAGGAGAGAGCAGTACCATGAGAAGCTAGGGCAGCAGGAACTTAATCCCTCCCCAGCATCTTAATATCCTCCATAAAGCCTGCTGACCCATCTTTAACCAGTTTGGCTATACAGATCTTGCACAATAATTTGTGGTATTCATGCAGTAGTCTCCTCATGCAGAAAGCAATTTTTTTTAGCTTAGCCTTAGAGGATCCCGCTGTGGCTTTGTTCACCTATAAAAAACACAATAAAGCAGTAAAAACACTGTGCTTAACAGAAGACTCTGTATGAGAGGTGCCCCACGGGCTACTTACACCAGAGGTAGCAGCCTGTACGGGGGGCTTTAGACACTGGAGCACTCGTCCTGGGTGAGGTAGAACTGCAGCAATCCTGAGGTTACAAGCACCAGCTTCTGACTCCTCTTGGTTTATTTTTGAATTTGCCGCTGTCCAGAGCCTGCCCCACACCACGCCAGCATTGTTGCATCACCTGATGCTGACATGTCAGACACGTGACCTAAACCTCGCCCCCCTGACGCACACATGATGGCACAATTCGTAAGTACCCTAGGCTGGCCACCATACGCCGCTGGGACCAAGGCAGGGAAACTTGGCGCCCAGCAAGCAGGAGAGGTCAGGAACGGTACCACGCTTAGGCCCTGTCACTAGGGTCCTTTCACATCCATAGGCGACCAAAGCAGACACCATCAGGAAGGGAGTGCTGCTCCCTTCCCAGCTATTCCTATTCAGCTAAACTTCCTGCCGGGAACCCCAGAGAGCTCCCAGCATCTCTCGGATAACTTTCCCCTGCCAGGACAGGACGATACTGAGGAAGGTGGGGGGGGGGGGGGGGGGAGCTAAAGACTTTTCAGTGCCTTATCAGACCTATCAGAAGAAGATAATCTCAGCTTGTGCTGTTATGGAGACTATAGAGAAAAATAATGTTATACTCACCTCTTCCAGGTCCCCCCGCAGCTCCAGCACCACATCCTCCAGTCTAATCTATGATGAAGTGTTCACAGGCTGGTGTCCCTGTGTACAAGACATTACAGACTGCTGTAGCCAATCACAGACCTCAGGTGTTCAGGTGCTGAGGTCTTTAATAGGCTGCAATCGGCCCGTTTCCTGGATCTCAGAGTGCTGCAGCCAATCAACACAGACCTGGTGAAGAGAATGGAGTTGTGGTGCTGGAGATGCAGGGAGTCAGGAGAGTGGAGCATACAATCTTATTAATTTTAGGTGTGGGGAGCAGGAATTTAAAAAAAAAAAAAAGAAGAAATAAAAATGGAACTCCTCCACACTTAGAAACACGACTTTTGAAACTGTTTGCAAAGTGTTTCCTTGGATTTAAAAGTTTGACAATTGTTCTCAAGTAGTCTTAAATTGTTTGCAAACCCCAGAAACTAGTTTATAGGTTGTTTTGCATATAGGTATGTCAGTTAAGCCACAGATGTTTACTGAAAAGGATGTGCCTATTGCACAAAGCTTTTGCTTCCTACGGAACTGGACGTGAAGTGCTTTCAACGTCTTGTCAATCTCATCATTGTTGAGAAAATTTGTCCAGCGATTTTCCTTCAAAGCACTCTGCTGCTTATTGCCGGTTTTGTACTCTTAAGTACATAATATCCAACAATACTTTGCAAAACGCAAACTCTTCAGCGAGTCTCTTCCTGTGTCGACACAATTTTAATAAAAGGAGACAGATTACCGAATACATAAAAATACAAAAGAAGTGGGCAGTAGTACAATACAAAAAATGACTGACTGGTGTCCAGGGGAGCGAAATGATTCAAAGATTGTGTTAGAAAACACGTCCAGAAACGCAAACTTTATTTTTGGTTTATCTATTTCAAATCAAAAGCATTAAACATTGATTTTTTTTCACCAAAAAGACGATAATTCCAAGAACAGGTTGTAAACTGAAAACAGTTTCTAAACAATATGCAAGCAGTTTTCAAACATTCTGAAACAAATAGGAAACACAAATGGCAGCCATCATGGTGTCTTTTAAATCTAACGGTGGACATACACATTAGATGAAAGTACTCTAGGTTAATGGTTGAACAAACAGTCATCTGGTGTAGAGGTACAGTACACATTTTAGTCCATATTGGTCCTGACAGTCAGATTTTTGCTGCGGAATTCGGAGCGGGCGTCCTCCTCCGGATTACGCAGCAATCACCCTCTATAACATGCTATGAAAAACCAATGCAGATGAAAATGCAGCATGCTTTATTTTACTGCAGTTCCCGCATGGACGGCTTCCACTGAACTCAATGGAAACCATCCAAGCCATAGCCCATCTGCAATTGACATTGCGGATGGACCGCGGATTCTGCAGGAAGAGATTAAAACATCTGTACTGCGAATATGCTCCGGCCGGCACGTTTATACACATCTGTGGTTTAGAAGAAAGACACGGACAGGTACACAAGGTCGCCAGCAGATTCAGTGCAGGATACCTCATGCGGAATCAGCGCATGCCGTGGACATGAGGCCTAAGGCTGTGTGTTTTTTTTTAATATATTTTATTTTACACAGGATGACCTGTAGACTTTATTGGTACCATTTTGGGGGACATACAACATTTTGATTATTTTTCCGCTTGCTTTAAGAGATTGCGTACTCAACATGCAATTCTGGCATTGTGTATTTTTTTTTTTTTTACTCTAACAGTGTTTACTGTGTGGGATAAATATAGTGCAATATCTTAACAGCTTGGACTTTTATGGACATAGTTATACAAATTCTATTTATACATGAAAAATGGGTTTCATTTTTTAAAAATATAGATTTCAAATTGCATTAAGCTTATTCTTATATCTTCAGTCCCCACAGGGGATTTGAACTTGCAATCACTTCATTGCTGGTAGAAGATAATGTAATACTACTGTATTGGAGTATATTGCACATTTCAATGTTAGTCCACAGGCTGGGCTAGCAGATTGGAATAGTGGTTAGCCTTAAGTATCCTTTACTAGGCTCTCGGGCACCATGTAAACTCATTGTCACCCCGCAATTGTGTCATGGGGGTGCTGGTGGGGCAGCGGAAGGGTCTACCTTCTGATAAGCATTGATGATGGCATCCAGGTAGTTAAACGGCTGTGATCATATGCTAGCTTCAATAGTAGCCATTACAGGCAGGTGTCAAGTGCTTCAAAAAGCTGGCACACACAGGGTATTAAGTGGGCTCAGCTCCTGAACCACTGCATACTCCATCTACATCAGCCTTCTACTCACTTATGGCAAGTAGTCACTAACCCATTAGCATTACCCTTCAATACAAGAAACAGTCCCAAGTCATTATCCCCTCCTCCATTATAGTAAGCAGTATGTATTCCAGTAGGTAGTGTAAAACATTAAAATCAGTTCCATTTTTATAGACCAAAATTGGACACTCGTGTTTCAATGAAGGCCTTACAGAACAACAGTATGTAGGAACAGAAGGGTCTTTGCAGTCTCATTAGATCTGTCGGCAGTTCATCATGGAGATTTTTCTGATTTAAAAAAGGTTGTCATAGAACAAGTTAATCAGCCATAAAAGGGAAGGAGATCGCCATGGGAAACTAATTAAAAGAGAAATCTCTTGAATCTTTTTGTTAAAAACCCTAGTTCCACAAGGTCTGAGTTGTAAGCATGATCTAAACTTGTAATACCAGGATTAATATTACATGTTTGATATATACAGATTTAAATTCGCAAAAGTTGTACATCAGATTATGTTCATTCATTGTCGGCTGCACTTTATAAGCCAGAATTAGAAGACACCTTCTCCGATTTTGCTGCAGTCTCGTTACAGAGCTCTTCAGTTTAGCACGGAGATTCTGCTGGTTTACAAGCTGCAGGCATGTAATGGATTACTCGGTTATGTTGAGGACGACGTTATCATGAAATTCCTGAATAGAGAAATCCATTGGATTTTTTTGCTTAACATTTGTGTTCCACCATGTCTGAATCCTAAATATCTTTCAATCTTCCATTGCCAATACTAATATTCTAGGTTTAAAATAAGGAAACAGGCATACACGTCTTTTTGGATGTTCTGTTTTAACTAGGGGTTGAAATAGGCTGAACTAGATGGACATGGTCTTCATTCAGCCTAACATTCTATGTTACTATGTATTTGGTCATTGTACCATGTGGCCCAATTCTATTTTGCGATTCATAGTGTATAGCTTTTAAGAGTCGTCCAAAGTGTACAACGGTGTGTTATGACTAAGGACTTGGATGCCTAAAACATGGAAGCGGCGTGCTGTTCCAAGGTGTTTTCCACAGATGTTCTAGCAATTCAACAAATGTGAACCTTTTGCTGGATGCTGAACTTCAACTTTTTCTGTTTGAATATGGTCTTACACCCACCATTTGCTACTGTGGCTTTGCGTGAAGATGCTCAATTACGGAAACCCATTTCATGAAGCTTCTACCAGGATGTCACAGCTCTTGTACTCATGTCACTTCCAGAGGCAGTTTAGAGCTAGTTTCGGCATTCTGGAGCCCTGCTCTTGGAGTTTGTGCGGTCTACCACTCATTGCTGAGCAGTTGTTACTCCCAGATGTTTCCATTTCGCAGTAACATTACAGTACAATGGGGCACATGAGAAATTCACAACCTGACTTTTGGCAAAGGTGGAAGTCCTCTGACAGTGCCATACTTAGACCATATTCAGACAGCCATATGTAAGTTGCGCAACTCACATCGGACATCACAAGTACATCAGTCCACTTACTGTCCAATACTCAATGGGAACTGCACATTCCATAGGCCATTCTATCTGTAAAAACTAAGTAGAATAGAAAATACAGTGACTTCCAAGACACGGACCATCGAGTCGTATGAATAATTTCATAGGCTGTTGTGAGGCAGTGTTCTGGCTGTGGATTACACAGGGCTCAAATATCTGGCCACCTGAAAGGGCCCTAAAAGCCACCGAGCTCTTCACTACCACCCATACTAGTACCAATGGCTGTTTACAGAGATCGCATGGGTTTTAGCTATTAACCAAGAAGGCCTCAGAATCTACTTTTCCCTTTTCCTTCTGTGGACATGTACAAGCAATGAATAAATTGGTATATGTTCATTACAATAAATGAAATATTCAGCAAAAGCCAGAATGAATTAACAGGGCCCACTGGATTTGAAAAACCCACATAGTGTAGGTTAAACGAACGGCAGCCATATTATGGCATTTCTGTACAGCTCCTTTAATGTATTATTTTTGGGCTTTCTTATTACAAATTCTTTACTTTTAAAAGCAAGTCTTACATATTTTTCTATGACAAGCTAATAAATCCACATTTGTCAGCACCACATTCCAAGTACATGAGCGGAAGTGCTGCCCACATAAAAGATCCGCTCAGCCAACAAACTAGTTGCCATTTGTCAACTGATTAGACACATTTAAAGAGCACAATGGTCAAAAATGGAAGTTCATTAAGCCAATCCTTCGCCCATGTAAAAGGGGCTTTAGACAAGCAAGTTCTGGCTGCATCTGCGTGCTACTGGTGTCCATCGTAAGAGATCCGGTACTATTATGGTTTCCCTTATAGATGCAGAGGTAAACAGACACTAAGTAACATGCAGTACCAACAGATGACGTTTTTCATAAAGGCAGCACGGTGTTGTCTACGATGATGCCTCATTACCATTTACGAATTGGCAGGACCTCTTTGCTAAACAAAATGCTGGTTACTCATGTTGCTAATGTTTAGTTGTCAGGGGTTTTTTTGTGAGCTGGTTTTGGGAATATGTATTTTCTTTGTAAATAGCGGTCAATTTCTTCTAATTATCGAAATTAGGTTTTTCCGATGTATAAAAAGAGTGAAACAGAAAAAGAACTCTTCTGAACTAAAATTTTTTAATCAGGTCAACCACGATATTGTAAAAATCTGGATGGCTCTCATTCATCTGAATGGGGCTTGCAGAAAAAGCTCATTGACATGGAATGAATGTTTCATTGACAAAGACCTCTGTAAATAATCTACCACATGTGAACATACACTCAAATGGCAATTTTCAAATGTATTTCTCTAATTTACTAACATTTTTGCAACATTTAATAACCATTTTTTCACCCCATGTCATTCTTAATGATATGAACTCTTGCAACAAAAAAGTTAAGACGCTCCATGTAAAGTTTATTTTAATTTTAACATAGGTGGACATATCAATATTGGATTTTCATTCTGCTAGTATAGAACTATAAATCTCATGTAACTGGCAAAGAAACCAAAAACAAAATTGGTTTTGCTCTGTTCAGTCAACTATTGCATGGATATGCCGCTGTGAAAAAAGTAAGTAAACCCAATGCCACCAGATTAAACCCTGTGGTGGAAACAACTTCTAACATCCACCAGGAGATATTTTTTCCACAACTCCATAGCAAATGGTTTTCAGATGAGCGATGTTCGGACAGTGCTGCGGTTTTCAGATGAGCGATGTTCGGACAGTGCTGCGATGCCATGTTGTTATTCCACACAAGTGTGAAAGAAAAAAAAAAAAAACGTTCATAACTAGAGATGAGCGAACCTACTCGTTTCGAGTAATTACTCGATCGAGCACCGCGATTTTCGAGTACTTCCGTACTCGGGTGAAAAGATTCGGGGGGCGGCGTGGCGGAGCGGGGGGTAGCAGCAGGGAACAGGGGGGAGCCCTCTCTCTCTCCCTCTCCCCCCCCCCCCACTGCAACCCCCCACGGTACCCCCCGAATACGGAAGCACTCGAAAATCGCGCGTTAGGGTGAAAAAGGGGCGTGGCCGAGTACGCTCGCTCATCTCTATTCATAACGCAATATATTCATAATCAATCATTTCATTTGATCTTTCTTCAGCCTGACTTCCATATATTGTCAATGTGTAGTTTACAATTCAATTACATCTCTGTATTAGGATGCCTTCACACGGGATATACGCTGTAGACTTCCCACAGCAAAAAACATGCAGCGAACACGGAGCAAATCCACAGGGCCCAAATCTGTTCTACGTGGATGGGAGATTTTAAAATATTGTCCAAATGGCTTGTACTGCGGATCATCCATAGCAAATTCCATGGTGAAAGTTCTGTAGCATTTACATCTTGTATAAAAGGTATCCTTAGGCCAAGTGTGTTGCATGTGGATTTTGCTGTGGATTCATTACAGATGAACCCCCTAACACCTTAAGGGCTAATTCACAAAAGCTAATATTGGCGGGTGTTTTCATGGTCGGATGATATACACTACCGTATGATGTATTGGATTCCAATTCATCAGATCACATAGACGTATTACCGCGGTGTAAAGGCGCCTGGCCGGGCGCTTTCGCATCGGGCAGGAAGCCATCTTCCTGGCCGGACCTTGGCTGCTGCCATTGACTCCTATGGAAGCCAATCACAGTAGCCGGAGAAGGAAGGTAGTTTAGCAGCATGATTGCTAAACTCTCTCCCCCTTATCTTCTCCGCCTAAGGGGAAGGAAAAGGGAGCAAAGGGAGGGTCGGGGTGGATCCAAGCTCTGCCCCTCCCATTGCTGACTGCAGACAAGAGTGGGAGCTTAGCTCCGCCCCTGTCCCCTCCCATTTCAAACGGCCGGAATGAAGGAGAGAGGTGGTGAGCTGGCGAGGGGGAGACAGCTTAGCAGAGCTAAGCTTTTCCCCCGCCCGACGGGATATACGCAGAGCCCGTGCAGCGTATATCGGACGGCCGTGAAAAAACTGGCCGATATACGCTCGTGGTAATAAGACCTGAAAGGGTTAAAATGTGTAGTTTGCAAAATTTCATCCACTTGTCTTGTAATGTAATCTGCTGTGAAAATGACATTCATAAACTTAGATAGAATCTGACCCAACTCCACATATGAATTCACATTTAAAGCTCCGTAAAACATCTGGATTACATCCACAGAATCTGTTAGCCTACTGAACCTCCAATTTCATACAGTTTTTCTATGGCAATCCACCAGACATTGATGACATTTACTCGTACTATGCAATTAATATCTGTAAGGAGACAATCCTTTAATGATTATAATTCCTACGTTTGTGTAATAGATCCCACTGACTTATTTTGATTGTTCTACTATAGCTTTATGCTTGATAAAGGAGTTTTTGTATACCCTGAAGCGCGTTGCCCTTGTATTCTATTGTATATTAGCTTTTGAAATTAAATAAGAATATTCAAAGACCCAAATTTCCTAAGTTCACCAACAATAACTACTCTGGCTACCACTACTTGGAGGGGGTGTTATCCATACCCCCCGCCTTCAAAGTAAGCTTCCTTTGTCTTCATTTTCACACTTGATAAATGGACACAGAATCAATACCCTTCTTATGAGCGCAGGATTTTTTGTAAATTGCTTTTCAATTTACTTTGTTTTATGTTCCTGGGATTTCCTTTGGAGTTCTCTGAAATCGTTGCAGCTCTCTATCACGGGAATGGATGCCTAATGCATAAGAAGGAAGTATCCCGATATGAAGACCAGGACTGCAGGTGTGGCACCTGGCAATCCTTTATTGGATCCAGGTGTCCACACCAGGCGAGTCCCTAAGGGCTCATGTCCACGGGCGAGTTTGAATACCAGAGTTCAAGCCGCCCATAAACTATTAATGGGCGCCCGCAGCTTAATTAACCCTTTCCGATCCAATTTGTATCCTGGTTTTTCTAGGGGGCTTACTCTTTTTCTGCCGTTATACAACGGCGCTATATGCTGACTAAAGCCAGTACTGCATGAGGTGACATGTTGGATAGGCTCCGACAGCAGAGAGGCTGGCAATATACAGTAAGAGAACCCTCTGACCGATATCTACCAACATCAGAGCTGTACAGCCTTAAATCATAATGTCTTCACAGGTCAGACAGTGGATTGGAAAGGGTTAAAGCATGCTGCATTTTGCTGCGGGTCCCGCAGCGACGGCTTCCATTGAAGTAAATAGAAGCCGTCTGATCTGCGGCACACCCAGAACAGTCACTCCGGGTGTGCTGTGGATCCCGCGGGAAAGCAGGAGATTTAGAAAAAAAAAATAAAATAAATCACCACTGCTCATGTGCAGGGATGGACAACATATTTCAAGAGGGTAACAGATTTAATGGAGCTCCTAAAATGACATCATGCACATCTGGCTGCAGTCAGCCCTAGTTATCTACTCATGTAAAGGTCTTAATCCCACTGATGTTTCACAGGCAGAACGTGTAAAGCTAGAATGAAGGCCAGAGAAGATTGTGTAGCCCCGTAGCATTATAGGCCAGCTACAGTTGACCAGTTTAGGTTTCTCTAAAATATAATGAAACAGCAAAAAGTATTGTTTTTCCATGCTGGAACATAGACAAGGGTGACAGGGCTAAGAAAACGTTGTATCGTGTGGATACCCTGAATATCTCAAGGATATGCTAGGTTTGAGGCACTGGTAGTAGGTGAAAGCTGGTGATACATTCAATCAGCCAAGTTGAGGGGGCAAACCAGACCTTACCTTGACGCACCCTGCCGGGAATGAATTTGGAAGTTTTATCATAGATGATATATTGTGTACAAAATCTCTGGTCGGAATCTGCATCTGCATGATATGCTACTGTGTTAATAGTTTGTGTCACATCACTATCTGGTTTTGGTTGGCGAATTAGGATTTGACCACCTGCAGCTTTTACCAATTCAATCAGGTCTTCCTTTTTGTGTTCTTTGAAACATCCAAGAAAGTAAAAATGACATCCATCCAGCAGGCTTGGCAGCTAAGAAAGACAACAGAAACGAAAATATTTAAGAATGGAAAACATGCAATTCCTTAAGGATACTTTTTAAAAGAGGTTGTACGAAGATAAAGACCAATGCAACCATTAGTGGTAAGAGCCCCGAGCTAGCTCAAAGATCGTAAAGTCTTACTACAATTTGCACAGGATATGGTGTGGAAATCCAGTTATCGCTGGGTATCGTGGGATGTGATCAGCCTGTATTCGTGCATACCACACCATGTGGCCATGGACGCAGCCAAATTTCATTTGAATAAATACAGCAATTACACTCCATATTTGAAAGAATTTATTCTGAAAAGTATTGAATTTTTGGTTAAATATATTTTTTTTGTATTTGATGAACAATATTTCTTACAAATAACGGGAGCCCCAATGGGCTCCAAATTTTCCCCGGCCATTGCCAATCTCACAATGAGCTGGTGGGAGTCATTTTTTTCTGGCTGCAATCCTTTCCATGGTCGCATGGTGTGGTATGCAGGATATATCGACGACATCGTCATCATTTGGGATGATGGTGATGCGGACGTTGCCGACAGTTCACAAGATCTGGCTGAATGTAGTTGGTTTATAAATAACAATTTTAATTTCAAGTTTACACCAGCTCTCATCATAAAGAAACTATGTCTTTTTTGAAGGGCAATTCAGAAACATCAGCAGTTGACACACGTCTTTATAGGAAACAGACGGCAGGAAATATTATTCTACACATGTTTAGTGCACATCCTAGGCACATTATTAATGCCATACCACAAGGCAAAATAGTAAGAGCTAAGAGGGCCGTTCTTCTGTGGGAAATGAGAATACATCTATAGAATTTACGATAGACTAAAAAAAAAATTATAATATTTTGTGAGGAACAAACCTTTCCCTGTATGTACAGTTATGTTCTATTTTGCGGTGTTTGCTGTTAGAATTGATTATATTTCTCTGGGATTAAGTAGGTATAACTTTGAATGTCCTTTAGTGAATTTCCTCCATCAGTTAATTATGTTTATTTGATTTATCTGACATATATATTTGTGCCTTTAAAATCTTTAGCTGAATCCATGTAATTGCTTTGTATGGGTTAAATTGTCAGCTGCTATAAGTTGTTTTTAATTAGTTTTTAACCTGTTCAGATATATAAGGAAGTGATGCAAGTCTTTAACTAGGTGATCAAGATTCTCTTTTTTTAGAATTGAAACGCGTCCTGTATAGTATCTGACTTTTACTGTGATTCCCCGAAAAGAAGACACGGTGTTATATATATTTTTTGGCCTCAAAAGGGCACAGTGTCTTATTTTCGGGGGGTGGGGGTGGAACTTACCTGGTCCGCGGCGTCCCAATGGTGTTCGGCGGCGCGGCGTCCTCCTCGTCTCAAAGATGCCTTTTGCTGGGGACGGGGCTTTGAATACCCCGCCTCCAGCAAAGCAAGCGCTGTGATTGGCTGATCAAGCACTGGCAGCCAATCACAACCGGCGGCCGATGAGCCAATCACAGCCATTCAGTGATGTCATTCACTGAATGGCTGTGATTGGCTCATCGGGCTCCGGCTGTGATTGGCTGCCGGAGCTCGATTAGCCAATCACAGCGCTTGCTTTGCTGGAGGCGGGGTATTCAAAGCCTCGTTGCCAGCAGAAGGCAGCTTTGAGACGGAGGAGGACGCCGCGTCGCTGGAGACCATTGGGACACCGCGGGCCATGTGAGTATTGATTTTTTTGTTGTGGGGCACCCGAGATAAGGCCTCCCCCGAAAATAGGACTTCTATTTCAAGCCTCCCCCGAAAATCTGATAGGTCTTACTATCGGGGTAGGACCTATTTTCGGGGAAACACAGTATGTGACACTCTCTCAATAAAGGTTTTAGAATTTTTCCACTTTAGGAAAAGCAACATTCCTACATTTTATTGTATGTTTGTGACCGTAGTGGACTGAACAGCAGAGCTCTCTTAGTGGGATTCTCAAGCCGACAACTGGAGCTGAAGCAGCACAGAAAGAAAAGGGTGAGCAATCCTTTTTCAATTTGCTCTTTTATAAGCAGAAAACTCCTTTATAAAGTGTACCTCTGATTATAGAAAACTTAACTATTAAAGCCATAACATGCAATTCAGAATGACAAATAACTGCTCACTCCTATGAAATGCAAATAAAACTAAAAAGTTACCATCTGTTCTCTATTGAGCCGCGCTGTGCGAGGGCCACGCTCTACTTCATGAAGTTCTTCTGGCTCTCGTCTTCTAGTCTCAAGGCAAGCCTTTACCCCTGAAAAAGAAGAAGCAGCGGCACACTACACATGAATCACAAATGCAGCTATGGCAACTTCTACTGATCATTCTTGCATGAAAATGGCATGTTTGAAGTATGAAAATAAGGGACGTCTCTCCGTCAAGAGACAGGACAAGTCCTATCTTTTGATGGCATAGCGCCGGCTGCTCCCATAGACTTCTAGGGGAGCCGGCTGGCAGAGGGAGTAGGAGCGTACTCGCGGCTGCTATTTGTTCACCGATTTAAAACTCAGATAGCCGCGCTGTTCGTGTGAAAGAGCCCTAAGGTCGGACTCGCATGAACAAGTCGGATTCTGCGTGCAAATTTCCACAGCAAAAGACATGTGAATGATTGCAGAAACAAAATTGCGTATGGTCACGTATGCGTGTTGTTTTATGTGCACGTATGGACAGCGTATCGTCAGCACAGAAGAAAGCTCGCATGCAGGGAATTACATCAGAAGTTAGCTCATACGCGCAAAATCCACAGTACAATTAATCAGGCTTCAATTTTTCTCCCGCTCGCGGCATACGCAGTTTCTACCCTCAAGTGTAAGTGAAACTTCGAAAGCCTAGGCTTTTCAATGCCCGCGTGCTACTTTGTATTGTCTGCCCAGACGGCGATTGCGGAACCCACAATTCAAATCCGCGCGTGTGAGAATATACAGAATATAGTGAAAGTCATAACTAAGTTGGGCATTTGCCTTAGTTTATGTAAATTCACATTGACATTTCAGCCTAACACACTACCGTAACACATGATGTTATATGCCCAAGCAGGGGAACTTGGTGCACCTACAAATGCTACCAAAGAGGACTTACACACTGAAGACGAAAGAGGATACTGTACAGTAAAAACCCACAAGTGATTAAAACACAGCATTGCACCCAGCTAATTTACTGGAGTTTAGGCTTTAAACATTTAGCATAAATATACGGGTAGTTAATGGTTCTCTATTGGGCTCCATTTAGAGGTACCGAGTCTCCAAAGTCATTAAAACTTAGCAGTATATCCTGAAATAATTGAGATCCCCACGGTCAGAGCGCTCATTTGAGAAGCTGACTGCACTGTGAATATTTAGCTACTTGTTACTGGATAGACAAGTATTCTGCTGCTTTAGTGTTCGTATTATCTCAGGTGGCATGAATCTATAATCCTCTCTAATACACAAATGGCAGAAATATTGACATAGCAAGATGCCTATTTATTAAGGCACGCTCTCCTTCTAGACAATTATACAATATCCACAGGAGGCGCAGCCTCCTACCCTTCCCAAGCAGAGGTGGCCAGACATGAGAGATATAGAGGCGCTGAGTGCATGTCCATACGCATCTCACCGTGCCCATTAAAACGCAATCAGGGGGGCCACGCCGGAGGGGACATAAGGATAGCTTATTTACATAAGCTATGGATATAGGGCTCTAGGAACTAGAGATCCAAGAAAAGTACGTGTGAATGCAGCGTAAAGATCACTAAACCCTCGCACTTCGGAATAAAGTTTTGCAACTTTGTTCACAATATTTTTGCAAGCACCTTTAGGTGGAGGGAGCAGAGCAACAACTATGCTGTGTCCAAATGCTATTTTAAAGTGTAAATAACATTATTCTACACACAAAGTATTTGTATTGTTGGTGTTGTGGAGCTTTAGGGCTCCTGTCTACAGGTGATTGTGCATTGTGTTCCTCGCGGCGATAATCCGCCCTTAAGTAACGCAGTGCACACTTTCTATAGTGTTACTATGAAAAGCGCGGCCCCCCCTGTCAAAAGCGATTCTCGCTCACAGGACTCAGATCGCAGCATGCTGCGATTCTCCGCAGTGAGCCCATCTATCAGATAGGCTCACAGCTGAGACCTCTCAGCGCTCCCCCTTCGTCCGCCACGGCAAAACATCGCTGGCGATATTTCGTCATGGCCATGAACGGGGGGGCTTTACTCTTAAATTTAAAAAGTTCTACAGTATCTGTTATGGGTACGGCATTTTTTCCAGCCTTTTGTTAGTACTTCAAAAAAGGCAGAAAAGATGCGCTAAATGTTACAAGATAAAAAACGCCAGTTGAAAATGGATTCAAACTTGTGGCTTTTGTTTCACAAGTGTGGAAAAAGGTTAAAAAAAATTAAAAATAGTGAGTGTGTGTGATCCAAAGACAATCTCTGTCCATATGCTTCCTTATGGCACATTGAAGTGATCAGGACGCACGGACGGCAATGGAACACATCCGACCCGCAGCCTCTCCACAATTGACACTGCAGAAAGATCACAGATTCCGCACCGTCACCTAGCAGCATTTACCTCTTTGTTGCTGGCACTTTTACACAGGCCGATGGTGGCGGTGAAATGACTGTCTTGTCTGTATATTCATGCCTGATCATCTGCCTGTGTAAAATAGTCTTCGTAGTGTGTAATTGGTTAACATTTATTATTATCGTGGTGTTGGATTTCACACTTACAAGCACACCGGAGGATCCAGCATCCAGATAATATTCCCATCATGCACTTCATGGTACGTAGCATGGGTTCTTCTCCAACTATAATATGAGTTACTAAAATCAAGGAGATAAGCAAAAGTTATTCAACAT
The DNA here is from genome assembly GCF_035609145.1 of Eleutherodactylus coqui. NCBI lineage: Eukaryota > Metazoa > Chordata > Amphibia > Anura > Eleutherodactylidae > Eleutherodactylus > Eleutherodactylus coqui. The sequence goes on along the minus strand of NC_089844.1, from coordinate 51,052,094 downwards.
CTAGTATGAAGATTTTAGGATTTTGTAACACGTTTTGACTAACCACTGTAGGATTGTATTCCACGTTCATGGTGATTGGCATCCATCAATCATACCGATTTTCCATCAGTGTACCCCATACTTCGTGCAACCCAACATGAAGGAGCCATTTCAAATAAAATGACAGCTGACCTTCAGCTAGTATAACATGCGGAGCTTCAGGCCGCTATGTACAACCTACCTGAGCTGGTGTAGTTGGGACACATTTCTGCCTTCAGTAATGACACAAGCTTGTTGAGTTCAGTTCTCTGAGAAGCAGACAAACCACTTGCTGAAATGAGGAGGGATCCTTCTCTACACTGGACTGCCTTTTGCTGTGAAGTAGAGAGCATGAAAATCCACCATTACAATCCTTCATGGTCAAATGAACATGGATTTTTAATACTGAATTGCCAAGACTAACAGGCCAATTATAATGTTAGCACCTTTGCCTTGTCCAGGCAATGGGGACTTTAAAAACAGTACATTTTAGACCAAGTAATATCAGGATTGCACATCATATTTTCTATACATTTCATTATTGATGTAAGCAACTATATGAACTATTTACACGCAAAGATTATCAATCAAAACTTGTTCAAGCTATGGCAAATGAGCGATAATCGTTGTGTGTAAACACTGCCATCATTCACTTTTCGTCTGAATGATGATTTTAAAGGTGAGGCCCTTTTACACGCAAATTAAGGTGATAAAGTGTTAATGGACATTAGTGTCCATTAGCACTTCATGCGAAATGATCAGTAAAACGGTCAATCTTTCAATCGTTTGAAAGATTGCCTTTGCGTGTAAATGGACCTTTAGAGACATTCTGAGTGCTTGTGTGATAAGAGTTCCGTCACACACAGGCATAAGTAGACTGCAAGTATACTCTTTTCACAGAAGATTTTAAGCCTAAAGGTTCAGTCAGGGTTTAGGCATGGGGACATGGCTTGGATGGCAACCTGAAGAGACATGTCATCTAAGCGCCTGCATTATATTCTGCCATCTACTATATTGCAAGCCCCCTTATACTTTGCCTGGAGCAACCTGCTTCCTATCTGTGGCCGTATTGTGACTCACTTTAAACTAAAAAACTTCCCACTGCCAAAAAACCCCATGATGTGCCCACTTTCTTGCTTCAGTTTTCCCGCTCCGACGGGCGTTGGAGATCGTAGAGCTGAGCGTGTCACTCGCGATCCAAGTATAATTTCACCCGTTGGACAACACTTATCTGTCCAGGTGCTCTGCGCAGCATACTGCTTCTGGATCTTCCGTCCCAGTAGCAATCTTCACCGAAGTTCACCGCTGCTACTATCATGGCCTGCTGCAACACACCAGCGTGAGGACACCATGTGTGATCCGCTTCCCTCACAGGACCTGGGCAGCCTGAGCAACCCAGTCCCAAAAGCTCTGAGAGAATTCGAGTGACCTCCTTTGAACGTCTAGCCTTGTTAGATTTGAGACCCTAGAGAGTTAACCCTACGATCAACTCTGTGGACTCTCAAGGGCCTTACACCTAGAAAAGGGGATTACCCCTTTCCAATCCAATTTGTATCCTGGTTTTTACTCTTTTTCTGCCGTTATACAACGGCACTATATGCTGGCTAAAGCCAATACTGCATGAGGTGACACGTTGGATAGGCTCAGACAGCAGAAAGGCTGGCAATATACAATAAGAGAACCCCGAAGGATGTCTTCCGACATCGGAGCTGTACAGCCTTAACCCCTTAACGACAAATGACGTACCGGTACGTCATGGAGCGTCGGGGTATGTATGAAGAGAGGTTGCGTGGCAACCTCTCTTCATACAGTGCGGGCATCAGCTGTTTATAACAGCTGACACCCGCGGGCAATAGCCGCAAGCGGCCACGCGGCCGATCGCGGCTATTAACCATTTAAATGCCGCTGTCAATTCTGACAGTGGCATTTAAATTCCCCGAACGATGTTCGGGGGTCCCGCGCGGCCCTCCCGCGGTGAGATCGGGGGAGCCATGCACGTATCATGGCAGCCGGGGGCCTAATGAAAGGCCCCAGGGCTGCCTTAGCAGACTGCCTATCAAGCCGTCCCCGTGGGGTGGCTTCATAGGCTGCCTGTCAAAAAGCAGTATGACGTAATGCTATAGCATTACGTCATACTGCAGGAGCGATCAAAGCATCGCATCTTAAAGTCCCCCAGGGGGACTTCAAAGTAAAGTAAAAAAAAGAATCAAAGTTTTTTTTTTTTATTGAAAAAAAAAAAGTTGTAAAACTTTAAATCACCCCCCTTTTGCCATATCCATTATTAAAAAATCTAAATAATAAATTAAAAATATGTATTTGATATCGCCGCGTCCGTAAAAGTCCGATCTATCAAAGTAGCACATAATTTTCCCCGCACGGTGAACGTCGTCCGAAAAAAAAAAAAGAACGCCAGAAATGCACTTTAGTTACCCTGTCTCCAAGAAAAAACGCAATAAAAAGCGATCAAAAAGTCATATGTATTCCAAAATGGTACTATCAGAAACTACAGGACATCCCGCAAAAAATGAGACCTTGCTCAACTACGTCGACGGAAAAATAAAAAAGTTATTGCGCGCACAAAATGACGACAGAAAATAATTGAAAAAATTTTTTATGTCTTTTAAAAAAAAAAAAAGAGGAGTATAGTAAAAAAAAACCTAAACAAGTTTGGCATCGTAGTAATCGTACCGACCCATAGAATAAAGTTATCATGTCGTTTTTGTTGCCATTTGTGCGCCATAGAAGCAAGACGCACTAAAAGATGGCAAAATGTCGTTTTTTTTTTTCATTTTACTCCACTTAGAATTTTTTACAAGTTTTTCAGTACATTATATGGTACTTTAAATAGCACCATTGAAAAATACAGCTCATCCCGCAAAAAACAAGCCCTCATACAGTGACGTGGATGGATAAATAAAGGAGTTATGATTTTTTTAACCCCTTGAGTGGCGGGTTTCCTACCACCCTGTCGTGCCCACCAGGGCAGGTTTTTTAAAATGGTCTAATCATTGAATTTCAACTAATTTTGCAGTTGCGTCTCAAGAGCCATAACTTTTTCATTTTTCCATTGACACAGCCATATAAGGGCTTGTTTTTTGCGGGACAAGTTGTGATTTTTTAAACAGGGGGGAGGAAAAAAAGAAATGGGGAAAAAAGAAAAAAAGGGGCCATGTCATTAAGGGGTTAAATAATGTATTAACTTCCTTCTCTGGGTCATTACGACGCATGGATACCACATGTGTGATTATATTTTTGATTTTTTACAAAGTAAAGGGAGACAAGTGTTTTTATTATTTTTTTTATAATTTTTTTTTTTTTTTTTTAATTTTTTTTTTCTTTTGTCCCTTTAGGGGACTTCCACAGGGACCCATCAGGACCCCCTGATCACATTCCGGGGGTCCGATGGTGACAGCCCTTTACATGCTGCAGTGACAACCCTTTACATGCTGCAGTCACATGGACTGCAGCATGTAAAGGGTTAACACAGCAGAGATCGGAGGTTTTCTCTGATCTCTGCTGTAAGAGCTAGTACCTAGCTGTCCTCTGACAGCTAACAACCAGCTCTCCCTGCCACAGAGACCATCGGCTTGCTTCTGACAAGCCGATGGTCTCTATGGCAACCTGTAAACAAAGCAGATTGCCGGCACATCGGCAATATCTTCTGCTGGTTTTTCAAAGCCCTTGCTTTGTTCTCTGTGGGTCTGTGCAGGCAGATCACACTGCCACAGCTTGTGGCATTGTGCTCTGCAGCTCCCATAGTGATACATAGCCCGGAAATCTTCCGGGCTATGTTGCTATGAGCAGTGGAGCTCGTCCCGGAAAATTTCCGGGCGTGCCACTCAAGGGGTTAAAGGGGGGAGGAAAAAACGAAAATGGAAAAAGAAAAATGGCCGCGTCATTAAGGGGTTAAATCATAATGTCTTCAGAGGTCAGACAGTGGATTGGAAAGGGTTAACAAGTGCTATATTATACTATATTTAATCATCTGCATTGGATTATTCTTAAATAATGTCAGAGCAGTTGGGTCTCATTACATAGTCCTTTTAATGCAATTAAACTCATAAGCCGTTACAGAGACCTATCAGCAGTTAAAAAACGAAAGGCTTATGCCCGTGGCGATCTCCATGAGGGCTCTTATGCTTTTAAAAAGCTATATCGGTAAATGTGTGGAACCCCTAACAAGCACTTCAGCCTGGAAATGAGCAGGAAGGAGGACAGAAGTTGCTTAGCAAATTACTTCATGCCATCACTGCCTACAAGACGTCCCTCACTGCGAAAATTGAGGGGATCAAATTTGATGTGGGACTTTTACACCAAGAAATGTAAATCTCTTGGAGGCCACGTGTCAGAAGTGGAGTGCTGGATATCGCAAGTAGAAGATAGACTTTCAGGATTAGTTCCTGCAATGTCATCTAATACTACAAAAGTGGATATCTGCCAACAGAAGGCCAATGATTTAGAAAATCGATTACACCGGAATAATATACTGTTTATCGGCCAATCAGAAGGTTCTGAGGGGCAACCTCCAGAGCAGTTCATTGAAACATGGTTGAAAACTACACTGGAAGATGTATTCCCTTTATGTTTGCGGTGGAACGTGCTCACCAATTCCTAACTAAAGCCCTGCCTCTTGGGGCTCCTTCAAGAGGCTTTTTGGCTCACCTCTTGAATTGAAAAGCTAGAAACACTACCTCGCCCTTAGCAGGGCAGAAAGGCCTACTGAAATATAATAATGAAGCAGCCTCTAGGTTTCTCAATTTCTCCACTGAAATTGAAAAACAAAAGAGCCAACTTCACGAAAGTCAAGGAAACAACCTAAGGGTATAAGCATAGACTCTAAGTTCTCTGACATTTCTCCAGCAACGAATGTGAATGTGGCGTTTTATACCCCATTCATATTATGAAGAAACATGCACCGATTTCAAAACCCAAAATATAAAATTTGCACCAATTTCACACTAACAAAGAAAAAAAATCTGCAATTGCAGTGGGGCTTATTTCCATGTACATCCGACAGAAATTTCAGCTGTGTAGTATTGCTCTAAATTAGCTTTACAAAAAAGAAGCTACGGTAGATCTGCCCATGCCAAATCTGTATGATGTGACGCACCCTTAAATGGGTTACCAGAGTTAGGTTTTGTTTTTACTATAGGGAATGGTATAAAGTAGGGTGAAAAAGGTGTGCTCATGCGTTCTAGATCCCTACCGGGCCCCGTTTACATGCTACAGCAGTGTCACTCCGTATACACACCCCAATCGCTGGCTTCAGTAGTGTCCGGCCTTAGACTTTTTTGTCTTTGCCCAGTAACGTTCCTGTCCTACTGCTGGGTATCTAAATGAACATTTTTTGTAGTCACTCTGTGCATAACACTGCTTCTACCCCCTTCATTCTCGTTCAGCTGAGGTCCCAGAAGTCAGACTATCACCCATCAAGGAGTAATCCCATATTGTAGGAATAGGCCATCCCTTTTTAGGAGGGAAATACCCATTTAAGAGGCACAGATTTCAATTAGACGAAAGCAGCAACCTTCTAAAAAGGGTATTTTCCTTTAAGATTTACTAGCATAACTGTGTAAACAGCAGAGATATATTTACAGCCACAGACAATATATTGTAGCAGTTCTGTATGATGAGGCAGACTTCACTACTTACTGTAGGGCCCGGACTGCAAAGCTGCTTTTTTGTCTGCGTTTTCAGTAAAGCCGACTTTATCTCCTCTGTTTCTGCATAGTCTACAGGCCGCAGACCGAATATATTACTGGTAAAACAAGCACAGATGGGTTTTAAGTAAATACAATATGTGACTGGATTCTTAACTAGGTACATTAGCGAGAATCAAGTTTTATTTCCCATGTCTTGTTTCTCTGTAGATTGGACTCTCAATACATACACAAAAACATAAGCCTTGGAATTGCAGGCAAGACAGATGGACCGCAGGCGGACAAGCTGCTGAATCAAGCAAGGCGAATAAAACACAGAAGCCAACGTCTCTCTCCTCTCACACCAATGTTGTCTGTTTGCTGGTGATACAACATGAACCAAACAGCCTTAGGAATCCTTCCTCTACACACGGCCAAGTGAAAGCCTGGCGCTTCAGTTTCACAGCACAAATCTCATAATATTAGGTTTTCTATTTGCTCTACCAAAAGGCTCAAGGCAGTACAGTCCCAGAAAAGCCAGTATTCTTGGATATTCAAAGCCTGAGAACACTTTCAGATGACTTTTCAGAATAAGCTGCCATGTGCGTTCATGAGGAGTAACAGAATTTCTGGCCATTGTACAACTTGTATTCTGCAGTTACAATCAGCAGTTTTCCCATCTGCAGGCTCCATTTCTAATATCCAGTTTTCCTTGAGCTGATGGGAAGCAGACTAGCTGCCATGATGTCTCCCATAAACAGCACACAGAGAGAAGAGGAGATCCTGCTTTCCTGTATCTATCCACACACACACACACACACACACACACACACACACACACACACACACACACACACACACACACACACACACACACACACACACACACACACACACACACACACACACACACACACACACACACACACACACACACACACACACACACACACACACACACACACACACACTGAAGTATCAGCAGCATGGAGAACATTATACAGCAGTACAACAGTGAATCCACAGAGATGAAACACTGGAAGCTGAAACCACGTCTCTGTGTGGGTCTTTCTTACTCATTTTCCCTTCAGCAGCTCTCACCATCTCCCTCCCATCTCCATAGACTTCTATGGACATTATGAGACAGCAGCAAGCAAACTCCCCATCCATCAATCTCTGTCTGTGTCGCTAGACACAGATTTCACAAGACAACAGGGAGTGGCCAGCAATGAGTGATTTTTTTTTTTAAAGCAGACCGATTAAATTTTAGGTAAATAAAGTGATTCAACAGACATCTGCGTATGTGAAAACCAGCAAGAGTGTACACATTTAAATAGGCACTGCATTTTCCCAATTTGTATCACATATTCCCTATCAGTGTATATCCAGATCTACAACCTGGAAATTACAGGTCAAAAAAAAAATTGCATCAGGCATTGTACATAAATGAGGTTACAGTGTTTTCGGACTTTAGACAAGAGCTATAGTTGCTCACTGAATGGAGGCGGAGTGTGCTGGAGATCCTTTGAGCTATCTGCCTCCATTCACAGTAAACAGGAAGTCATTTATAAACAAAAAACTTCCTGTTCAACCCTGCCAACAGTTGCTTAAAAAAAAACAACAAAAAAAACACATCATCAAGTGAGCAATTCTCGCTCACTCGTCCTGTTGGCTCCTGTGTTTACAACATTCGCCCATAAATCACGTTTGAGCGATTATTTGGGCGGCTATGAACCTATGTAAAAGTACACAAAGGCAATTAAAAAAGGCCCTGCAAATGGCCTCTATACAAGTTTGCAAAATAGTAACCATATACTAAAATGTAGACAGTAGTCTATTTCAATATACAAACTTCCAACTCTTTAGCCATTCAGAAACTATACAGCTCAGTAAAATTAGACAGCTGCATATAACTTTCCCCCAACTTAAAATAAAATTTATATAAAATAAGCAGTGTATATAAAACGGAAAAAAACCCATACACGAGACTTAGCCGTTTGGTATACTTGCTAAAAGTGCACCTGAAACAGCAGCAAACAAGGGGTTAAACAGCTTCGGTGAACAGAACTTTTGGATCAGCTCTTTTCTGGGATGCCCTGATTAATTTTGCACTAATAAAAGCCCCGGTTCTCTTGCATTAATAATATGCTGGGAGCTGGCACATTACAAATGCTCCAGATTAACGGATAATTGGTTCAGCCTCAGCACGGCATCCTGGGAGTTCCAGCCCATTAAATACTGTCACGCTGCTCTGTTCTGGCATGCATCAAAGGGGCAGGTATTTGGCCCTTCATAAAGCCAGCTACTTTCTCAGGTACAATCTAGGCTTGGTGACAAATGTATCTCTACGTAATCACATCACTATGAATACATTGATGGCATCTATTTGTTGAACATGGGCAATGCAAGCATATGATAAATTATATATTATATCACGTACACATACATGGATATACACACACACACACACACAAATACACAAATTAACCATAACAGTGACAGGTGAAGTGAATAATATGGATTATCTTGTTACAATGTCACCTGCCAAGGGGTGAGAAATATTAGGCAGCAAGTAAAATAATTAGTCCCTGAAGTTGACGTGTTGAAAGTGGGAAAAACAGGCAATCTTGGCAAGGACTAAAGGCCCATTTAGACAAATTTCGCTCAAAATTCGTTACAATTGTTGAAAGTGAGCGATAACAGCTACGTGTAAACGTGCGTCCATTATGCACTTCTCGTTAGTAATTCGATCATTGTCTTTCATACCTCTCTTTTTACCTTCACTGATGCACATGCCAGTCAATCATTGTTTATCGTCTATTTTCCAATGATAATCGTTAAGTTTAATTGGTAGTCTTTAAAAGCAAAAACTATCGCTCACTTTTGATCGCTTAAACTTTGAGCGTTAATCGTTGCGTCTAAATGGACCTTTAAATTGTGAAGACTAGACGACTGGGTCAAAACATCTTCAAGACGACAGGTCTTCTAGGGTGTTCCTGATATGAAGTGGTTAGTACTTCTTAAAAGTGGGCCAAAAAAGATCATCTGGTGACTAGGCAAGAAGATCATGGGCACCCAAGGCTCAATGATGTTCATGCAGAGCAAATGAGTCTCTGGTCTAGTCCTACAAAAAAGCTATTGCAGCACAAATTTCTAAAAAGTGTTAATACAAGCTAAGGCGTCAGTATACACACTATCGAAGCTTGCTGCATAGCTGCAGAACAGTTAGGGTACCCATGCAGACCCCTGTCTACTGTCAACGAAGGTGGCTTGATGAGTTGAAGCAGGTTTTCTGTTTTAGATCATTGGGCAGCCAGCTGCGTTCTTGTCCTTTACGAACTGTAGGCCACAGACAGCACTAAGAGAAGAAGGCAGGCCAACGGAGGCAGTGTGAAGCTCTTGGCAATGTTCTGCTGGAAAACCTTGGGTATTGGGATCTACCTTATTATCGCAGATCAAGAACCCCCTTCATGACAATGTTATTCCGCAATGGCAGTGGCCTCCTAGCAGGACAATGCACTCTGAAAGAAAAATGTCTGAGGAATGGTTCGAGGAACATGACAATGGTAATGACTTGGCCTCAAAACTTCCCAGATCTCAATCTGATCAGGCATCTGTGGGAAGTGCTAGAAAAACAAGTATGATCCACAGAGGCTCTACCTCGCTACTTATAGGACTTAAAAGATCTGTTGCTAAAACCTTGGTGCCAGATACCACACCTTCATACATATTGGAGTATGTGTGTTGACAGGTCAAATCTGTTTTAGTGGCACAAGGAGGACCTACACAATATTAGGTAGGTTGTTTTACTATGCTGATAAATCACTTGCACACACATTACTCAAGAGATTGAAAACTTCTATCCGTTGAAGAAAGGTACTTGATCCGATTCCAAGACCTGGCATATAATAACTTACATGCACAGTACCACTGGTTTCAATTAAACATCCACTGGCAGAGTTTGAGATATTTACATTTCCGGACTAAAAGTCGACAGCACAGTGGAATATGGCAAGGCTTTTAGAGTGGTGTTAAAAAATATCATTCAGAAAATCGTAAAACGAGCAAAATTCAACGCCAATTGTTCAGTTTCAACGCGAGCCAACGACTGAACCACAAATGAGAATCGTGAGGTTCTTGTTCATCGTTCAATGCCATAAAAAAAAAGTCAGTCTCGGCTCGTTAACTTGTTGGCCAGTTTAAGCACTGATCATTCAGTGTTTCACAGGGGAATGTGAAACACTAAATAAGTCAATGAGAACTACAAGTTTTTCAAGAATCGTGCAGTCTGAACAGGCTGCCTGAGCACGAACGAGCTGGTGAGGACGTCACCAGCTCATTCTGTCAGGCAAACAAGAATCGTGAGATTCTCTTACTGTCTAAAATGGCCATTAGTCCTAACTTACACCTCCTCCAATACTATCCCAATGACAAGCGATCAATGAGTGGAACAGGCTGCCACAGGAGGTGGCAAGTTCTACTTCAAAGGAAGTCTTCAAACAGAGGCTGTAGAGACATCTGTCTGCTCAATGCAGGATCCCCTAATCATCCCAGAGGGTTGAACCCAATGAACCTTTCCAACTATTTTCGGTCATTTATCACAGAATGTAAATGTGGGAGCTGTAAAGAGGACCCCTTCAGTATTTATACCTTTGTCTTGTGATTTACTAAGATATGGCCATTTAAAAAAAAAAATTTTACAAGCCAACTATTTGTTGTGAGTGGAAACGGTTACTCACTTAGCAGCAAGCAAAGCAATCAGAACTCGACAGCACGAAGACCACCTCTCAGTACAACTCAATAATGCTGATTACATAGCAGCATGCAAGGCTGGGGTGCACCCAGATGTAGAATAGAAAAGATTGCCTATGCTTGTTTTAGTTTTGAACCAATTTGTCTTTTTAAATACTTTTTTTTCCCGCCTCGGCCATCTTAATAAAATTATATAGTCCTAAAACAAGCCTTTCTTCTCAATTTCAGAGAAAACGCGATAGATAAAGAACTCGATGGCAGACCCTTAAATATGAAGTACTTAATGCAAAGCTCCAATTCGTTTGGAATAAGTAAATCCGGACACACACCTACCAGAATTTCATATCCTTAGTGAAAAATGGAGAATGGAAACAGCTTTTGCTAATACTAGTCCTGCTGTGCATGAAAAGCAGGCAGGACAGTCCATTTCAGCTGAAGTGTTTATGAACAACTGTGAAATTGCAAAATGTGCAGATCTAATTTGTCAATGACTTGGCTGGCTGTGCCTAGGCCAGGGGGAGGCACAGGAATTGGAGACTGTACATGAAGAAAAGCCGCTATAAAAATATAAATTAGTTCTGTGCAGAAGATTAACTTAAGGGAAAAAAATTAACTAGACCAGCGGGGGCAATTAATAGGTCCAATGGTCCAGATCACATTTTCCATTTGCGCTTTGCTATCTTGCCTACACAGGGGGAATGCTTTGAATGGAGGGGAAAGCAGCAGAACTGTGGAATCTTAGAGATTTCAGACTTGGCACCTGAAGAGAGCACCTCCTTGTCTCTTATGCGAAGATCTACACACAAACATATCTAGACATACCTTTTCAATAAGAAAGCCGAGCAATTTGAAAAGCACTAACATTATAGAATCCGATTAAGCGCTTAATTGAAACGTGCTGGAGAACAGATTTTATGCTGTCAGATTTACATAAATTGGAGCTTCCCTAATTGTTTAAATGCGGTGTTGTAAGCTCCTGATGCTTCAAATTGCCGATGATTGTGATCTAGATGTCATGATTTTGCTTGCTTTCTATGCATAGCTTTGTATCAGAGCCAATGATATAACTAAGACGACATTATTTAAACCTCAATATTAGAGTAATACCTCCCGGATGATCTCCCATCCTGCTTGATTTGCTAAATAGCATGCAAAGTCTCAGAAGTCCTGAATCCAAAAGGGCCAAAATAAAAGTTAGACTAGTGAACCATGGCAGCTTTACCCATCCTCTCATTTCGGTTGTTTTCCAAAAGGCAAAACTAATTTCACAAAGCATTCTCTTGACTATAGGGTTTTAGGAGGAGCACTGATGGAGGCATTTAAAAGCCATCGCTACTCCGATCCAAAGCCTGACAACATGTAATATGGATGGCATATGCAAAAATCTTAATATGAAAGTCTAGTAAAGAGAGAGTAAAGCATGTTGATTAAAGGGATATAGCATCTTGTAAAGTAAAAACATATTGCTAGGTAGGGTGTGCGATCACTTTATGATGGGGATCCCCACTGTTCCCAAGTATTAAGGGGCTGCAGTGCTGATTTAGCATTACACCACCTTCAGGTTTGCATGGCATAAAGGGTTCTCCCAGCCACCGAGCTATGTACTTACCTGTAGGCAACCTCATTCAGTAAAGTGGAGTTATGCTGCAGTTTCCGTACATTGGGTGGTCCCTTTATTCTCAGAATTGGTGTGGATCCCAGAGGTCGGACTCCCACGGATCATAAAGTGATGGCATAACCTACTGCTATGCTATCGCTTTACAAGACCCCTTTATGGATGTTCTTTAATAATTTATCCAAATCCAGTTGAAGGCCAGGATTGAACAGAGATTTGACAACTCTTCAGTATTTTCAATCAGTGGTCATAATTATGACTATAACTAAGCCAATGTAAACAGTATGCAATATTCAGGGGTCGAAAAAAATATGGAAACCCCATACGAAATGCATACCTTAAAAATCGGTTTCTACATGTGTTATTGAATCCCATGTGACTTAAGTGGAGCTAATAAGACACAGATGCCACCGGGCAGAAGTGAACATCTGCCCGGGCAACAAGGTTCTATTGGTCAGGAGTTGGAGCCACTCAGCTGCTGTTACCAACAGCAATACAGAAGTGTCAACAGTGTAATTCAAATACACAAAAAAGGTTTTCTTTTACCAACTGGCCTCACAAAACCATCCAGAGCAGGGCAAGAGGTGAAGTAAACACAAATTTGGTGGGAAAGCTCTCAACCAAGCAGGGTCAATAGGGCAGCTCGGTGCTAATGATTAAAATCCCATGCATTTCGTGTCGGGTTTTCATATCTTTGTCCACCCCCTGTAGATTTAACAGATCACATGCATCATACATCATATATGTGATATGTCAGCTGCACAAGTAAAGCAACTATAGCGATATATTGTGTTATGTAGAGGGATACTGATACAGGGTAATATCTTCACACATTTTCTTAATAGTTACCTGAATTGAGCAGGATGCAATGAAGCGCTATTTTGCAATATGTATGTGTCTTTACTTACAAAGAATTCTTAAAACCATCACCATGTAGACTGCGTCAAATCTATCACAGTTGGGCACGCTGTGCAGTAAATTTTGTGCATGTTGCTAGACACTTTTCCTTATGCTATCCCTTGGGGTCTAAAGTGTGCCAAAAGCAGAGTTTTGTTGCATTTTACTTGGTAAATCGCTTTTAAGCTTGTTATTGCTACATCTACCAGATAGATGCAGCTCCTACTTCATGGTTAATGATTATAGAGATGAGCGAGTATACTCGCTACGGCACATTACTCGAGCGAGTAGTGCCTCAGCCGAGTATCTCCCCGCTCGTCTCTAAACATTCAGGGTCCGGGGACCTGCGGGGGAGAGCGGCGAGATCTCTCTCTCCCTCTCCCCCCCCCCCCCCCCGCTCCCCGCCACAACTCACCTGTCACCGGCCCGCTAATCTTTAGAGACGAGCGGGGAGATACTCGGCTAAGGCACTACTCACTCGAGTAATGTGCCTTAGCGAGTATACTCGCTCATCTCTAATTATAAACAAAACTATGCGTAGCACGAGTCATAAATTACTACCCAATTTCAGTCCCTGGTCTCTCATCGCCTTTTCCGGAGACATCTGTGATCAGAGCAGGTCAGTATTACTTTATGTGTTATATGTTCCTGAAATTGCATTTTCTACAATTTTGAGATAGACGGCAGCTTGATATGTTACAGCCTGCTATAATGGAGGAAAGTAAGTAACGGGCCGGCTACAGGTATTTGTGCAATAATGGAAGTTCGTGCAACTTTCTGCAACTTGCACAGCAATGTTAGCAAGCGAGAGGGAGGAGTGAAAACATACGCATACAAGAGCACTGAGAGGAGCATGCTTCACAGGGAATGCTTTCTGAGCCCTGAACTTGCAGGTCCATCAACAAGCATGTCAGAAAAATCAAACAAACAATAAAAAAAAACAAAAAACACGGCAATAAAGAATTGTCAACAATATAAAACAAGTACACAAAAAAGGTTTTCTTTTCTTAAATAAAAGTATACAATCTTAAAGGGGTTGTCTCACGCCGAAACGGGGTTTTTTTTTTTTATTCAATAGGCCCCCCGTTCGGCGCGAGACAAACCCAAGGGATGGGTTAAAAAAAAAAAAAAAGTTTATTACTTACCCGAATCCCCGCGCTGCGGCGACTTCTTTCTTCCTTTACCAAGATGGCCGCCGGGATCTTCACCCACAATGCACCGCGGGTCTTCTCCCATGGTGTACCGTGGGCTCTGTGCGGTCCATTGCCGATTCCAGCCTCCTGATTGGCTGGAATCGGCACACGTGACGGGGCGGAGCTTCGAGGACCAGCTCTCCGGCACGAGCGGCCCTATTCACCAGGGAGAAGACCGGACTGCGCAAGCGCATCTAAAAACGCCAGAAGACAGCGAATTTAGACGGATCCATGGCGACGGGGACGCTAGCAACGGAGCAGGTAAGTGAATAACTTCTGTATGGCTCATAATTAATGCACGATGTATATTACAAAGTGCATTAATATGGCCATACAGAAGTGCTGAACACTACTTGATTTCACGAGACAACCCCTTTAACCCCTTCATGACATGGCCTATTTTGGCGTTGAGGACCAAGCGATTTTTTGGTATTTTTCCATCTCCATTTTTCAAAAGCCATAACTTTTTTATTTTTCTGTGGACGCGGCCGTATAAGGGCTTGTTTTTTGCGTGGCGAACTGTAGTTTTTATCGATGCCAATTTTGGGTACATAGACTATATTGTAAATTTTATTTTTTTTTTTTAATGATAGCAGAGAGAGAAAACGCATCAATTCTGCCATAGATTTTTTTATTTTTTTTTTACACCGTTAATCATGCAGCATAAATGAGACTTTCCATTTTTTCTGCAGACCGGTACGGTTACAACGATACCAAAATTCTAACATTTTTTTTAGGTTTTCCCACTTTTCTGCAATAAAAACCCTTTTTTTTGGAAATCTTTTTTCTATTCTAAATTGCTGCATTCAAAGTCACGTAACTTTTTTATTTTTTGATGTACAGAGCTCTATGAGGGCTTATTTTTTGCGAGACGAGCTGTAGATTTTATTGGTACCATTTTGGCGTACATACGACTTTTTTGATCACTTTTATTGCGTTTTTAGTGAGGCAAAATGCTAAAAATGAGCATTTTGCCTCAGTTTTTTAGCTTTTTTTTTAGCGTTTTTTTCGGTGCACAGTCAAAAGCATGTGCAACTTATTGTACGCATCGTTACGGACGTGACAATACCAAATATGTGGGGTTTTATTTTTTTTTAACCTTTTTTTATGCTAATCTGAGAAAAAGCATAAAAAATGGGTTTTTTACTCTTTTTTTTTTACATTTTTTTAATTCATTTTTTAAATCTTTCTTTTTTTTACACTGTTTGTGTCCCTCTGAGGGACTTTAACCACTGCCCTGATGATCGCTGTCATAAGGCATGGCAGAGCTACTGCTCTCCCATGCCTTATCGCTCATACAGCGATCTCAGGCATAGGCAATACAGGACGCCAGTGTCTGGAGTCCTGTTGCCATGGTGACAGGCCGGGCTCTCGCGATGACATCGCGAGTTCCGGCCGGAGACACAGAGGGAGCCGCGCTCCTGCTGTGAACTCTTCCCCTGCCGCGATCTACTTAGATCGCGGCAGGGAAGGGGTTAAAAGTGGCGGGCGCATCTCCGATGTCCCCCCGCTGCTGCAGCGAGACGCCGGCTGTGACTGACAGCCGGCTCCCGCTGCGGGATAGCGCTGGATCACATATGATCCAGCGCTATCTCCAGGACGTAAGTTTACGCCCTGTTGCGGGAAGTACCCCGCTCCCAGGACGTAAACTTACGCCCTGCAGCGGGAATGGGTTAAAAAAAGATCCCTTTCATAATGTCAAAGCACAAAAAGGAGAATGGAGGCTTCAGATGAAATACAAGAGAAAACAACAAACTATGATGCATACAATAAATGTGGTAATGCAAGAGAGGAAGGGGCAAGGAAAGTAGGAACCAAGCAAAAAAAAAAAAGTGCACTAAGTGTGACTTATCACAATCTTCATAGTTGTTTTCCTCTCACAGGTTTTGGTTCCTGATTAATCCTCTCTCATTTCCATTCTTATAAAACCCACGTATCACAACATGCGGAACTTCCATTTACTGCATCATCCCATTAATGCTCACAGCAATAAATAATATAAACTCCGAGAGACAATTCACAAAATGATGGTTCGGCCAACGTTGATGCTTCACTACATAAATTAGGTTACGTTCCCCTAATACCAGAGAGAAAATCGCAAGAAATAAAATGTAACATACAATTTGGTTCCTAAAACTATAGGAAAGAAAAGCCCAATAAGATACAGTCAAGCAAAAAGCACTAGTCATTATTCCCTCGCACAGCCACACTGCAGTAGAGTCTGCAGCAGCCAAGTGGCTGTACACCAGCTGCATACCTAAACAGCCGGCAAGATACAGAGCACACTGGGCGACGATGGCCATGAAATGACACTTTGCTCCAGAATGTATCCCTGCTCATGTCCTCCATGATGATGACCATGTATTCCACCCACATGAGCTCATCCATATACTAGCAAAAGGAAACCAATAACGCTCTTGATGAAGAAAATGTTACAGGTGGTAACTAAACTCTGTACATCATGCAATGCGATCACCATTATTATTCCTTCTATGTGAATACAGCTTTGACAATTTTATGTTTGCATTAAATCAATTAAAATGAAAGAAGCATAATATGTGCAGTACTATTGTGATTTAAAGGCAAGACTTCACAGGAACAATAATCCTTTTCTTAGGTAACCCACTTAAGAATTTTATGTGTCACTATTCCATCATCTTGCTGCAGAGACGAGCCTTCTTTTCAAGAGACAATTATGGTAAGAAACTAATGATTAAATCAATTTTTGCTCGACTGTGCAGCAAGAGTACGGAACAATTATGAATGCTTTCACATCTCTGACAGTTGTTAAAAACACGTTTTCTGATATAATTGCACAGAATGAAGTCTAATAATGTGATAAGTTTGTCTTTAGTTACACAGAATTCTTACAAGTTATGCAAACTAGATCAATGCTAAATACTACAGCCAGAGAAATGACAAGCCTACATAGTTCTACTTGTAAGAATTCACTACAATCTGCAATACTTACACCGCATCTTGTGAAGCGCCATGCTGGAGAAGAAGCTGGACGATGGCTGTATGGCCATTTTTTACAGCGTCGTGAAGCGGAGAGTCATTCTGGTATCCGGTTGTATTTACTAGGGCCTGGTGTTGAAGCAGCACCTCTACCACATCTGTATGTCCGTGGTTACAAGCTTCATGCTAGATGCAGAACGAGAGCCCAAAATACACATAAATTATTCTTGCTGCACTAAAAGCACAAAAGCTAGGTTTTGTTAATCAGAGATCTATGTGCCCTATCATATGCATGCAGTGTTATTTTTCCTAGTACAATGTCAGCACCATGAAGGAGGCTCAAGAGACCCCCTTCTAGTCAATCGGGTATAGCGCCACTATTCATATTTGGCATATAAGGGATCCAGCACCATCGTCACTTTCATTGTTCTGCTCCTATATTATAACAGAACGACAGAAGTGAAAACCCATGATTGACTGAACCATAAGAGAAAATGAAAATTGAGAATTCTGAACAGCTGCAGTTGACCCAAAAAAAATATGGTGACGAAAGTATCCTATAAAATTAGATCACACATGGTCACCAGAAGACTTCCTGTTCCGAAACTGTTTCTAACGTTCAGAATTAGAGATGAGCAAGCATACTCGCTAAGGCTAACTACTCGAGCGAGTAGTGCCTTAGTCGAGTATCTGTCCGCTCACCTGTAAAGCTTTGGCTGCCTGCGGGGGAGAGCGGGGAGGAAGGGAGGGAAGATCTCTTTCTCCCTCTCCCCCCCGCACTCCCTGTCACCCGCGCCGGCAGCCGAATTTTTACAGACGAGCGGGCAGATACTCGACTAAGGCACTACTCGCTCGAGTAGTTAGCCTTAGCGAGTATACTCGCTCATCTCTGTTCAGAATGCATAGCTGCTGCCGTTTTCTAACTACCTAATGCACACTGGGCACTGCACTTTGATTGGCCACTGCTGATCATATGAGCAGCTATGGCCAATCAGAGAGCAGATACAGTGTACTATTAGTTTAACACTACAAATGCACTGTGGATATTAGTTAGTCTGAAGATTGGGTCAGTCATTTTAGAAGGCCAGAAGAGAAATCGACAAATCGGAGGGCTGGCAAAGAACAACTGCAGGTAATATACCTCCTATGGCCCTGGGACAGAATTCTCTCCCAAAACTGGTCAGTAGCTTCAATTATCCAGCTAGGTTCTCACCATTTTATAGCTCATATTCAGTGTGTATGCTCACCCCCCACCCCCCCATTCCAATGTCTACACTAAATGGGTCCATGTAACAGACCTTACATGTGCCAAAAATGTCCTGGAAATACAAGTCACTATACTTTATGTGCTTCCTATACTGAGAAGCAAAGTCAACTGTATGTAGTTTTTACAATGCCTAGAAAATATTGTATTTTAGTGAGGCTGAAAAAGATATTCAAACTTCAAATATACATGGAATATTCACAGGATATACCTTAACAGTATATGTCTGATGGGTTCCGACCTCTGGATCCTGGATCCCCACTTATCCAAAAACATTGAGGCTGGGGGCACTTGTCCATTTTCATAATTCTTTTATACTACAATGGAGAGATTTCCACCAAAGCCCAGCCGGCTCTAGATTTTGTCTACTGTTGTACTGGCTGCTTTGGTTCGCCAAAAAGGGGTGGGGTACCCTTACTTTTCTATCACGGACCCTCATTTATTAAACATTTATGAAATATTCTGTGCATATGCAAACAATGATTCTGTGTGGTTATCGGCTGAATTAGTGAAAATGCAGGAACTGCTGGGAAATATCTACAAGACTGCAGACCCTCTTCTATTCAGCAACATGTAGACTCTCCGAAGGGTCAATTCAGATGGTGGATTGGAGGTATATAGTAGACACAATTTAGTGGCACATAGAATAACGGCTTATGAAAATGTTGATCTGCCCTGTGGCATAAAGTTGGTTTCTTAATATTAAAATGACAAATTTAATTAAGTTGCCACGAAAGACTTACCAAAGGTGTCCATCCAGCATTGTCTTTAACATTTGGGTTAGCTCCGCTCTTTAGAAGTTCCTCCACGGCTTGCGCGTTACCCTGTGTGCAGAGTTAAGAGAGTTCAATCACCCTCAAAACACAGGAAAGACAAGAATTATAGTAAAAAAAGTTCCCAATATTGAGCAGCAAGCAGACCACACATACATATAGCCCAATGTACTTACATCCACACAGATACATATATACACAGTATGAGCCATGCATCTGGTTATTACAGCTTTCGAGAATCTAGATCCATTAAAACATTACAGTAAAATGGCAAGATGCAGTCATTATTAGAATTGTAAGGATGTGTTTCTGTTGAGCTGCCAGAGAACAAATATTATCTGACTGCAGAGTCCCAGGCTGAAGCACTTTACCAATGTAATGAATAGGATGCAATTAAAAAGGACATTTTTTTCTAGTGGATTCAGGGCCTGAGCTCCGCAGCTCTGCATTGGAGTGATACGAGTATCTCCAGGGTGGATTCCGCTAGAACAAGCCGTGGCACGTCACACCCAGGAGTGTTTATGTAGCACAAGAACAGCAGCAGAAACACGCTTTCAACGTATAAAAAAACACAAGCATGTTGAAAACTTCAGCAAAAACGTATGCAACTTTTCTAATGCAATTTTAGTAGCAACGCCGCTGAATCCGTGTGAAAGCACTCTAAAAAGACTGATGCTAAAACAAAAGAAAAAAAAGCTTTGATAGCAATGCAAGGGAGAGTTCCCGCATAGCGACCATATCGGGAGCGAAATTTCTAATTGATTGTTAATCGACACATGATTTTGCAAGTAAACAGCAATTTTATTCTCAGTCAAATCAGCTTGAAAACAGAGTAGATTTTTGGTAAAAAAAATAAAATTTAAAAGTTGCAGGTCGGCATTTTTTTTGTCATATTGGGATTGTTCTTAGTAAGAGAAACAAAGTAATCCTGTAGATATGACACCTTTTAATGGCTAACAAATGCATATTCTTGCAAACTTTCGTACCTCTCAGAATCCTTCCTCAGGCATAATATAACAGATCTGGGATGAGGCGCACACGCACACACACGTTGAGCAGAAGTATTCACCTCTGCTCAATTTGTCTGGTGTTGTTTAAAGTACAAACTAGTCGCCAATTTCTGTGACTTTTTGTGTATATTATATACACACACACACACACACACACACACAAATAGTCACAGAAATTGGAGACTAGTTTGTACTTTAAACAATACCAGACAAGTTGAGCAGAGGTAAATACTTAATCAGTCCACTGGCAAGGAATGTGACCGTTTTATGATCTCTACATTGGTGCCAAGACTGACAGGCCTGTGTGTTATCTCTTCTTCAGACTGGCGCATAAGGCAGATGAAACAATACCTCTGCAGTGCCACCTATTGGATGACCAGATTCCCTCAAATCAGTGTAGGACTTTTTACCAAATCTTTAAAATACTGATTGGGAAAAGCACCCCTTCTGGGTCCAGCCATTCCCCCCCAGGAGAGACGATACCATCCCACAACACCCCCAGGCATCCCCACACATTCCCTGAGTGCCCTCCCCAAGGACACCCCTCTTGACCTCCTTCAGACCTTTCATATTCTCCACTGATGCAAGAACCCCGCTCCGAGGTTCCTTTCACTCTTGAGGGTATCAAAATGGCCATAAATTTATACTCCCCAATTCTTCTGTGACACTGACTTGAAATTGCCCTTCAGTATGATAACCCTCATCTGCTCCATGTGTCCAGGACCACAAAAATGTTTTGCCACAGGTAATTCAGTCTTTCCCTCTCTAATTGTGTGGCGATGAGATCTCATCCAGACTCAGTTTTTGTTCTGTTTCCCTGATATAAAGGCCACCAACAGGATATTCACTGCACCGGATCAGGTACACAGAATCAGACATGGAACATGTGAATGCCTCCAGGATCTTACAGTTCTGTTGTGTGTTGGGGGTCCGTATCCTGTCAGTGGCCCGTACATGTGAGCAGGTCTTGTAGCTCCTTACATTGCAGGGATAAGTTCCTTTTTGTATATCAGAGGGCAATGCACTCCTGATTATAAAAGTTCCTCAAATTTGGAAGTTGCCTGTAACATAGAAGGGGAGGGTCTGGGAATATGGTTTTCTGACAGTCAAGCTTGTGTAGGCTATATTGCCATGGCCACCACATTGCAAGTTCTACCTTTTTTTGGGTGCGTTTCTGAGAGTCAGATACGGACAATACCAGGCATATAGATGGTGCTCAGTGCGGATTATTAATTCTGCAGCTTGTCAATTTTTTGTTGAGGACTGTCACCTCAGATTTTATCCCTTTCATTGTAGGAGTGTGAAACTTGCAGTAAACTTGTAGCAAAATCCAAAGTTACACAGCTCTTTAGGAGTGGTTATTATCTTGGACAACAGTCCTTGGTTTCTCAATCTCTGCCTTTCAGCAGCCAAGCAATCAATTTCATCCCTGTGGATCTCGTAACAGAACACTGGGCCCCGGGACAGAAGGTTGTGCCTGAGAGGCAGCAGAACCGTGGTCTGAACAGTCAGTGAAGACAGCAATGGGAACCAGGGAATTTTTGTCACCGCTAGGGTGACGAAGATTGTCCTGGTTTGGTGGTTCAGAATTTTTTGTAGGGCTTAGGATAAGAGGAGGAGAAGGGCAAAAACGCATTTTTCAACGCAGCGTTTACTGCATTATGACAGTATTTTGGCTGCATAAAAAAAATAATTAAAAAAAAAAAAAAAAAAAAACGCAGCCGAGGAAGCTGCAAAGAAAAAAAAAAAAAAAAAGGAATACTCACCTAGCGGGCACTGCCCATGTCCCTGCCGAATCAATCAGAGCAATCTCTTGCGGGAGGCAGGGTTTTCAACCATGTGACCAGCAAGAGATGGTCTATCGGAGGCTGACAACTACACCGAAGCCGGAAAGGGACCCGGACAGCACCTGCTAGGTGAGTATTCCTTTTTTCCCCCCGGGTAGTATAGCTGGGGCGTTTAGTACTGTCAAAAACACGGGACCAAATTGTGCCGTTTTTTCAGCAGCACTAAATACTCTGTCTGCTCATTTCAATGGACAACACAAAGCATTTAAAAACGCTGAAACGCCCAAATATAGAATATGCATTGCTTGAAAATCGCGATTGACTGGCTGTCTGTACATGTGTGAGTAGTCCAATTGAAAACAATGGGAGTGTTGTACCGCGATCAGCGCAGTGCTGATCACAGTAAACAGAGCCTTTGTGAGGAGAGGGAGGTTGGGGCTTAAAAAGCTCTGTGTTTTTACCGCAACGCTGTGTGAGGGAGGCCTAAGGCCTCATGTCCACGGGGAAAATCAGGCCCGCTACGGATTCTCCATGGAGAATCAATAGCAGGTCCCTCCTGCCCCGCGTACATGAGGGATGAAAGTAGCAATTACTCACCTCTCCGCACACTCCGGATCTTCTCTCCTTCGCAGCTTCATCTTCTCTCCGTCGCGGCCGGATCTTCTTTCTTCGGCCCGGCGGATGTGCACGGCACGTCGGTTGCGTGCTGCTCGCATGCGCCGGCCCGAAGAAAAAAAATCCGGCCGCGACGGAGAGAAGATGAAGCCGCGAAGAAGGGAAGATCCGGAGCAGGTGAGTATATTCCGCACCTAAATGGAGCATGGTCCGGATTTTTTCATGCTCCATTTTTTTTTTTTAAATCACTTTTATTGACCATCCGCGGGTATTTATCTACCCGCGGGTGGTCAATGCATCCCTATGGGATGCGGATCCGTATACGGGTGATCCGCTGCTTATTTAAAATAATCTTTTTTTCAATTCTTAGGCCTCATGTCCACGGGGAAAATCAGGCCCGCTACGGATTCTACATGGAGAATCTGCAGCGGGTCCCTCCTGCCCCGCGGACATGAGCGCTGAAAATAGGAATTTAAAAGAATTCACTCATCCGGAGCGGGCGGGGAAGGTCTTCTCTTCCTCACGGCCGGATCTTCTTTTTCGGCCGGCGGATGAACTCGTCACACCGGCGGCACGTCGACGGCACGTCACCGACGTGCCGCGCGCATGCGCCGGGCACATCCGTCGAGCCGAAGCAAGAAAGATCCGGCCATGAGGAAAAGAAGACCTTCCCCGCCCGCTCCGGATGAGTAAATTCTTTTAAATTCCTATTTTAGGTCTCCCGCGGATCCGGACGGCTTCCATAGGCTTCAATAGAAGCCCGCGGGTGCCGTCCCCGCGGGAGACCCGCACGAAAAAGGGAGCATGGTCCAGATTTTTTCATGCTCCATTTTTTTTAAATCACTTTTATTGACCATCCGCGGGTATTTATCTACCAGCGGGTGGTCAATGCATCCCTATGGGGTGTGGATCCGCGCGCGGGAGAAGAGTTAAAATCCGCTGCGGATTTTAATTCTTCTTTTGCCCGTGGACATGAGCCCTTATACATTTGACCACCTGGTTCCTGAGGAGTCGCAGGTCCAACTGAAATGCATTTAACCCCTTGAAGGGTTGCCCTATTGGTTTGGGCATTGACTCAGTTACTCAGAATGCAAGAGTGTACCTAGATAAGGTCCTACGTGGGTTTGTGACATCTTTTCCTTCGTACATGAGGGATACTATGGATGTCCTGAGACATCTGGATGGACTCCAGGTGGACCCTCACGTACGGTTGGCCAGTCTTGACGTACAGGCCTTATATAGTTCAATCCCCCACAATGGAGGGATTCAGCCAGTGGAATTCTATCTTCAGCAACGAGGCACACAGTTTGCGGAACACAATGTTTTCGTGGTCAAACTGTTCAGGTTTATCTTGACACACAATTTCTTTCTGTTCAGTGGCCAGTACTTCCACCAGCTCAGGGATACAGCCCAATATATAATAGAGGTGAATCAGCATCCAGGGAAGTGGTATCAAAATAGAAACTTTAATCCATCCAGCGAAAAAACGTTTCAACCACTGAAAACCTGTGGTCTTTGTCAAGTTCGAAACTTGACAAAGACCACAGGTTTTAGTGGTTGAAACGTTGTTTTTTCGCTGGATGGACTAAAGTTGCTATTTTGATACCATTTCCCTGGATGCTGCTTCACCTCTATTATATATTGGTCTATGTCTTTACCGGCTCATTGGATCCAGAACCGGTCACAGAAGCGCGCACATTTTTGCCCAGTGGTGTCCTCCCTCACAGTATAAGAGGTATAGCGTGTGCTGGTGTCATTTCCAATTTCCATAGAGCTCAGGGATACAGCAATGGGGAGCCCCTGTGCCCCCACATAAGCTAACCTGTACATGGGTTGGTGGGAGGAGAAACTGGTATTTTCTGAGGTCAACAACCTCTGGACAGATAAGATATTGTTGTGGATAAGATACATTGATGATATCATCATTCTGTGGACAGGTAATGATGTTTCCTTTCACCAATTTGTAGACTCCTTGAACATCAACAACCTTGGCCTAAAAGTTACATCAGAAATACAGAATGATGAGATATCGCTTCTTGATATTGGCATCAAAAAGACCAAGGATGCTAGCCTTGCTACCATTCTCTACAGAAAGGACAGCCACGAATAATTTACTTTCCTGTGAATTTCCATCTAGCGCTACTTCGATGGGGCATACCAAAGGGTCAGTTCCTTAGGATTAAGAGGAACTGTTCCAATGGAACAGACTTCGTTAAGGAGGGTCAAGAACTAAGTAATAGATTTCTCAAGAGGAACTACCCGAAGGAAGTGGTGGTGAACGCCTTTCGCCATGCACAGGCACAAGATAGGGTGGCATTATTAGTCCCTCAAAAGAAAGGGTGGCATTATTAGTCCCTCAAAAGAAAGAGCCCTCTGATATCATCTAGATAATTGGTACCTACGACACGGGTGCCAGGACCATTATGAATGTACTTCAACAATATTGGGACATTTTGAGGGACGATGAGGACACTCGGGACTTTATCCCAGCTATCCCATCCATCACGTACAGTCATGGGAGGAATTTGAAGGACAGGCTTGTAAGGAGCCATCTACACCGCCCTTCCCCTCGGCATTCTGATAAAATGTGGCTGGGTAAAGGGGTGACCAAAGGCACCTTTGTGTGCTCAGATTGTTCAATCTGCGAATTCATCTTGAAGAGCCCGTCTTTTGTGAGTGCGGTCACAAATGCCACTTTTTACATCAGGGGCTACATTAATTGTAAGACAAACAAATGTGATCTACATGGCCACCTGCACTTGCCCAATGAATTATGTGGGGAAGACTATTCAGCAGCTGCGGAGACGCATACAAGCCCATTTGGGCAATATAAGGAGGAAAGAGGCCACCACACTTTCCAACCATATGTGGCAAGTGCATGAATGAGGGACATACGAAAGAACTGAAATTTTAGGGTCTAGAACGAATAAGGACCCATGGGAGACGAGGAGATATAGATAAAAGGCTTCTACAGAAAGAAGCAGAGTGGATTTTTAGACTCAAATCCATGCATCCTCAAGGCCTCAATGAAGTTTTGTCTTCAATAGTTTTATCAACTAAGTTGGTAGCCCCCCTCCCCTTTTTTTCCCCATTCCTGGTTTTACTGATTACTTACTCTGATGGCCTATATATGCCTTACCTTGACTCAAGCTTTTAGTTTACAATCATTTGCTGTTTTAGTCACATTGAAGAACAGCTGTGATGTATGATGCGTTTGGTTTTGGCTATTATCTTTTATCATTATATATTCACTCCCTATGTAAACACACTTTGATCATAATCTGGTCACATATTGCTCTCTATCTGATCATTGTTACTTACCATTCCTGTTATATACTTACCATAATTTGATTATACCATGTCTGCGTATGTGGAAGTGTATGCTAATTGCACCCAAAGCATCATTCGCTGATTGGGCAGTTTCTTCTTTTTTATACCTGAATCATTAAGGTCTGTTGATCCTTCCGAGGTAATGTATATCGGATAAGCACGTTTGATTGTTACCAACATTTGACATGGCCTGCTATCTAATTAATGAATTTATCGGGTGTTCGGTATTTAGAGTATTAGTAAAAGTATATTTTCGTAGCAACACTGTGTATACGGTAACCATGGTAATTGGATCCGCCTCTTAATGTGGTTTGTCATCCATACGCCATTCTAGGGGCCAGGGCAAGTGTTGGGCTTCAATAAAATGGCGGCCGCTATGTGTGCGTCTGACGTCACACGCTAATGACGCTCACAGAGGGGAGTGGCTGTATCCTTGTACCTGATCCTCCGTGGTACATCCCCCCCCCCCCCCCTCGCTGTATGCCTCGGATGCGTCTGACGCCACAGGTGAATGACACCTACTGAGGGGAGTGGCCTGAGTCTTAGAATTAGTCCTCCGATGCCCCACCGGGGGACAATCGGGCATGGCGTATTATGGTAAGAGACTGATAGACGGACATCCATTGGTCACTTCATTTAAAGTGTGGTACCACCACTAAAACAGGTTTTTGGAGGAACGCACGATTTGGGAATGTTGGTATACAGCTCCATCTACCAATCGTTATGGATCTACATCACCGGGGGCGTGCCCTGTCATCCACATGGCTAATTATGCCCCTGTTTGTGATAGGCTGTCCTTTTCTATGAAGGATGGGACTAATATCCTTGTAGACTATATAAGACAAGATTGCTCTCAGTCCAGTCATACGGCTACCACTCCACCATCAGGGCTGAAGGCCATGTTACTTTTTCTTTTGTTTATCTAGCTTAGTGGGGTAAAGTCCTGTCTTTACGTCTGCTCCTATTTTAGGTAGCTTGGTATTTTGGTCATCATTGATGGCCTAGGATCTAGCTAGTATTTGGTTGAGCAGCTTAGGTCTGGTTCATCTAAAGTTACCGTTACCCAGCCTAGAGGGTGTTTGGAGTTAGTTGTATAATAGTGCAAGGAATGTAGGAACTCTGTTTAAATCCTACCAAAGGAGCTCTCCTTTTATATTAATCCTTTTGGTCTTACTATCTGGATCCTCTGGTATTTGTCCTTGCTACAGCAATAGGACCACATACAGACCTACTATGCAATCTTTGTTTACCAAGCATTTATCCTGATGCTTGACAGTGTAGAATACCTCAATATTTGTAGTTGCTGTTGCTATACCCAGACATTAAAATCTTTGTCTGAAAGTTAGGGAGAGCATCTAGGGCCCCGGTTTTTTAATTTCTTATACATTTGAACACCTGGTTCCTGAAGAGTTGCAGGTCCAACTGAAATGCATTGAACCACATTTGAACTTTCTTTATACAGTTCAGTAAACCCTCTCTTTTAGAAAAGGTTTTCTTTACTGAACTGCGCTTACACTTGCTAACATGAGGATAGGACCTTCCATTTGTTTTAAACATTCTCTCCAGTCAATCAGTCCAAAACACTCCATATAAGATGGACTGAGTATGTGGGTTCAATAATACCTACAGTCAGCCTGTGTATCATCATTCCCTTATGTTTGGGACTGATCTTTGATACTACTGGAGGTTGACGACTCTTATCTATGGGACTTCTATTCTAAATAAGTCCGACACTTGAGACTATCAAATATCTATATAGCCCCATATAGAATCTCCCAATGGATATATTCTGGCACACACGAGTATATCTGCCTTGTCTCATTTTTTGTTCATTTGTCGTTTGTCCATGGCCTGGTGATTTTAATAAATAAATATATATATATATATATCTATCAATAACGATTTGATTTTAGGGATCGTCTGAGATATACAGTCTCTGCGAACCTCCCTTTAAACCTATAACACTAGGTTATGGTCCCAGGAGAAAACAGATTTACTAATGAAGGGTCTGAGTCTATCCGCTCCCCTGAGAAATCTGCGGACCCACATTTTAACTATTAGTTGGGTGTTAAAGAAAACTAAGAGCCATGACCAGTACCTTCAAGGTTCTAAGACTTAATCCCTTATCTAAGCCTTCTTGTAGAAATCTAGGAATTTTGTAAAGCCCAGGCTGCCCAGATTGGGTTTATCTGATTTCGCACCAGTTATGGAATTTCCCCCCTACCCTGGAGTATATAGCGGAGGTAGAGTCTTTTCAGCTCTTTAAGAGTGGTTATTATCTTGGACAACAGTCCTTGGTTTCTCAGTTTCTGCCTTTCAGCAGCCAAGCAATCAATTTCATCCCTGTGGATCTCGTAACAGAACACTGGGCCCCGGGACAGAAGGTTGTGCCTGAAAGGCAGCGGAATCGTGGTCTGAACAGTCAGTCAGTGACAACAGCAATGGGAACCAAGGAATTTTTGTCACTGCTGGGGCAACGAAGTTTGTCCTGGTTTGGCGGTTCAGAACTTTTTGTAGGGCTTGGGATATGAGGAGGAGAGGGACAAAAGTATATGCCAAGTCCATGTCCCATTCTTGGGAGTGTGTGTTTAGTGCCAGGGGATGGTCTGCTGTTAGAAGTAGTATGCTAGGCTTAAAAAAAAAAAGAAAAAAAAAGGGTCCATCCGGTTCACCCGGTTTCCCGTTTGCTGGTTTTAGGGAAAAGAATTGGCAGCACTTCGAGTCTTACCCTGAAGCAAAGAGGTCCGTCGAGGCTTACCCCACTGAGACGTTAGCAGATTAAATACTTCTGAGTTCAGAGACCATTCCCTGGAACTAATTTCCATGGGCTTAGAAAGTCCACTATGATGTTTTGTGAGCGGTTTACATATAAGGCCGATAGGGACATTATTTTTCCTTCTCCTCAGGAGAGTATTCTACGTGACTGATGTTGAACATGAGGATGTCTGGTGCCGCCCTGATGGCAAATAAAAGACACTGTTGTAATATTGTCTAAAAAAAATATTCCAACGTGTTTTCCACATATTATATCCGCTGTTTGTATCAACGTCTCCCATACTGCTCTAAGCTCTACTATTTGAGGATTGAGAGCGGATGTGGGAAGGCCAGGAACCCTGAAGTTTCCCCATCTGCCATCTGTGCCCTCCAGTCCGACTGACTAGCATTAGTGGTTACTGAATAAATGGGGATAGGGGCCATTGAATCCATTTTTAAGGTTACTGGGCGACAGCCACTATTTCTAGGGATTTTTTCCCAATTTGGGTGGACAATTTAAGTTTTGTGTTTACAGACGATTGCCTTCTATCTCCTGAACAGGATTTTCTGCTGGAGGGGCCTAGAGTGGAACTCCCCAAAGGGACCATCTGAAGACAAGTAGTCATCTAACCAAATATCCTCATGGCTTCTCTTATAGAGACAAAGTCTCGATACTTAAATCTCCTAATAGAAAGGATGATATCCTGCTTTTTTTGTTTGAGTTAAAAGGAGTAACACTTTGCGGAAACGAGAAGTACCCAGAGGGGCAAAAAAAACCCCACTTTTGCGTGTCCGGGCTTAGGATAGATCCTCCAACCTAACTCGGATGGCAGTTAAACTGTCTGTCCCAGGTGACACACAGTAAAGTTTCATATGAGCGAAACAATTAGTAGATAGTCTAGATAAGGAATATTAATTCCCATACCACAGATAGGAGCACTCAGGTCAATTCTTACCTTGGAACATTCTGGGAGCAGAGGAATTATCAGGTTCAGACAAACTGGAAATGGACGATTTTTTAACCCATTTTAAGCGCAATTTGTAATATTTTTGGTATACTAGGTGGATGGGAATATGATAGTATGTATCTTTCAAGTCAACGTGCACATGACGCTGCCCTGTTTAACAGGAAAATCGTGCACCTAATAGTCTCCATTTTAAAACTTAAAGTCCGTTAATCAGTACATTTCTGAGTTTAAGCATGGTTCGAAAGGAACCATTAGATTTAGTAACCAAACCAAGGAGGAGTAATAACCAAAAAGAAAAAAAAAAACTGTTCCTCTAAGAGAAACTGGGATAACAGCTCCCAAATATATTAAGTCTCAAATTCCCTGCCCAAATCTCTCTTGCAGAAGAGGGGACTGGCCTGGCGTAACTATAAACTTGGAAGGGAAGAGAATTCTATTTCGTACGCCAGAAATATCTGCTGTACCCCGGGATTCGGTTGTCTTAGGGTAAAGAGGGGCTCTTACCCTTGCCACCTTTTGGGTAGGCCCATCTACCAGTTTTGCCTTTTTCATCCCTAGGCTGGTACTCCTGCTTACGAAAGGAAGGATTCCTCTTGGGTAGGTAATCGGTTGGGAACCTTTCCCCATATCTCCGGCTTTCCCCAGAATCTTGTCTAGTTCTGGCCCAAATAAATACTCCCCCTGAGATGGGAATGGAGCACAGCTTATTTTTTGAGACTGTGTCTCCTTCTCAGGCGTTAAGCCATAGGGCACGCCTTGCAGAGTTTGCAAACATTGCATTTTCCCTGAAAAGTGTACGGGCTCAGCTGAGGCATCTGCCAGGAATCCGGTGGTCATATAACCAATGGCCTGCACTTCTGCTTCAGATGGGTTTCTAGCTGTGAGAGCCACAAGCACATTGAGTGTATCACAGAGGTGGCTGCAATATTTGTTTCTAGAAGACTTCATGTAGCCTCCCTTCATTTCATGGGGTCTTTCAGCTGGGAAGAATACTCGAACAGCAAGGAGGTCTTCGTGATTAATTTGGCCACTTGTAAATCAACTTTGGGTACTTTACCCAGAAGTTTAGTAACTTCTGGTGAACAAATTCTTATCTTCAACTCTCGGAAGATAGCCATATTTTAGCCTGTTAAAAGGTTGCTCTTTTACATTGAGACCTTAACCATCTCGTCCTGGACCAAGCTCAGCTGTTGGAAGTTTACCACCACTCTTAGCAATTTCCAGATGCTATGGATGACAGAGATTATTTTTTTTCTTCGAATGGGGGTGGTGGAAGAGTTTTTTTTTTCTTAAAGGCAGACAGAGGTTGCTGTTGCTCAGCCTTGAACCTGTGACTCTAGCATCATAGTCAGCAGTTCTACTAACAGAGATAATATTATATACACATACATACAGATATTTTTTCAGTCGGGGGCTGTTAATTTGGAAATATCTCTCTCAGATAACTCTCTGATAATTCGAATGTAGATGACATATAATCATGAATGCGAACCCTTTTGCTGGTCTAAAGGGGCCCGTTTGGGGTTGAGAAACTTGTTCCGCTTTTAATGCTTGAACCTCTTCTCTGACCATCTGGCGGAAATTACTCGTAAAGGATTCCTGCCTAGCCCTATTTATATTAGCCTTTTCAAGGCCTCGGCTTTGGAGTTTCATCCTGCATTAACAGGAGAAGCCATTATACCAGACAGACAATGAGAGTTTTCTCCAAGTGGACTACTAACAGTTTGTAGATTTATCCTGCCACCTTCCATGAGGTCCACAGTGTAAGGTGGTGTCTCAGCTATAATCCCGCAGGAGAAGCTCGAAGGGGTTCAAACCTGCCACTTTCGTCATAGCATTTTCGAGGTAAACTGAGTCCTAATCTCACAGGAGAGGCTCTCTGGGGTAGTGGAGCCACTGCTTTGTCTTTTCAATTTGGCAGGGCTGATGTCGCCAGAGCGCGAGTCTGACGTCATCACGTGTGATGCATTGCCACGCCATCATCCAGCGCCCTTGTACCGACCGCCGCGTCACTCACAAAATGTCAGGCCATACGCATGGATGCCAAAGCATAGGAAGATGCACCGGCGATTCAGCAACCGCCACCGCTCGCTGAGCGGACGCTGAAACGGGGTCTTCATCCCTTAGGTAAGCGACCTTTTCCTAATACTCCATGTGAGGAGCTCTCCTCTGTATCCGTTGGCACAGAAAGCACACTGGAGAATGGTGGTGGAGGTGGCCTTTTGAAAACTCTACTCTTCCTGTCCCAGTGAGGTCAAGAGGACAACTTCCATGTGTGCTGTCACGATGGAGGGAATGGTAAATGTGATATTTCACGGTAAAACCAAAATCTAGTTTTACAGTGCGGCACTTTACTGCTGTGTGGGCGCACGCAACACTGGTAGAAAGACAATATTGGACCTAAAAAACGACATGTGTTAAAAAGGTGGGACGTTCACTTGAAGTATATGAGGAATCTGAGGGAAACCACAAAAGGACTAAGTAATATATATTACTGGTAACACAGATAATTGTAACAGATAAATGCTTCTCATCTTGCCTCAATCATTTGTCGGAGTAGCCAAAACCCAACCACAATCTACCCACTTGTACTTAAGAGCTAGATTTACAAGTTGTGGGTACGGAACTTTGCACAAATAAAAGTCAAGGCTAAAAACACACAGTCGACATCCTGTGCATTTATTTTTTAAAGATATGAGCAATTAGCTTTAGCGTAGCCTTCCACCAACTTATTAGTGATGATTGGCTGCACATAAATAACTTGGAATGGCATCTGCAAGCAGAGAACAGGTAATTTTGCAATGAAGCTGTGTTTTTTGTGTCAGATTCTGGCTAGGAAGTCTTTGTTAGAAATGCCATTTAATCTTTTTTTAAGTTCTGGAAATGGAGCTGGAATTCATAGTCTGCAAGGAAACACTGTTGTGGGCCAGGTTATCAACTTTCATTCATCTTTCTTGCACAGTTATTGTCAGTCACACAATAGTAGCAGATAGCTTAATTGCAGAAGCTTAACATTTTTAGTATTCTCCTGGAGACTCCGAGTAGTTCCAGACCAATTTTCTTACCAATGGAGCATTTCCTGGAAAACGCACAATAATCAAGCACAGCTCCCAATGCTTTCCAAAAGATTAAATTAACTCAAATCAGACGCCAAAAATGGAACTAATAAGCATCTAAGAATGGTCATAAAACGTGATAACGGTTGCTGCACATAAAAGAACTTTAGATCTGACAGCTGGGAATAACTACAGCATTAAAGCTCTGCGATAAAAACTTCATCAGGGATTTCTTTAACCCATTGTAATCTATCTAAACAAATTCTCTGTAGCTTATCTTTACAAATAGAAAGCTAAAAAGTCTCACCAAAAGGAAGACCTAAATGTGCATTAGATGACAAGGGAGTCTCCATCAACTAACTGGTTTTGGAATTAGTCATCGATTTACTAAGCATGAGGATATAAACTGAATATCAAAATTTATAAGAAAGATGTGGCCACATACATTAGAAGGGAGTCAGTGGCTACGTAATGGAAGGTTATGCGAAAATAAGTTTTATACACCGGTGTAATAAACAGCATTTCAAAAACAAACAGCTTCAACAATTTCTACCGTACAGGAAAACTGTCTTACCTTTATAGAAGCCACATGAAGCATTGTCTCACCCTTGTGGTTCTTCTTTGCAAATGACCCGTTACTTGGGGATGTCGGAATGTTGCTTCCAAGTTGGCTCCTTCTTCTGGCATCTGGTGTAGAATGGGGCTTAAAATTTGTATCAGCTTTTGGAGATTTTCTGACTTTCCCAAGACCACCGGCATCATCCTCTGACTTGGGATCATCAAGCTTTGCTTTCCTTGGACGTTTTGTGGCACTGGAATTAGGGGATGCACTTGAGAAATGTTTGCGTTTTCGAGGGGTCTTCTCTCTTTTGATTCTTCCAGAAGAAACATTTGTAAGCTGTGTATGTTGTAACGACTTCTCATGACCGGGCTGTTCTTCCACAGAGTCATCCAGCTGACTTTCCTTGTGCCCATTTTCTTGATTCTGATCACAACTGTTGTGAGTTTCTTGTAGAGCACCAAGAGTCAGAAGGCCAGATGGCACAGGCTCATCAGATTTCACAGCAGGATTTTCTTTCATGTTGTTGATCTCAGTAGTGTTTTCTTCCCAATGATTTTCTAACTTAAGCCCTGTCTTCTCTGGGTTACTTTTAATCAGTTCATTAGTTTCATTATTGCTTTCTTGCTCATCATCCTCATCATCTTGCATCTCAAATACATGCGGTGGGCTGCAAAAGGACACTGATCTACTGGAATCCCGGTGATTATTTTCTCTCAAGTGGTTGGTGTTCTCATTCTCTGTCCCAATACCCCACTTTTGGTTAATGCCCTCCAGCTGCTGCTTCTTTGTTTTCCTACCTTTCCGAGTCTTTTTTTTTGCAGGCTCCACAATGGGTGGAGAAGATACAAATTCGTAAGTTGATGGCAATGGAGCCTGTTCGCAATTTGATGATATCTGTTGGCCATTTTCTTCGCGTTCCAAGACATACCTCACCTTTCCTCTCCGGGGGCTAAACCACATCTTTATCTGTTTTTTCTTAGATTCTCCTTCTGTAGTGCTCTGTTTGAGTGATGCATCTTGACATAAATCCATTTTATTTCCTGAAAGAGAAGTGAAAATTATAAGTCATTTTCAAGCAGTTTATGTAAGCACCATTAGTTCCTAATAGAAGCAATTCTTTTGAAATTGTACTCTTTTTAAATGGTGTTAAAAGAGGGCACTCGTGGGAATATATTTTACCTGCTAGGGAAGGATTGTCTTGATTTGGCAATTTTCAAGTACGGCTACAGAACTTTTAAGGAATATAAAAATAAAGGAAAAGGCGTATGGTACGAAACAGAGGGCAAGTGGACAAGGTGGTCTACAGTGTGAAGATGGAAGGTCTGCATTTTTGTGTAAAAATCAAACGAAAAAAAAAACTGCTTATTAATCTAAAGCTTGATTAACCCCTTAAGGACCAGACAGTTCTTAAGGGATTTTACCCATGCGGTGGGTTAACTGTCCTATTTTTTTCCTTTAGGTTCCAAAATTATTTTTGCTGAGTTTTTTTTCCCTGTGACATATAGACCTATTTTTTTAAATCTCCTTTTCACTGACTTTTTTCGTTTTTTCGTTTTATTGGGGGTAAAAAGCCAAAAAATTATTTTAACATTTATAGTTTTTTGTTTTTTTTTAATTAGTATAATTACGCTAAAATAAAGAATTGGTTATGGGTTCATTTTGTTCTGGACGTTTTATAATCTGTATGGTTTTGGATTACAGAGCGCATACGGCGACGGTTTTGCGTCATTCTCTTTTTTATGTCGATATTTTTATTTTATTCTGTAATTTTGTTTTACCTATTTATGTAATTATTTTTTTTTACCATCTATGTCCATGATGTCATGGGAGACCTCTGGGGGACAGTCACATGTTTTTTTGTAACAACAACAACACTTTTCCACTATAGCTTGGGCATCCACAGGAGCCCCAGTTACAGGGGAAAACATCCCCTTGTAGGGACAATAGTCACTGATCAGGATCCACTGATTGCAGAAGCAGGGGCTTTAATCCCGTGCCATATTTTAACTATCAGCAGGATTAAAGCCCAGGACCAAGCGCCGTATATTTACCGCGCTTGGTTCTAATCGGTGTTAAAAAACAGACATTAAAAGGAACCAGGGTCATACTCATCATTTGAGTATGCGTGGTTTTCCCCAAGTTTTTCTTATCTCATTTTTAACACAAAAAAAACAAAAACACACAGGATGAGTAACAGATAATGCAGTAAAGTCTATTGTGGTTTTCACTTGCTAAATTTGCAAATTTAAATGAATGGCGGGGGGAGCGGAGAAAATGCATGCTCCCCATGACTAATCAATAGCAAATTACATTCATTTTTACAGTGACAGATGAAGAACAGATAGAAATGGACTTCTTTTTTTTGCAGGTTTTTTTTTCATCCTAGATACTGACAGTCCATGGTTTGGGAAGTGGCGATTAGAAGGTATACACTCATTTTGTTCAAGACTATAAGCAGTTGAATGGAAAAGGAAATTTTGTGAAAGGGGATGAAAAGAGCCACAAAGTAGAATTTTTCAACCGAAAGGAGCAGGCCCGGTGACCAGACAGCTTTATTATTAACATTTACCTGCACAGAGGGGAGGTGAGGGGGGACCTTACTATTGGGCAATGCATTCATCACGACTACTGTGCTCAATCTTCATTTTACCTCTGTTTATCTCCTATGGCTAGGCTCACATGAATGGGTCGGATTCCGCATGCGGAAAACCACAGTGGAAGACCTGCAATCCATCGCAGAAACAAACTGGGCATGAACACATTCAGTTGCAGATGTGTGAGATTTTCTGCGTGGATGTAAGAGTATAGACAGCGAATCATCCACGCGGAAGAACGAATACAAGCAGCGAATAACAGCAGAAAGTAGGAAAACCTCTCTCTCATTCCAGCCGATGTAGTCTATGAGCGATTAATGTGCATTGGCTGCGGGTCGCATGCATCCATTGACATCAATTGAGGCCATCCAGGCAGAATCCGCGTTAAAGAGCAAGCTGCGATTTTTCTTCCAATTCTTACCCGCGAGTGTGAAGGAAAATTCGAATGTACATGCCTTTCAATGCCCGTATTTCACCGCGGATGGTGATCACAGAATCAGCTACTGAAATCCAGTCATGTGAGACCGGCCTATTAGTACAAGCGCAAAAGACAAGTAGTAGGGAGACAGAACTGCTACTAATTAACATCTCTCTCTGAACTTAAACTGACCCAGAGTCCTGTTCCTTCAAAATTGTATTGGCCTTATCCACATAAGGCCGCCTGCAGACGAGCGGAAATCCCGCCGCGGGATTTCCCGCGGGATTTCCGCCGCTGAAAGTCTGCATAGGAGTGCATTACAATACGCACTCCTATGCAGACGGCCGCGGTTTGGCCGCGCGAAATCTCGCGCGGCAAACAAACCGCGGCATGTTCTAATTTTGTGCGGAGCACGCACTCACCTGGCCGCCGGCTCCGGTCTGCGCATGCGCCGGCTGCGCGGCAGCCGGCACATCAAAGAGCCGGGGCCGCCAGGCGCGGGTGAGTACGCGCTCGCCCCTGCAGGCTCTGGGGTCGGATCGCGCGGCGAGATTTCTCGCTGCCGGATCCGACCCGCTCGTCTGCAGGCGGCCTAAAGGACCACAGCTTGGGGTAATCAGTAGAGGGGTGGGGGTGGTTTAAAGGAAATTAAACTACAAAAAGTAACAGTTTTGATCACATCACATTTTTGCTGTGAATTTTTGGGGGTACTTAAAGGGGCCATCCCAAGACTTTACCTAATTCCCTACCTTCAGGGGGATAAGTGTGTGTTTGGTGGCGAGTGGTCCATCCACTGTTCAAAAGAATGAATGTAGTAGGAGCCGAGCAACCATGCTGCCACTTCATTAATCCATAGGACTGCAGAAGAGAAGCCAGGTACATAAAATTACCTGGCGGATGAGCTTATAATGCAGCGTTTTACCGTTGTTCAAGCCAGTATATCGCCAAGTATGGCAAGGATTGTTCACCAAAACAAGTCAGACTATTTGCTTTTCTTTTTTAATTATTTCCGCTCTGTCACTTAGCAATGTGGCACATAAATGCCAAAACATACGCAATGCAATTGCATATATTATATATATATATATATATATATATATATATATATATATATATCTCAAACCGCTTTATTTCAGGTGGACATACCAGTCATTATTCTGTCCGCATAACAGATACACCACTCAAACCTTCCATGATTCACAAGAGCCGAAGTTACATTCTGATGAAGAATATAAAGAGATCTGGAGGCTTTATCCATAACACAAGAGCAAAAAAGTACAGATTGTACACCCATTTGATAGAAGGCTTAGTTAACGCATTACATGACGTTTAGGGATTTACAAGGTTACAGTTTGTATAGAGGGATGCAAAAATGTATACCTATATAATCCAATTTAAAAAGGTTGTCCATTTGTATAGTACTGATGCAGTAGATCAGCAAGGGTCTTCCATCTAGGACTCCCAAGCAATCAGCAGTTTGTCAGGCCAATGTGCTTGCGCACATAGCAGATTTCTGCAGGAAGCAGACAGCTCCATCCCTCACTTCAGTGGCCAGGCTTGGTATTGTAAGCAGTGTTACCATTCAAGTAAATAGGAATTTTGACTATGATACCAAGCCTGGCCACTGCAGTAGGGAGAGAGCTGTCTGCTGCCTGCAGAAATCAGCCCACTACATGAGCACGTCAGCCCAGAGGACAGCTAATCAAGGGGGGGAGGGGGTGTCCCAGATGTCAGACCCCCTCTGATCTACCATTGATAGTCTATTCTACAAGTGTTAAACTCCAGCCCTGCAGCCCTAATTCGTCCCGCAACGATGTCTGGATGCACAAGGACTGGCTCTCTACAAAATACCAAGCATTTTCATGGACTGAAATGCTGCGTATTCACTGCGTATTTTAACCCTTTCCACTGTGACGTCTAAAGACATTCCGATTGAAGGCTGTACAGCTCCGATGTCAGAAGATGTCCGGCAGGGTATTATTACTGTATATTACTGGCTGCTCTGTTGTTGGAGGCCTATCCAGCATGTCACATACCACACTACTGGTTCTAGCCAGCAGATGGCGCTATTGTATAATGGCAGAACGAGAAAGCCCCCTAGGAAACTCTGAATCCAAAATTGGATTGCAAAAGGTTAACCATCTTGTGTTTTTTATGCGTGTGCATGCACTGCATCTGTCAAATGCATTAGGGGGAAAAAAAACGTGCAAAAAGATTACATAGAATACACCATGAATAAGCATGTATCATGCGTAGTCACTGAGTATTTATGCAATTCCATTGTCTTTAATGGCAATTTCAGTCTATAGTAGCCTAAAATAGGACATGCTGCAACTTTTTTCATGAGTGGAAAATACACATGTGAAAACGCAGGTCTGAACACCCCAATGCAAATCAGTGGTGTTTAAGTTATCCGTATTACATGCTTGAAAAGATATGTACTTAGCACCCGGGTGAATGAGCTCTTATAACGGGCCCCTTGAAGGCAAGCAGTTCTGGTCTGTGCTGAGGATAGGCCACCAGTAGTTTGCAACTGGACAACCCCTTTAATTTGCATGCAAAAACTGGTCAGCACATTTCTTGTTTTGGCTTGTCCTTCTCACACACCTGTGAACAGAGACGTCTCTCACATCCTAGTTTTGGCAGAGTACATTTTGTTTGCACAAGGGTTCTGCTTCAGTATGCATTTCAGTTGTAAATTTGAATTTTCATGCTACTTTTGCTTTCAGTTACTCTTTAATGCAAAGCTGCCTGAGGCCTCCCTCACACAGGGCGTTTGCAAAACGCTGCCTTTTTAGCCGAGCTTTCAGCTGCCTTTTCAGCCCAGCTGAAGAGGCTGCCCATTCATTTCAATGGGAGACTCAGCTGAAAACGCCCAAGAATAGAACATGCAGCGCTTTTCAAAGCAGCGTTTTCAGCCCTGTGTGAGCAGCCCCATTGAAATGAATGGGTGTTGTACAGCGTTTAGCAGAGGGCTGAAAACGCTGCTGAAAACGCCCTGTGTGAGGGAGGCCTGAAGATGGTTGTATGTATAACTTGTACTGTACATTTAAAAACAAGACTTGCATGTGAATTTTAGGCACAAATGTATGTTTTAATGGATAAAAAAAAAAAAAAAAAGTGAAAATTTCTGTCTGAGGCCGCCTGCTCATGGCAAACCCAAATTCCATATGTGGGAGCCCGCAGCGAATCAGTCTCAGACCCCAGTCGCTAGGCGAGGATGCAGGTTCCGCGATGTCATTGTGGAATGGCAGTGGATCGGATGGTTTCCATTGACGCGCTGTGATTTTTCCTCCACGAGCAGAAATCGCAGTTAATTTCAGCTCATACACAGGAAGCAGCCGTTTTCCATAGGATGCAACTAACAGCAGATTTGCAGTGCGGATGCTGACCGCGGATTCTGCAATGCAAATCCGTCCGTGTGCAGGCGGCCCGCAGGTGGACACTGCAGTTGTTTTAACAGGCTGTTGACGGCTGTGAGCAGGTTGTATGCGGTCAGGAAATCTACAGGGCTTAGGTGTGCAATTTCTGTACATTAAGAGGAAGTTACTTTTTGTTTAAATTTCCAGTTTAAGAACCAGATGCTTGGCCCCTCCAGTCCTGCTAATTGTATGAAGCTATGTGCATGTAGACCGAGGCCTAAGGGTGCATTCACATGGGTGATTTTCAAGCTTAATATCTGACTGGTTGCTATATGGTCAGAAATCACGTGTGAAAAGAACACATTGCTTTCAATGCGTTTATCCACATGAGCGATTGGACCAATAGTCCAAGATCGGGGGGGGGAAAAAAAAAACTGCTGCATGTCCCATTATTTCCTATGACAGCCAAAAGAGAAAAAAAAAAAATTTCATGTGAGTGCGAAGTGATTTTCCTATTAAAACATGCGGGTTTCAAGCCCATGAAAATCATGGTACAAAGATATAATGTGTTTTTCCTCAAATGCAATATAACTCACAGCAGGAATTGCAGGTTTACAAGCGCGATATCAGTAAGTTTCTTGGACGGCTGTCGCACTCACCTATGTGACGCACCTTTAGGGCAGGCTCAGACGAGCGTATGGCAAAGTGCTGCACATGAAACGCAGTGATCCGGCAACGGCTTCCTAATTTTTTTTTTTCTTCCTCCTTGTTTTATTTCCTAGCAACATGCTTATAAAAATGCAGCACAAACAGTACATACAGCATTTTCATACACACCCCCTAGAGAATAATAGGGCACTATGGTGCGCAATTAGTGGTATGCATGCACCCAATTTACTGCTTGGGCCACCAATCCTAAATTTTGCAGGGATACATAGTGTTTTTTTAATATGGGGAAAAAAACAAAAAATACACATATGGCTAAAAAACATCACAAATGTAGCATATGATAAATAAACACTAGTGAACGTGTATGCACACAATATATATGACCCTGGACAACGACCTAGCAAACAAGAAAAAAAAAAAAACAGCAGATTCGCTTTTATGTCAATCGTTTATGGAACAATATAAAAAGTAAAATGTAAATGTAAAACCACCTAGGCATATAAAAACGTGTTGATACACGTGATAAAGCATATAAAAGACTGCTTGGGACAGCTGAACCCCTTTAATGAATATCTGACATCTATAAATAATGTGTTGTCCATTACTAACATTTTTTTTTCACGTGCATTGGGAAGGTGGGGGACACAAAGTGTTGTCCGCCCGCAGCGGTCCCTCCTTGCTGTACATAGATGGTACGCTCCTCTGGCAGCACAAGGTCTCGGAGCGCTGACCAGAATGACACTACCTGCCAGGATGAGATGCTGGCCGCATGCAGGAGAGCTGCTGGCTCCAGAAAGACCCACATCAGCTGTTATTGTAAGAAATTGATAAATATTTAAAGACATGTTTTGGCTCTAACTGGACCCGATATGGGAGCACCAGCTAGAGAAGAAACTGTGCTGCAATCAAATATTTATATTGCTGCACAGTAATTGAAGTGTCCCTTGTGACCTTCTCAGAATGCTACCAAATAAAACCTCAGATTTCCACAAAGAAACATTTCTGAGTTAAAAGGAGTTTAAAAAGTTAAAAGAGACTCCGTCACCTGCTTTTAGGCCTAGAGGTCAAGCTTAAGTGCTAAAACACGTAGGTGACCCACTGACTCCGGGGGTGTAAGGGCGGTTTTCATATCTGCATCGGAAACTACAGACAAAAGGTTCTGTCTGCAAATAGCGGTTACAAAAAGCATTGCAGGAAGCGCTTTTTCTTCCTTCCCAATACCAGGCAGCCTGGTGGAAAGTAGGCAGGCCCCGTTATAATCAATGTGTCTGCCCGGCGAGCAGGAAAGGGGAGTCTTCACGGCCGAACGTAAAACCACCCTTACTACTTCCTTTCCCAGTCATTCCCCCCTCCCATTGTCAGCACTGCTCACCCCCAGCTCGTGTGCGCGCGCGCGCACACGCACACACGTAAATTCATTATTCTAGACCCAAGTTCAAAATGGGTGGTTGCTCCGTTTCCATCAGGGACTCTTGTTTTTAGAATGACACTAGAAGCATATTGGTGTCACCGATGGAACCGGAACTGTAGCCGTCTTGATGTAGAACAAGTTCACACTGTCCAAAACTGTAGTGTCCTTTTCCTGTAGAACAAGCTCTGTTCAGGGTAAACCGTAGAGGGTCTAACCCCTTAGGCCTCCTTCCCACGAACGGATTTACGCCGCCTAAATTCGCGGCAAAAATCCGCTGCGTTGCCCGCAGCTATTAGGTTCTATTGAACCTAATAGCACAATGCTCACGATGCGGAATTCCACCACGGAATTTCGCACCGTGAAATCTCCCGCCCTCACCCGCAGCATGCTCTATTTGCCGCGGGTGTACGCGCTGGCGGCTTCCATTGCAGTCAATGGAAGCCGTCCGTTCACGCTATCTCCCGCTGTAACACAGCGGAAGATAGCGTGAAACCGCTTCCCCACCTAACCTCCGCCGCGTCATATGACGCGGCCGGCGCGTCACGTGACACGGCCAGCCGCGTCATGTGACGCGGTGGGCGTGTCACATGACGCGACGGCGGTGGGCGGGGAAGCGTCTTCACGCTATCTTTCGCTGGTAAGTATGGGGTCTCTGGGGGGCGCCGTGACGGGCTTCACTGCAGAATATTCCGCAGCGGAGCCCGTCACGCTCGTGTGAAGCTGGCCTTAATGTTACAGAATGTAGGTTTACATCCTGGCTGCAGAGTACTTAATGCAACAGGATTGGTTGCCATGGCAACAGGACGCCAAATACTGGTGCTCCAGCTTGCCATTGCCTATGATTGCGATTGTAAGCAATAAGGCATTGCAGTACAGATGATCTGCAATGCATTACTATAGTCGGAAAAAAAATAAAAATTAAAACACTTTCCCACTTGTGTGTGTATATTTTATAAATATATATAAATAAAAATATCCAACACATTTGATGCTTATTCTATTCAGTTTTCCGACCAAAAACACAATAAAAAGGGTCAAAAAAGATGTACCCTAATAAAGATGTACCAATAACAACTACAATAAAATTATGGCTTTTGAAAAGTGGAGATGAAAATCCCATAAAATAAAAAAAATCATTGCTTCCCTTGGGCCAAAGTAGGCCATGTCCTTAAGGGGTTAAAGAAGGCAGAGTTATGGCGATCAGCTGATCACTGCACGAATTTCCAGATAAAAAGAAACACAGTCTTTATACCACAACCCCTTTTAAATGAATAAAATCATCCTAAAAAGGATTTGTGCAAAAACAGCAAAATGTATGAGACTCCTCGGAGCCTTGTACACACAGCAATCGGTCAGGACTTCGCATAGCCAAAAATCAAGCCTTCTGTGTTACTGTGCAAGAAGGCTAAGCAGCTTAGGGAACCCGACAGGTTCCCTTTAGAAGAAGCTCAATAACGCTTTGCGATTCATCCAACTCCCCTGAAAACGGTAGGCCCACACGTCAGATGCTAACACCGAGGATGCTAACGCGGAGGATGCTAAATGCCAGTCTCAGAACTAGAGATCTCATTAGACATCATGTTCTAAAGATCTATTTACTGTCTCGACAGAGCAGTGATCCATATGCATTAATGTTAATCAATCAATTACTTCTTACTAGTGGTAAATAGTTCTCTTTGCGGTCTCCTGCCCATTGGACAGGGTGCCTGACCGTGTGCATGCACCCTAAAAAGCGCTATTTACATGCAACAATCATCATTTGAACTAATTAACTTTTTTGCATAGAAATGCTAAGCATTTAAACGTACGTATCGGTTAAAATCCTCTCCATTTCCCTCATTATACTGTGTATGTTGTTTGCTCAGGTGGGAGTGTGTTTATGGGAGGAATCTCTGGCCAGCAGGCTTTTAATTAGTATAAAGAAAAGCCATTGTTTTCTGCTGGCATGAGTAAACAAGCAGTCATTGTGTTTAGCAGGCAGACAATCACCCCTCCCCTCCAGTGCTTCATGCAGTCATTTGAAAGACTGAATGCCATTTAAACGAAGCAAAAAGCAAAGCGAACTAAGACTATTTTTATGCAAGCTGAAACTCAGCGATAAACGACAAGCGAATAAATGCACGATGGCCGCATGTTTACACATAACGATTATCGCTCTC
The DNA here is from genome assembly GCF_035609145.1 of Eleutherodactylus coqui. NCBI lineage: Eukaryota > Metazoa > Chordata > Amphibia > Anura > Eleutherodactylidae > Eleutherodactylus > Eleutherodactylus coqui. Next base: position 51,008,290 of record NC_089844.1, on the reverse strand, counting down.
TTTCGCTTGATTGTGCAGCGAGCCAGAGGTTGATCAAGTGGATGGTGTCAGTTTACACTTTGTCATAGTGGCAGCTACTCTGACCGATATGGTGACTCGCGCAGCAGGCGGTTGGTAAGAGTCTCTGGGTAGGTACTGACTGCTGATATCTGTGTGACGCCAATGCCTTTATAGGAGAAAAGCCTTACTTATTGCAATGAAATAACGAGACCAGTCCAATTGGATGCCAGTAAACTGAAGGCATGCCGTTTACTATGTAATGTCAGGTCATCGAGACAGTTCACTCTTGTGGATTTGGGAGCAATGATAACAGTTACATTTATATCCACATTGACAGTGTCGGATTTCATACTTCTCTCAGGACGAAGGTTATTTGGATACAATAAAGATTTTCCCTTTACCTTGTCTGAGGCTGTCAGTGACAGGCTGGAAGGGCTCGTGCAGGGTAGATTAGATTCCACTGTTCGTTAACTGCGCAAGGGATGGTAACACGCACTATTATGATGACCTCTCTTTCTGACTGGCTCCGATTTCCTTACTCAGGATGTAGGAGAAACTCCACTACTCTCCGTTTTTCCTCCCTCTCTCTCTTCTGATGACACACTCGCTGTCTCACCGCACTGTATCACTCTCCTGCACGTCAATTTGGAGTTGGAGTTTGGGAGCAGAAGAGGGCAGAAGCAAAGACAACGTACACACACTTAAAATGGTTTTCCCATGCAGGGTCAGGTATTGCTAAGCTACCAAAGCACCAATCACCAAGCTGTTGCTGGGGTAGATATCCCAGCAATAGCAGCGTCTAACTCAAGTGGGGCACCTCCTATGTTCCCTAGAGGCTCATAGTGAGGTCCCAGGAACTTATTAAACTCTCTTTGACTACTCTGCAGGCCCTCCAGGCCACTACATTTGCTCAAATTTTAAACAGTAATTGTTGCATGCAAATGGCCCTTTATCCAGAACATAAGATTTCATAACTAGTAAGATATCACTTACTGTCTAGTGCCGCACGGGATGCCAAATACCGGAAATGTGAGCCCATCTCTTTTGGTGGGCTGCCTGGCAAATTACTAAGTGGTGCAGAGCCTTTATAAGACTGGGAGGAGGGTGGCTATTGAGTTTGAAAATAAAAATGCTAGGTCCTCCTTTATGATGCAGGGGAAAGAGGAATAGGTTAACCAAAGAAAGGCATTTTTCATTAATTACTATTGATTTATGAAAAGTTTTTCATAAGCGTAGGTACACTTTAATGGAACAGTCCCATCGTATTCGTTGGACATATTGCCATCATGAAGGGACACCAGAATGGCCACCAGCACCATTCATTTGGATGGCCACCATGTAATGTTGTCTCATCAGTAATAGCTGATATTCAGCATAATAGCATCCAGTTCAGCAGTGACTGGCAGATCACCAAGACCACTAGAATCTGAAGAGTTGCCTAGTTGTAAAACCCATTTAAATTATAGAAGCCAATCATCAGACAGGTTTCTCTCATACAAAAGGAAAACTGGTGAGTAAAGCAAGTACCAGATGTCTACAAGTCATAAGTATGTGCTGCTGGGGTTCTCCACAAGTTACACATTATGTATTTTAATTAGTTTTTATTTTACATTACTAGTAAAATCATACCCCCCCCCTCCCCCCCCACCAAGAAAAAAATATCATAGAAGTAAAGCAATAGTGGCATTTTCAAGACAAAAGGCTATTCCTTCAAATTTGGCAGACGTCCAAACCTGTCCTTCATGTATGTAAAAATCTATAAAACTAAAGCACAGCGTTCTCCTACCGTCTTAATGTAACAAAACTCTACGGCAAAATGAAGCAATTACAAAACGCTGCTTTAGCTGCCATTAATCTGCATCAAAGAAATATAATGATCCACGCTGTGTGCCTTTCAAATTATTTCCCATTACCAACAGAAGTTGAGAAATCTCTTTGATAAACGCGTCTCTTATTAAAAAAAAAAAATCAAAGGAAAATGGTTTGGTGCCATCTGGGTAACAATTTTAGCCTTCACTGTGGAATGATTATTTTGCTTTAGAGAAGAAAAGAATAAGGCAGCCGTTTAAAACCTCGTCTTTATCCATTATGCGAAATGCTGTACATGCAAAACAAGCCATATATAACCAAGCAAATGCGTGTTTATGAAGACCAAGTGCCGCCTGAAGACTGGAATCTACATGAACAGAAGGCTCTACTGTCTTCTCGGATAGTTGGACTCCTCTTTTTTGCTCTCAACTGTCCTTGCCCCGTGAGCCCAGGTTCTAATCCTGCAGCATACACTGCGGTCTATGTGATATCACAGAGCTAGATAATAAGCAATCATTCCACAAGTGGCAGAACTAGCTGTTGAGAGGACGCTCATCCAGTAAGAGTTAAGGCAAACCGACCTTATACTACTTTTTTTTCTACAAGTCCCACTGCGGCAGAGTGTTTTCTTGAGTTATTGGAAGATCATAAAATATTGATAATTTTTTTTGTTCTTTTTAACCAGACTTGGAAAGAAAGACATGGCAGTTTCCTCAGGGTATGTTCAGACAGCATTGGACTTCTGCCTGCAAATTCTGCAGCCGAGCCGTGGATTTGCGCTTTGGTTTACCGTGGATTTGCACCCAGATTTACCCTTTTCAACAAACATATCTGCGTTTGGATTTAGCGCCGAATCAACATCAAAAAGTGTCATCACTTTTTAGACTGATACGGATTTCCACTACCATATAAGCAATTGGATGCAGTTTTGCCACAGATTTCACGTCAAATCCATGGCATTAATCCGCCGTGTGAACACACCCTTAAAGATCTGCACGCTAAAAGCAGGTCTAGAATTTAATATTTCTTAAGGGACTTTTCAAAAGTTGCTGCGTTCCTATCCGCAAGCTATGCAGTTTTGTTTATGGGCGTCTATACTGTGCTAATAAGATAGAATGTACACCAAGGCTGACCAACCTCCATCCAAATTAAACAGGCAGTAGTAGCTCATAGATGAACGACTGTCTGCTTGCATGGACCGACGATCACTTTGTCTTTATGGGAGCCAAAAAGCCAAGCGGCTCTGCCAAGTAAGCAATTCTCACTCACTTGCCCTTTCGGGTCCCGATTGTTGGCCTGTGTAAAAGTCCCCCTAGGCCGAGTGTCCATGGGCGATCTGTCATAGCGTGATCCGCGGCAATAAATCACACGCATGACACGCTTTCCATAGGAAAATAGCACAGAAAATTAAAAAAAAACAAACAGACAAAAAACGGTGACTTTAGTGAACCCCCCGCAACGGAATATCATTTGCAATATTCCATCCTGCCTGTGGACATCAGCCTTACTCTGTAGGAGCGCTCATTATGTCCAGATAATAAGACTTACATTATTCCTCCTAATGCCCACTTCAGCTGCTGCAGATCTTCTTTTCAAATAGCACAGTGCTTTCTGTCTGTAATTGATTCAAATGATCAGCATAAGCCTGCAGCAGCGCTGTATAATACACATCGCGGGTGCTGAAGAACCCTTTCACTGAGAAAAGTGGGGCACTACATGGTAGTCAATTAGTATTTGGCACAGGAGAAGCACTCTTCCTACAAATGCGAAATGTGTCAGGCGGCTGCAGAAAGTAATGAACATTGTCTAAGTAGTGGCAAAATTGGTGTATAATCATGAGGTTCTGACATCAGGATGTGATCATTACACAGTTACTGTTTAGACTCTTGACATCACGTTTGACCCTTCGGTTAAAACAATATACTAGGAGGATTTCTCAAAGTATACTTCCGATGGAAGGAAGTGGCGTATGCCATTGTATAAGCATAAGGGGGCAAATATTTCCTGCAGGTTCCATAGGGGGAAAAAAAAAAAAAAAAGCACATGCCGCGCAGCATACAGGTTATATACGTCTAAAGAAAAAGTTATGGTACACCACCCTCAAGGATACTAAAAGAACGCTCTCAGCATCTGTTGGGCGAATGGAGCCCTGTAGATATGTTTCACATACGCGTTAGAAGATTTCTCAGTGTACACACTGAACCATTAGTGCAATGTGAACAGACAAGACAGCGCTCTTTGAAGTGTATTATTGATATTATTTCATGGATAAGAGATAAGTTAAAGTTATTGAATATAAGAAGGTGAAAAAAAGAAAAGCAGGTTCCCCAAATAAAATTAATCCAAAAGAGGTGCAAAAGGAAGTGGAGCTAATCCAACAAACTATCAAAGCCAAATGATTGCGGCATGTCTGGCGACTAGTGATGGCACAAGCCTAAGGTGTTGCCAGTCCAGAAGATACCAGTTATACAACAAGCGAGACTATGACAAAGAAAAAGACATCATCACGGTCTAATAGTGCAGCTCTATAAAGGAGTGACAATTAGACCAAGCAGGTGAACCTGACATATGACGGCCCCTTCCTCAGAATGATTGGATTAAAAGCGGATTACCATCAGATGAAAAAATTAAAAAAAGTGAAGAAAGTAAAGTGTAAGGGAAACAAAAGGAAAAACAAAAAGAGAAAGAACTAAGTACATATGGATATATCGTGTTTCCCGCAGCTCAGCTAGTTCATAAATTCTAGCTCCACAACGCGATGACTGTTGATTGGTTATTCGAGCACCACGGATCAGCCAATCCATGCAGTACTGGATGAACTAATACGATGGCTGTGATTGGTTCATCGAGCGCTGCATTGATTGGCAGAGCGTGGCGCTCGAGAACCAATCACAGCCATCGCTTCCTAGGAGGCGGAATTTATCAATCCTGTCACCAGGAAGTGATGATTTATGAGCACCTATGACTGAAGAACAGCGCAGACCTCAAGGGAGCAGTGTGATGGGCATGGATGGAGCCTACTAGGCAAGTAAAATAAGATCTCCCCAAAAATAAAACCTAGTGCCTCTTTTAGGGCAAAAAATATTATAAGAAAGGGTCTTATTTCGGGGGAAACACTAATATATCAGCATACAGAGCAGATAAAATAAATAACCCATTGTAAACCAAGATGAAAATGAGAATAAAAATTGCTAAACATAAAATTGAAAAGTTCAGTAGTGGTGAAAATAATAATAATAAAAAAAAATAAGTTATATAAAATCACATACATTTTCAGTTTTTTTTTATTGTTTCTCCTAGGGCCTATACACACAAACAAGAAACCGGGGCAAGTTTTGTGCAATGCGCATAAAACACGCACTAATGTGAAACCCTGTGAGGAAAAAAAAAAAAGGTCGTAGCATGTTCTATTTTTGGGCATTCCCATAGGAGCGAAATCGCCTATTGTGTCCTATGGGACCATGGAGGTAAAACAAAATGAAAAAAATAAATAAATAAAAATGTACATAGCACTTGCACGCCATGCGATGTGCATGCGAGTGTAATGCGTTTTTCCCATTTAAGTCTGTGGGAAACAATTGCAATCCCTTCACGTGTGTGAAGATCGCAAGATTTAACAGAAGCAATGTGGGATGTCAGGCGGCGGATCTCGAGGCAAGTATGGGGTCTCTTGGGGGGGGGGGGCGTGACACGCTCCACTGCAGAATTCCGCTTGCGGAGCCCGTCACGGCCTTGGGCACTAAGCCTAAGTTTTTCAGTGTAAACGTTCTGCACAAGTGCTAACAAACATAGCGGTGAGGTCAGCGCTCATGCAGTCGTTTATACCACTCTCGGCCCGTGTAAAAGGGCCCTTACGCTTTCCCTTCTTCACATTTCATTATTCTAATCCGCTTTTAATCCAGTCATTCTGAGGAAGAGGCTGCGTGTCTGCGAAGCGCATCATATCTGCTGGTGTTCTGTGCAAATAAAGAGGAGTCAGGTTCACGCGCTTGGTCTAATTAGTAGCGCTGCACCATTAGTCAATTATATTGGCTTTTTCTCTACCAAATAAAATTAAATCCATTTTTTGTCAAGTGGTTATTTACCAATTATCTTGCTAAACCTTCCCCTCAATCACAGAAAGGCCCCTTACACACGAGACCTCATGTGGTGCATACACACACTAAGACACATTCATTATGTGAGAACATGCCTATCAAAAAGAGATCAGTAAAGGCATAATTACCATCTAAGCATATTTTTATTCCACAGCTTAATTACCTTTTTTGAGTAAATGAAGTGTAACAAAATCTGCTACCAATCCAGCCAACACACAGTGCTGTATTATAGTAATTGGAGCCCAGAATAAAACCATCAAACAAGAACCTTCTAGAAGTTAATGAACATCTCCTGGAGTTGTGAACGGCAGCATTTCATCTTACTTGACAAACCTAACTGATTACTAAGCACAAGTCTTAAGACTTCTTTCACATTAGGTTTTGGGAATCCAGCGCTGCTTCAGTCCTCCATGCGGAAAACAGTCTGGCAATGGAAACCAGGATGGAACCTGGACGGCACCATAGAGGAGTACGTGTGATGAGGGAACCTCTGCGGCCTCTGTCTCAATAGCTTCCGTCCATCAGTCTAACACTGGACACAAAAGGGCCGACATTCAGGTTCCCTCCTGGCTTCTATGGTCAGTGTTGAATTCACATAACGCAACATGAAACCAGCCTTGCTGTAATAAGGTTATAGATTACATGATAATGTGCAAACAGTCACCACTTCTTCGCATGCATATTTACTGCTACAATCGCCTTCGTAGGGAACAAGGGATTGGCCATACTGAAATCAAGGCATGCTTGATCCTTGTTTTCCCATATTGTCCAGCCAGGTTATCCCCCCCTATATACATTGAATTATCGTAGGGGGTGTGACCTTTATCAATTTTTCAAGCCTCGTGTGGCGCAGAGTGTAAGCTCTTGACTACGACCTGAAGGTTGTAAGTTCGATCCCCGCGTGATTCAGGTAGCCGGCTCAAGGTTGACTCAGCCTTCCATCCTTCCGAGGTCGGTAAAATGAGAACCCAGCTTGGTGGCGGGTAATAAGTAATATTTACCTGAAAGCGCTGCGGAATAAGTTGGCGCTATACAAAATACCAAGATTTATCTAATGCATAAAGGCCATATTAATAGGGGTTCTCCAAGACCAGAAAAACCATACCAAAAAAAAACCAAACACCACTCCTGTCCACAGGTGGCATGTGGTATTGCGACTCAGCTTCATTGAAGTGAATGGAGCCGAGCTCCAAAAACAGACAAACCAGAAGGACAGGTGTGGCGCAGTTCCTGGAAGAAAGCAACCATGGTTTTTCTAATCCAGTACAACTCCTTTAAAAGACAGTGCAGACTAGATTATCCTATATGGGAATTCCATCAACGCTTTTTCATTAATATATGTGGCATGTTCTTGAAATTAAAGGGATTCATCTGATCAAAAATATTACCTATTAAAATGTATGATTGATGGAGGTCCAACTGCTGGGAATCCCTAATGATCAAGATATCAATGTACCCCTTGTACCCCTCGTGAACGAAGCATCAATGCCCATGTGTGACTACTGCTCCATTCACTTTCTATGGATAGGAGAGCAATGTTTCTGGTCATCTTTCTCAGTCCCAGAGAGGTGCCTACAGCCATGGTCACAGCTGCTCCATTCACTAGGGGAGGGTCAGGGGGTGTCGTCCCCTTGATCTATTGGGGGCCCCAGAAGTTGGATCCACAATGATGACACATTCTGTTTGGTGGAATGACTCATTTAATGCAGCAATCCTTAATAGATCACTTACCATCATTCTTTCCTTTATCCAGTAAGTTATGCAGCTTACTGCAAAGCTGAATTATATTGTCAAGCTGTCGGTTGATCTGCACATCCTTTACCCAGGCTGGTGTGTGGCATACAGGGCATTCATTGCCCACACTCCCATCTACACAAGTCCTTAGAAGTGGAAGAAAAAAAATAAAGTGATATGACAAATGACTTTTTCAAAAATGTTTACATCAAATGGTAACTGCTTAGCAAGTATGTATTTTACGCATCTGCCTCAGTAGGAACACTAGATAATAACAGAAAAAGGCAATATGGATAAAGGGGTTTCTAGGTCTTAAAAATTGAACACCTAGCTACAAGATAAAGTTCTCAATAGCTGATTGGTGGGGACCCACCACCCGGGACCCTGGCCAATCTGAGGTCATCCTGTATGAAGGAGGAAGCAGACACCTCCGTACATTGTGCACTGACCATGTGTGGTACTACAGTCACAGCTGCCACCAAAGTGAATGGGAGCTGTGCCTGCAAAACCAACAATACCACGCCGGGTTATTGCACAATCTACAGGTTTGTACATTAATCATGACTAAAAGTATTGCCTCAATTTAATCAATGCATTTTAATTTAGTAAATCTGTTCTTCTAAACACATTGAACTAAACTTAATTTTTATTGAACTAAATTACAATACTAAGACATAGGAAGTAAAAAACACACCTATCTGCTTAACAACCCTGGGAGGGCTGAGCCACCTATGATATATATCTACTGAAAAATGCCGTATACTGTGCTTTATAGAGCTCTCCTAAATTCCAACTCTGTCCGTTCAGTCGTGTCAGACTCTTGAAGATTCTGTAGGCCAGTGCTCTCCATGCTTCTCTATGGCTGCATTCAATTGCCTGATGTCCATTACTAGCTCCTTTTTGATGGTGTCCAGCCAATGTGTAATTTGCCTTCCCGTTTCCTTTTACCACTGACCATTCCAAGTAGCATCTCTTTCCAGCGAATTCGCCCTCATCCCATGTCCAAAGTAAGTCCGTCTGTCTCATGATCTTGCCTTCTAGGGACACCTCTGGTTTGATACAGTCCAGGACAGCTTTGTTGGTGACCCTAGCTGTCCAGGGAATTTGTAGAGGTTTCTCCAACACCAGAGTTCGAAGACATCCTTACACTTCCATATTGGATCCAAGCTCACCATGGCCATACGCCCCAGTGCTAATCGACACCTTATCTCGCCTGTTGAGCTGTCATTATGAAAAATTAGGAATACGAAACTATTAACCACTTCAATTTCCTCACTGTTAACCTTTATGTGGGCCTTCCTTATTGGCAGTGGTCATAATCTTTGTCTTTGGCCTTGTGTGGCGCAAGTTTGTGCGACATGATTTTAACATTGGAAAGTCCCATTGAAAAAAACGCGGGGATATCACAGCACTAGAAAAAAAAAAAACCACTAGTGGGTAGAAGCACTACGGCAGCAGTATGCATTTCTAAGCTCTCACGCACGACCTGAAGTTTGCAGGTTCAATCCCCGCATGGTTCAAGTAGCCGGCTCAAGGTTGACTCAGCCTTCCATCCTTCTGAGATCGGTAAAATGAGTACCCAGCTTGAGTGGGGTAATAAACAAATTAGCTGAAAGCGGTGCAGAAAAAATTGGCGCTATACAAATAACAAGTCCCTTTCTTCTTAATGTTCAGGTGAAGTCCCATCTTCTCACTTTCTTCCTTTAGCTTCAGGATCAGCGTCTCCAGATGCTTCGCTGTCTTTGCTACCAGGGTCCAATGGAGACAAAGCTAATGATATAGATTAGAGATGAGTGAGCACGCTTGGATACAGCAGTCACTCTAGCGAGCATCGCTCTACTTAAGTAACTGCTTACTGGTCTGAGCGTGCTCGGGGGGGCAGCGACGTTTCTCGCCCTATAGGCAATTGTGGTGTTAATCATAGAAGAGATGGGGCCCCATAGCAAAAACTTAAGGGTCCCCATCATAGCATCTGGTTTTGCCACACAGAACAGTAGGGCCTAGTGTTTGCTTTTTGTTTCATGCCCTTTAAAATGACCCTTGGACACATTCTCCACATCCTTGTTTGGGGGGAGGTCCTGCATATGGTCTTACTTCCCAGGAGAAAAAAAAAGCATGATGCGATAACAGTTGAGGACTCCCTCTGTCCAAGGGCCCCGTAGCATCAGCATGGTCTGCCTCTATGGTACGTACGCCGATGTACCTTAGGTGTCCTAACTCACGTGAATGGATTTTTAAACCATGAAGGATATAATAGGGATATGAGTTTCCTAATACTCACCTACAAAACACATGCTCACAGCCTCCCAAACACACAGGCTCCTTTAATAATGACAAACTGTAAGAAAGAAAGAGTAAAGTTAAGCAAGTAATGATACATACACAGGTGTACTAATCCAAGGGTATCAGCATGGAAATAAAACCTAACACACCGCCCGATAACAAAAGACATTGAATTAAACCCACAATCTACATCAGCATCCGTAAAGTTCGTTTGCACTCTTTTTCTATAATTGCTACAAAGGAGAGAAAACATATTCATTTGCTAATTTGCTGAGCTTCTCGACAACCTACTTGACAAAACACATCTGACACTCTCAGCTTCTCGCCATCAATTTTCATTTGTCCATATTGTGCTTGGAGTGAATCTTCCATGAAAGCAGGTATAAAAGATGCAGAACCAATTACTGTCACGTATGCGGCATCATCCAACATTTAACTACTTCAGAACAAGAAGGGATATTTATTAACCAATCGGAGAAACTCGGAATTAGAAGTGTGAACATCGCCAGTAATGGCAGATATATTATGTGGGGTCACACTAGAGCCTCATTTCCATCAATATTACAGAAAAAGGGTTTTCCAAGACTCAGACATTGAGGAGCTACCATCAAGATAGGTCATCAATATCCGATCGGTGGGTGGCTGCTTGAAGTTGCCCATGCGCTCGGGTTAGCCGCTTCACTGCCCACCAGGCACAGCGCCACTTACTATAGTGGCTGCGTCTGGTATAGCAGCTGACAACTATTTAACTGACTAGGACTGAACTGCTCTCAGGCCAAGTAGCCAGTAAACATGCAATGCCAGAGAAGAAGCTACGGTGCTCACTTGAGCGGCATGTCCTCCCCAAACAGCTGATTGGTGAGGGTCCGCAGCTCAGGATCGCACCAATCTGATATTGATGACCTATCCTCATTTTTCGGCGTGCAATGTCACCTGTCCACGCAGATCGGCGGCACACGGACTAGTGTCTGTTCAGCCTGAGATTCTCGGCTGCAGCTCACAGACTTGTCTGAATGAGGCCTAAAGCATCATCGCACATCGTGGAGGAAATCTGCGGAGATCGATGCAAATGAATTCCGCAGTGGAACAAGTAGAGTGTACGCAAATCGGAAAACTCACAGCATGGACTCCATTCCACTGCAGCTTTTTTCCCCCACTGTTAGGGCTCCTTCACACTGGCAATCGCGATTTTGCCACAAGAAAATAAGGCAAAATTGCATCTTCGTTCCCGTGATTTGAGCGTCAGCGACGCTTCTTCCTGAGAGTAATTTTATTGCGTAACTAGGAGTTTCTAGTGTTAAAAACGCCCCACACAAAGATTGCAGGTTCGTGAAATTGCAATAAAAAGGAAGTTTCATAGGAAAACATGGGAGATGTAGAAAAAACAAAACAAAAAAAAAAAGTGTTTTCACTCATTCTTGCATCACTAAAAAAACTGCACGATTTTCTTGCAAGTACAAAGGCGCCCCAAGGGCTCCTACACGCAGGCGTATTTATCATCAGTATTTTGTGAGCCACAACCAGGAGCGTGTCCAAAATACGGAAGAAATGCAAATCTTTCCATTCTACTTTCTCTCTGTACGCTCCACTCCTGGATTTGGCTCACAGAACACTGATAAGCAACACGCCGTGTGAAGGAGCCCCGAGGCCGGGCGCACACGAGCGCATTGTAAACCGCTGCGGGCGCCGTGCTACCGCCACGTATGACAGCGATTTTTCACTGTGCATGACTCAAGCACGCCGTCCTGCGCAGTCTTCCTTGTTTTTATTATTTCCGCTCTTAGTGACGTTGCGTATAAACGCCACACATATGTAATGTAATTGCGTACGTACAGGGTTTATAGAGAATAGGGCTCTATCATGCATAAGGGCTCATTCACACAACTGATTTCGGCACGTATTACGGCACGCGGTGAATGGAGTCAATGAATGTAAATCGACTTTCACTGATCTGTTCTCATTAGCGTGTAGATGCTGCGTGTTGATACGCACGAGAAGTAGATGGCAGTATGCTGTATACCGCGCAGCGTGAGCCCTATACACTTGTATAGGCAGCGGATGCAAACGCAATCTATGCGCAATACATTGCCTATGGGCGGCGTTTTCATACGCAACCCGGCTATGAAACAGAGTGGCGAATTAAAGGACAAAAAAAAAAGACCAAGTGACACTGCGCACATCCGTGAGATACGCGGGCATGCACGCTGCACTCGCTGCCGGTATTTACAAATATCAGTAAAACCGCTGCAGGGAGACGCGCAGCTTTCTACCTATAGGCTGGGTTCCAATGGGGTGGAATGTCCGTGCGGACTTTCTGCACGGAAATTCTGCCCGTGGTTTTAATCCCGGGAGTAGCCAGCAAACTGGACAAGATTCGGAAAGATCTCGACCACACACTGCGGCCAAACCGCTCTGAAATTTCTATGCGCCGCGGAAGTCAAAGACGCAGCATGCCAATTCTTTCTCAGGTTCCGCAGTGGCCTCTCTCCTCTCTATGGGGGGAGGCAGCCGCAGCGGATTGCAGACGGCAAAGCTGCCCCAAAATTTAAGGCCACAGGCCAGATTTTTATGCTTAGCCCACGTTTTTTCCGTGCGGTCGTTCGAGATTTCTGCGGAGTAATTGGTGTTTGTTGTAACCTCCTGTGGTTAGGCCGGCTGCACACGAGCGCCTTTTATTCCACATGCAGGAGCCCGCAGTGGTATGTGCCCATGCGCCCGGCCGGCGACCCCGCGTACCTGTTATTTCTCTTCTTTTCTCCGTACTGCGGATGGTCGTGGCGAGCAGACATGCGCAGAACAGATTTTTGTTCTGGATACCACAGCAAAAATCTGTGTGTTCATGAGGCCTTAAACCGCTTGCAACGGGCAGGTCGGACCCCACATGCAGCATTCCCGCAGCGGAGTTCGATCCGGTACCCAGCCGGTGATCCCAGCGTACCTCTCCACCGTCTTCTCTTCTGCTGCTGATGTGTCGGCTGATGCACTGGTGCACATGCGCAGTACAGAGGACGCCACACCGTTGCTATGGCAACGACATGGTTGCTGTGACCATTCCGCAATGGTGATTGCAGAATGGCCGCTGGACGGACAGCTTCCATTGACTTCAAGGGAAGCCAGCCGTGCGCAGCCTGCACAAAATTGCAGCATGCTGCGATTTTTCCCTTTGCGGGTGGAGGGGGAAAAAAAACAAAAAAAAAAACAATTGATTTCCGCTTGCGGGCAGGTAATCGCGTATTCTCATTGCATGCTATGGGCTGGATTTTCTGCAGAATACAGAGGTGGAATCCTGCCCCGGATTTCGCAAGGCAAATCCGCCCGTATGCAGGCGGCTTTAGGCCTCATGCCCGCGGCCGTTGCAGACTCCGCCAATGGAATATTGCGCCAGAGTTTGACACGGCGCCCCACAAAGACCCCATACTCTCCTCTCCGGATCCGGCACACATGTGCAGTGCAGCAAGACGCGCCAGTGGTGGGCGATGACTTGTAATCACGCGATACTTCTGCTGTCCTCACAGCGGAAGTATCGCGTGACGGACGGCTTCCATTGATTATGATTGAAGCTGGCTGCGCTTTTTTTCTATGGCAGTTAGAACGTGCCGCGATTTCTTTCACACCGCGGTATTCCGCAGCATGAACATTGAGCGATTAGGTTCAGTAGAACTAACAGCTGTGGGATAACGCCACAGGTTTATGCCACGTGAGACGCGGCATTAGGCTTCCTGCAGACGACCGGGTGGGATCCCGCTGTGAGAGTTCTCGCAGCGAGATGCAAGCAATGCCCCTGCAGTGACCCGGCGCTCACCTTCTCCAGCGTCTCCCTCTGCGCCGTCTGGCAGAAATAGGACATGCCGCGCTTTGTTTACCACGCAAGTTTTCACGCGGTCAAATTATGGCTGCAATCCTATGGCAGCGGGCGACAATCCTGCGGGAAATCCAGCCACGGAATTTCCACCCGCGTGCATTTGGCCTTAGCCCGTCCGTGGGCAGGCGGCCTTGGGCCTCATGTCCACTAGGAAATTTGGGCCCACGCGGATTCTCCATGCAGACTCCCGCAGCGGGTCCCTCGTTTCCCGCAGGTATGAGACCTATAAATTAATAATACTCACCTGTCCGGATGCTGCGGGTTCTGGACGGATCTTCTTTCTTTATGCCCAGCGGATGTGCTCGGCACGCTGGCAGCATGCCAAGCTCTTGAGCCGTGCACTTTTTTTTTTTTTTTTTAAAGATGGCAAATCCGCCGCGGCAAAGCTGGCACTGTGGCGCAGATTAGCCGGCCGCAGCATGCTCCTTCTTTTTCTTCCTCCGCTGCGGCCGCGCTCTCCTCTATGGAAGCGCCGGCCACAGCGGAAGAGCGAGCGGCCGGGCTGCTTCAAAACCCGCAGCTAAGTGCCACGGACTTTGAAGCAGCGCTTCTCCCGGCGGAAATCTCACGGTTTTTCGCTGTGGCCAAACTGTGAGATTTCTGCCAGGATTCCGCTGTGTGTGAACCCAGGCTTATAGTGTGTACTGTACATTGCTGCACAACTCAGATCGTGTCCGGTGATCACGTGACAGCTGTGACCTGCAGCCGCACATATAGGTGCACCACAGGACACTGCGCGCCCGCTCCTCCATAGTCCCATCCAGCAGCGCTAATACTCCCGGTACTAGCCCGTAGACAGGGGGCGCCACTCACCACACGGAGCAGCGCAGCCTCCCCTGCAGCTCCAGCAGCGCCGTCCGTGTCCGCGTCCAGTCTGTCAGCCCCTTCATGGTACAGCCTGCTGCGGCATCTGCAGGACGGTTCCCCGAGCGGATGCTTAATGGCATGACGGGGGCGGCCCAGAGTACGGACCGAGCGGCGGAGAGCCGGCGGGAACTTAAAAATGGCGCCAGAAAGATGGAGGCGCGGCCGGGGGATGATATGGTAATCCTGAGGGAGGAGGAGACAGGAGAGGCGCTGCTAGTACAGTACTTGTCCCCATTCACTGCATGTCAGACACCAGCCGCCGCATGGACGTAGCCGCGGTGAGACAGGAGAGGTCCTCTAGTACCTGCCCTCCATACGCTGCTGGTCAGACACTACATATCACCTGGAGGCAGCTGTGGGGATCTAGTGAGACAGGGGAGGTCCTCTAGTACCTGCCCTCCATACACTGCTGGTCAGACACTACATATCACCCGGAGGCAGCTGTGGGGATCTAGTGAGACAGGGGAGGCCCTCTAGTACTTGTCCTCTATACACTGCTGGTCAGACATTACATATCACCTGGAGGAAGCAGTGGGGATCTAGTGAGACAGGAGAGGTCCTCTAGTACCTGCCCTCTATACACTGCTGGTCAGACACTACATATCACCTGGAGGCAGCTGTGGGGATCTAGTGAGACAGGGGAGGTCCTCTAGTACCTGCCCTCCATACACTGCTGGTCAGACACTACATATCACCTGGAGGCAGCTGTGGGGATCTAGTGAGACAGGGGAGGCCCTCTATTACCTGACCTCTATACACTGCTGGTCAGACACTACATATCACCTGGAGGCAGCTGTGGGGATCTAGTGAGACAGGGGAGGCCCTCTAGTACCTGTCCTCTATACACTGCTGGTCAGACATTACATATCACCTGGAGGCAGCTGTGGGGATCTAGTGAGACAGGAGAGGTCCTCTAGTACCTGTCCTCCATACACTGCTGGTCAGACACTACATATCACCTGGAGGCAGCTGTGGGGATCTAGTGAGACAGGGGAGGCCCTCTAGTACCTGACCTCTATACACTGCTGGTCAGACACTACATATCACCTGGAGGCAGCTGTGGGGATCTAGTGAGACAGGGGAGGCCCTCTAGTACCTGACCTCTATACACTGCTGGTCAGACACTACATATCACCTGGAGGCAGCTGTGGGGATCTAGTGAGACAGGGGAGGTCCTCTAGTACCTGTCCTCCATACACTGCTGGTCAGACACTACATATCACCCGGAGGCAGCTGTGGGGATCTAGTGAGACGGGAGGCCCTCTAGTACCTGCCCTCCATACACTGCTGGTCAGACACTACATATCACCCGGAGGCAGCTGTGGGGATCTAGTGAGACAGGGGAGGTCCTCTAGTACCTGTCCTCCATACACTGCTGGTCAGACACTACATATCACCTGGAGGCAGCTGTGGGGATCTAGTGAGACAGGGGAGGCCCTCTAGTACCTGTCCTCCATACACTGCTGGTCAGACATTACATATCACCCGGAGGCAGCTGTGGGGATCTAGTGAGACAGGGGAGGTCCTCTAGTACCTGTCCTCCATACACTGCTGGTCAGACACTACATATCATGTAGCTGTGGGGATGTAGTGAGATAGGGGAGGTCCTCTAGTACCTGTCCTCCATACACTGCTGGTCAGACATTACATATCACCAGGAGGCAGCTGTGGGGATCTAGTGAGACAGGGGAGGCCCTCTAGTACCTGCCCTCCATACACTGCTGGTCAGACATTACATATCACCTGGAGGCAGCTGTGGGGATCTAGTGAGACAGGGGAGGCCCTCTAGTACCTGACCTCTATACACTGCTGGTCAGACATTACATATCACCTGGAGGCAGCTGTGGGGATCTAGTGAGACAGGAGAGGTCCTGCTAGTACCTGCCCTCCATACACTGCTGGTCAGACATTACATATCACCTGGAGGCAGCTATGGGGATCTAGTGAGACAGGGGAGGCCCTCTAATACCTGCCCTCCATACACTGCTGGTCAGACACTACATATCACCTGGAGGCAGCTGTGGGGATCTAGTGAGACAGGGGAGGTCCTCTAGTACCTGCCCTCCATACACTGCTGGTCAGACACTACATATCACCCGGAGGCAGCTGTGGGGATTTAGTGAGACAGGGGAGGCCCTCTAGTACTTGTCCTCCATACACTGCTGGTCAGACACTACATATCACCCGGAGGCAGCTGTGGGGATCTAGTGAGACAGGGGAGGCCCTCTAGTACAGGCCCTCCATACACTGCTGGTCAGACATTACATATCACCTGGAGGCAGCTGTGGGGATCTAGTGAGACAGGAGAGGCCCTCTAGTACCTGCCCTCCATACACTGCTGGTCAGACACTACATATCACCCGGAGGCAGCTGTGGGGATCTAGTGAGAGGTCTCTGTGATTGTAAGACGGTTCCCACAGGGCAGAATCCCGACGGAAATCTTGCGGTTTTGCCACAGCGAAAAAACGTGAGATTTCCGCTGGGAAAGCGCAGCCTCAAAACCCGCGGGACTTAGCTGCAGGTTTTGGAGCAGCTTCGCCGCATGCTTTTCAATTGCGGCCGGCGCTCTTATAGAGGAGAGCGTGGCTACAACAGAAAAAGAACATAGACATGCTGCGGCCGTGTAATCTGCGTCGCAGCATCGGCTAATGCCGGCTTTGCCGCGACAAATTGGCCATCCTATGTGGACTTGATTTTTGACAAATCTCGTCCACATGGCCGGCTATACCAGGAAATAGCAGCCGCAGCCAAATTCCACAAGGAATTTCTGCCGCATGTTCGCCCTGTGTGAACCCTGCCTAAGGCCTCCTGCACATGAGCTGCCCATCGCATGCTATGGAAAAACGCGATTTTCCCGGCGTCATCCTGACGGCAGACATGGAGGTTGCACCTTGACCTGGTAGGGACAGGAAGCAAGAGACTTTAAAAGGCTCCTCCCGTCTCCCATTCACCAGTGCTTCCTGTCCCTACAGGGACATGCAAGAGGAGCTCCCTCCAGGGAGCTGCAGGATGACAGCTGGGGGAACGGTCCATAGGGCTGTTTTCCCCCCTCACCCTTTTCCAAGCAGGCTGACTGGAGGGATTGACGGTCCACAGGGCTGCTTCCCTTCTCATCTCCCCTCCGGAGAGTCAGCGCTGTCCGGGAGCACGGCGGGCCACAGGTCTGACCGCCCGGGGTTCACCACCGCAACAGTCGGAGCGTCGGACCAGAGGTCCTTGAGTCCCCTCCTTCCTCCTCCAGCTCGGAGTTGTTTTTCAGGCGGGGAGAGCGGCGGGCCACAGGCTCAGATGCCTCCTCCAGGCATGCCGGCGCGGCCGTGTGCGGCGTCGGGGGGGCGGAGCCAGTGACGCGGTGACGTCAGACGCCGTCAGCTGACCCGGAACAGCGGGAGATTTGAAAATGGAGACACCCCCGACAAGCTTCCACTGACAGCACACCTTCAGAGAAGGATTTATCTGTCTACCTGGTTCTGTCTGCGTTTCTGCATCATGACTACAAAGGAACCAGAGATTGAGGCCCTGCAAACTGTAAGTGTTACTTGTTGCAGGAATGTTATGCTCAGGAATTTAGCATTGTGTGGGGGTTTTCCCTTATGTGCATGCATGTATATTCTGCAGGACAGGGAATCCACTCGGTCTAAACAGGACCTAAAGAAAAAACACAGGAAAGGCGCTCTGTGTCTTTAAAAAAAACAAAACTGGACGAGGCGTATAAAAAAGCCGCTATGCCCCGATTGTACCTCCAAGATCCTTACGGATGAACAGGATGCATTCAGGGAAGATATTATATCCCTGGTTAGAGAGGAGGTCCGGGCATCAATTTCCAGTCTCCCCCCCCCCCCCCCATCCCCCCCCCCAGCTCAGCGGAAGGAAGGGCCGCTAAAAGGGCGAGCCACATACCGCTAACGAGCTCACAGTTTGAGCAATCCCGGGGCGACTTGTCAAATGGCGAACTCTTTGACCGTTCCCCTGACGCCAGGGATGAGAATAAAAAGTACTATTTCTCATCTGGGGACCTGGTTGACCTGATCAAAGCAGTCAGGGATACAAGGAAGGTCGAGGATGTGGTCGAGCCAAGGTCCATACAGGACACCGTGTCCGGCGGGCTCAGACCAAGGAACCGCACAGTGTTTCCGGTTAATGATACCCTGAAGAAAGTAATCACGTATGAGTGGGCTGCGCGGACAAACACCTCTATTTGTCCCGCGAATATAAAGAGAGACTCCGCTTTGCGGAGAAAGACGTGAGCATCTACGCACGGTCCGGCAGCACGGCGGGCCACGGGTCTGACCGCCCGGGGTTCACCACCGCAGCAGTCGGAGCGGCGGACCAGAGGTCCTTGGGTCCCCTCCTTCCCCTGCCACAGCTCGGCGCAGTGGTTTCAGCTGGGGAGAGCGGCGGGCCATAGGCTCAGATGCCTCTCTCCTCCAGGCATGCCGGTGCGGCCGCGCGCGGCGTCGGGCACAGGTGGCCATAATGGCCAAAAAGACAGCCCTGCCATTCAAGGACTCCTCTCATCTTAAAAACCCGATGGACAGGGTCGACGCCTTGATGAAACGGGCCTGGCAAACAACGGCCTATACGCTGAAGTCCAAGGTCGCAGCGACTTCTGTGGCAAGGTCGATGTTCCTCTGATTGGGGGAACTCGACGACCAGATTAAACAGAAGGCCTCTAGAGATGTGTTACTGGAATGCATGCCTCTACTTAGATCAGCAACAGGCGGTCTGGCTGAAAACATGGAAAGCAGATACGGCTTCCAAAGGAAGGCCGTGTAACATCTCTGTTTCATGGCCAGCACATGTTTGGCGCGGACTTGGAGGAGATCCTAAAAAGAGCTACCGACAGGACCCGCAGTTTCCCGGACCAAGCAAGTACGGGATTTCCCCACAAACCTCAGCCATCCTTCAAGCCATACCGAGGCAAAGGAAAGACGGGGTGCTGGTCCTACCCCAAAGGAGGCAGGAGTAAAACAAAAACAACCCCTTCCCCTGTAGGCGAGTACCAGGTGGGGGATAGACTGTTGAGCCTTCCTGGCCCCCACGCGATCCCCCGCCCTGCAGGGTATCTTTAGAAACGAAATTTCTAAGGTGCTACAGATGAGGGCGGTAGTCCAGGTCCCCGCAGTAGAACAGGGCTTGGGGTTCTACCCCTATTTCTGATCAAAAAACCGAACAACAGTTTCGGATGATCCTTAATCTGAAGGGCCTGAACAGGTTGATTACCTACAAAAGGTTTAACCATCAGGTCTGCAGTAACTCTGATCAAAAGAGGGGACTTTATGAGTACCGTCGCTCTAAAGGACGCGTACTACCACGTCCCACTCCTGTCGGAACATCACAAGTACCTGCGGTTTGCCATCAGGATGGGCAGCCGTGTACACCATTTTCAATTCCAGTGCCTACCCCTCGGAATTTCAACGGCACCCAGGATATTCTCTAAAATAGCAGAGATGGTGGCGCATCTCCATGTGGCAGGCATAAACATTGTCCCATACCTGGACGATTTGCTGGTAATGGCATCCTCGCCGAAGATCCTCAAAGAGGATACCAGCCGAATCATCTCCCTATTTCAGAGACTGGGGTGAATAGTTAACTTCCCTAAATCTAGTCTTCTCCCCGAGACGCGAAAGACCTCCTGGGGGTACAGATAGACTCAGTGTCTCAGATCTTGTCTTTGCCTCCACCCAGGCAGGAAAACCTTAGGCTGGCAGCGCAGAAATGCGGCCAGAAGAAACAAATAACGATTGGGGACGCAATGAGGCTCCTGGGCCTCATGACCTCCTGTATCGGCATTATTCCTTGGGCCCAGGCTCACTCAAGGACGCTACAGAGAGCCACCCTGGTTAACTGGGACGGGCAACAACCTCTCTGGACCGCAGAATGCCCGTGTCATCAGCGGTCACAAGGTCCCTCCGCTGGTGGCGGTCAACTGGCAACCTAGAGGCGGAGTCCCCATGGGTGACAGAGCCCTTCATCTCCGTAGTCACCAACGCAAGCCAGCCTGGCTGGGGAGCGCAAGTGGGGCAGCGTTTGCTCCAGGGCAAATGGGGTCCGACATTGCATGCCTAGACCTCAAATTCCAGAGAGCTTAGGGCCATCTGGGAGCATGTTAGGATCTTCTCGGATAACGGGACCGCCGTTTCACTTATTCACCACCAGGGAGGCACCAGAAACTTTCACCTGCTGAAATTAACACCCCCGATTTTCTGATGGGCCGAGTCCACGGTACAGTCCTGACAGCGGTCCATCTCAAAGGATCCCAGATCCTGACAGCCGACTTTCTAAGTCAAAGAGGCCTAGACCCTGGGAATGGTCTCTGAATCAAGAGGAATTTCGTCTCATTACAGAAACCTGGGGCAGTCCACAGGTGGACCTGTTTGCGAGCAGCAAAAATTCAGAATGTCCCGGCTATTTTTCCCTAGATCCGAGGGACAAGTCCGAGGGGTTAGACGCTTTTTCCCATAGTTGGGATTTCAGTCTGGCGTACGCCTTCCCCCTCCCCCATACACCTGATCCCGAGAGTTCTTCAGAAGGTCCAGCAGAGCAACATCACGCTGATCCTAATCACCCAACACTGGGGAAAAAAGGGCATGGTTTCCGGTGCTCCTAAAGCTCGCCATCTCGGAGCCAATCCGCCTTCCATCCAGGAAGGACCTTCTAGCGCAGGGCCCAGTTCTTTGCCCCAACCTAGAGAGACTGAACCTCGCAGTGTGGATATTGAGGAACAGACGCTAAGACAAGGTCTGTCCTCCAGAGTTATCGCGACTCTACGCCAGTCCCGAAAAACCTGTAACCTCAGCTACTTATAATAAGATCGGAGAAAAAATTCTTCTCCTGGAGGGGGCTGGAGGTCTCCAATCTTGACACTTTGGTGGCGGAGATTTGGACTTCCTCCAGATAAAAACCTGAGACCACGAACCCTGGAAGTACAGGTAGCAGCGCTCTCAGCCATTCTAGACCAACCTTTGGCGGATCATAGACTGATCCGCAGGTTCATGAAAGCGGCGGAAAGAATGAGGTCAGTTAGCCGTAGTACAGTTCCCCCCATGGGACCTGAACCTAGTTCTCCAAAGCCTCTGCAAAGACCCCCTCAACCTATTGATCAGATTCCGATTAGGTTCTTCACGTTTAAAACTGTGTTCCTGGTAGCTATCACAGCAGCAAGGCACGTAAGCGAGCCCCAGGCCCTATCTTGTAAGACGTCTTACCTATTAAGCCAGGACGATAGGGTCATACAAAAAAACAGACCCCCGTTTTTTCTTCCAAAGGTAGCCTCAAAATTCCACAGACAGCAAGAAATTATTCTCCCATCCTTCTGTCAAAATCCCCAAAACGATAGGGAAAGAGACTACCATAGCCTGGATGCAAGGAAGGCCATTCTATGCTACCCAGAGCAGACATTATCCTTTTAGGAAGGCTGACTGTCTTTTGTTCAATTTCAGGGGCCAGGCAGAGGAAGAGCGGCTTCTAGGAGACCCATTAGCCACGGGATAAAATCCACCATCCAGCAGGCCTACTCCGTCCTGCAATAGCGCTATCCCGGAAGGACTCAAGGTCCATTCTACCAGGGCAGTATCCTGCTCCTGGGCAGAGAGGGCTATGGCGACGCCGGACCAAATCTGTAAGACAGCCACATGGTCCAACCTGCACACATTCGCAAAACATTACAGGCCGAATGCGGACCTCTCCTCCGATCTCTCTCTTTCGGGAGAGAGGTCCTGCAAGCAGTGGTCCCTCCCTAAGAGTTAATTTGGTATACTCCATGTCTGCCGTCAGGATGACGCCGGGAAAAGGGAGTGAATTTCTTACCGAAAATTCCTTTTTCCCGAGTCATCCTGACGGCACGTATTTCCCTCCCAAAAATTCACACGTTTATATTAACGTTTATGCGGGCACGAATCTGTAGCCAGAGGCTCCTATGTTGGACATTTCCCTTCATGCGGTAAATTTGTGCATATTTCCTGTGTTTAAGTCTGGGTAAGCTACCCTCTTCTTGTTTATGTTCAAATGAAACTAACCATGTTATTTTTTTCAGAGCAAATAAATATCTTCCTTGGTTAACCGCGACATGTCCATGTAAGTAATTTAGAAGACACTGGTGAATGGGAGACGGGAGGAGCCTTTTAAAGTCTCTTGCTTCCTGTCCCTACGAGGTCAAGGTGCAACCTCCATGTCTGCCGTCAGGATGACTCGGGAAAAAGGAATTTTCGGTAAGAAATTCACTCCCTTTCCTGCCCACAAGTGGAAATCCATTGTAATTTTTCCTGGCACATTGGCAGCACAGGAGAAGACGCTGGGTATCGGGTTGAACTCCAGTGCAGGAATCCCACGCGCAAGGTCCGACCTGCCCGTGATCAGTAGGCCTAAGATTGTAAGGCCCGATGACCACACGCTGATTTGAATTGCGAAATTCACACAGAAAATCCGCAGGTCAAGCCACCCATAGGGAACCACAGACATCCGCACTTGAATTTACAGATGCAGATTTGTTTCCTGGATTCCGCATGCAGAAAACAAAGCGCAGTTTGCTCCATTATAGGCCGCCTGCACACGGGCAGGGTCGGATTCCGCATGCGGATTTCCGCAGCGGGAGACCTGCGGAAACCATTTGTGAGAGATCGCGGATGTAATGGTTTTTCCGCACGGATGTATATGGATGCACTGCGGATCATCCGCGTGGAAAAAAATCCACAACCCTACCTTTGAGCCTTTCCCTAATTGAATTTAACCTTTAAATCTGCAGTGTATCCGCAATTGTATTTGCGGATGCACTGCGGATCGTCCTCACCCATTGACTTCTATTGAGCCCGTCCGCACGGAAATGCAGCTTGCTGCGATTTGTTTTCTGCACAAAACGGGCTGAAAATCAAATCCATATGCTTAAATTCAGTTGCGGATGCCAACTCTTTCTTATGGACACTTTGAGATGCGGATTTTTTGCAAATCCGCC
The DNA here is from genome assembly GCF_035609145.1 of Eleutherodactylus coqui. NCBI lineage: Eukaryota > Metazoa > Chordata > Amphibia > Anura > Eleutherodactylidae > Eleutherodactylus > Eleutherodactylus coqui. The sequence goes on along the minus strand of NC_089844.1, from coordinate 50,984,688 downwards.
CATGGACGTTGGGCCTTAGGCTGGTATAAGTGACTACAATATCAGAGCAAAAGGAGAATTTATTGCTGTTGTACCGCTTCTAGCTTGGATACAAGATGTGATACGGGCAGGCATGGAGACTCTAGTATCCAAACTAGAGGCGGTACAGCAGGATACAAGATGTGATATGGGCAGACACGGAGGCTCTGGTACCCTTGTTGGGTCGCCTCTAGCTTGGATACAAGATGTTATACGGGCGAGCATGGAGGTTCTAGTACCTTGTTGGGGCGTCTCTAGCTTGGATACAAGATGTGATACGGGTGGATATGGAGGCTCTAGTATCCAAGCTAAAGGCAGTACAACAGGATAGAAGATGTGATACGGGCGGACATGGAGGCTCTAGTACCTTGTTGGGTCGCCTCTAGCTTGGATACAAGATGTTATACAGGTGGGCATAGAGGTTCTAGTACCTTGTTGGGTCGTCTCTAGCTTGGATACAAGATGTGATACGGGTGGATATGGAGGCTGTAGTATCCAAGCTAAAAGCAGTACAACAGGATACAAGAAGGGATACGGGCGGACATGGAGTCTCTAGTACCCTGTTGTACCGCCTCTAGCTTGGATACAAGATGTGATACAGTTGGGCATGACGGCATACAGTCCACATTTGCTGTAACTGAGTCTCTGGATCGTGCAACTTTGTAGGTTGTAAGTTGGCATCCCAGATAGTACCATACATGTTCTATTGGCAATAGATCTAGTGACCGGGCAGCCATGGAAGTGTTATACTGTTGTGGAGACATTCCTGTGACACCCTTGCTGTGTGTGGTCAAGCATTGCCCCGCCATGAGAGAAACACATGTGGCTGCAGGATGTCCTGAACATATCACTGAGCTGTCATTGTCCCTCGCACCACTACTACACACCAACAGTGTGCCGCTCCACAGCAAAGGCAGGATTGAGGCTCCCCTAGGTCTCCAGACATGAACACGGCCGTCATCCATGCCCAAACTAAACTTGGATTTCTTGCTGAAGACAACCCAGTTCCACTTCTTAGCAGACTAGTTTCGTCATTCATGACACCACTACAAACAGAGGTAACTGTGGGTGTCAAAGGCAATACACGTAATGGGCACCATGAGACATGTGTCTGGAAATGGTTCTGGTAGACACAGGGGTCTGTAACAACAGTGTCAACTGTTTTTGGATGGTTGACAACGAAACCGTCGAGGGTTCCCTGGTCGTAACGACCCAGGTGGCGGGCAATTCGTCAATACGACCATCCAGCCTCTTTGATTCCAATAATGCGCCCCCTCTTAAACTCTTAACTGCGTGAAATCTCTTCTCTGCGTCATAGAGGCGTCTAATGGTCAACAAGCTCAACACAAGCTGAAAAATAGCCCCACTACACATGGTTGGAACCACTTTTAGGGCCGGGGCATACTTCAGCTTGATTTTTCTTAAGCTAGTTCACATCTAGAGAAGCAGTCTTGGTCTTGCTTAAACATTTTAACTTGAGAAATAACTATAGAAATAAAACTAGAAATGAGGACTGCAGTGAGAGCTGCTGGTATATGCAACTACTACTTCAGTATACTCTATCTAAGGCCTCTTTCACATGGCCGTAGGTGCCATTAAAACGCATGAATGGGCGCACATATCTAACGTTTGTGCGCCCATTCAGACGGCATGGCCCCTGAAGTATATACGCCGAGGCCGCAATGCCGTTGTTTCCATTCCGTTCCCCTCGCCGTCTCACCACCTCTCTCCTTCCCTCCGCCTGTTTACAATGGCAGTGGGCGGGATGGGGGCGGAGCTAAGCACCCGCCCCTTGTCCGCAGCCAGCAATGGGAGGGGTGGAGCTTAGCTCCGGCCCCCCTCTCATTGCAAATAGCTGGAGGGGAGGATGGACGGAGTTTAGCAATCATGCTGCTAAACTCCCTTCTCTGGCCGCTGTCATTGGCTCCCATAGGAGCCCATGCAGCAGCTGACGTATTCCGGCCGGAAAGATAGTTCCAGGACTATCTTTTCGGCTAAGCGTTAAAGAGCATGGCGCTATATTGGTCGGCCAGGCACTTTTATGCCATGTGATCTGATGCATTGAAATCTAATGCATCAGATCGTAGCATATGCCGGCCGTGAAAACCGCGGCCAATATACACTCGTGTGAAAGAGCCCTTAGATTGTATTGTAGCTAGAACTGCATTCCTAGTGTTTAAAGCGAAGATTCTTGGCTTAAAAAAAAGGCCAAGATTCAAGTTTTGTCTGCAACATAGACTGATGGATAGAGAGCTATGTCTTTGCTACACATATCTCATGTCCTTGACTATTGAAGTGTCTGCCTGCAAGAACATATGAGATACATTCTTCGTGGTGTAAGGGTTAAAATATTGCATTTGGCAATATCATAGGGTTCATCTCATAAAAACATATGCGTATACATTTGTATGCTATTTGGATTTAAATGGGTTATCCTAAGATTTTAACTTGGCCTCTATGATATAGAGATATTCATAAAGTGTCCCCCCAACTATCCATAGCATCTTGCCGCTCAGGATACTGGGAAAGATTAATTCAACGGGCGACAAAATCGCGCAATCGCTGCAACAGTGCTGCAAATCGCATTTATCTGAAGCCCATTGTTTCCAATGGGTTTCTTCACATTAGCGATGTTTTGTAGCCTGCACCATTACGAGAAAAATAATTGCGTGTTGCTAAATATTACCTTGATTTGCAAAGTTTTGTAGCCCATGTTTCCATACGGACCCTTCCTATCTGTTGCATCACACGAAAATCCATTTTTCATGTCGTGCGATGCAATTTTTACAGTAGAAAATCCTACTGTAAAAAACCTAAAATAAGCCCTAGCTGCAGATAAAACCAAATGCATCACCTAAGAAGCGCTGTCAGCTCTACCGCGTCTTCTCCCAGATCCCTGGCATTTGTCCTCAGGCATCTCTTCCTTGTCAGAGATTTGAAAATTCCCGCCTCCAGAAATCAGTGCTTGATGAACCAATGACAGACATTCATTGAATGACCATAATTGGTTCATCAAGCACTGGCTGTGATTGGCTGAGCCACGGCGCTCAAGAGCCAATCGGAGGCAGCGCAACATTGAATGTCTGTGATCGGTTCATCAAGCTCTTGCTCTGATTGGCTGAACCGCGGTGCTTGGGAGCCAGTCAGAGGCAGAGCTTCCTGGTGGCGGGAATTTTCAAATCCCTGACCAGGAAGAGATAACTGAAGGCAAGTGACCTGAGAGAAGACACTGTGGAGCTGACAGTGCTTCTTACGTGATGTATTTGTTTTTTTTTCTGCAGCTAGAGCTTATTTTTAGGGTACGGATTGTATTTCAAGCCCCCCCCCCAAATCCCGGGAAAAGAGGGCTACAAAGTCGTGCGGCTTTGTAGTACCATGTGCAACTTTTTAGCGACAAAAATTGCGATATCGCTGCGAGAAAACGCAGCGATATCGCTCAGACCACCAATGTGATTTCTTGCAGCGATGTTGCATCGCTCTTGTGAGACAGGCCTTAATCTTGCCTGCCTCCCTCATAACTGAGAGGCCTCTGATATGCATTGGGCCTCAGGAAGTCTTTTGATCATGATGGCAATAAGGTTAGCTAGTGACAGGACGATGTTAATTGACCCCCCCTGCCAGTGAGGATCGACACCTCTGTTATTTCCCATAGACCATCAGACTCTGAGGCAAATTAATGGGAAAATCTTTTAATTAGGGTTATTAGTTTTGCAAAGGTCCTATCCCGATATGTTATATTTTTAGAAAGGGCTGGACCAGCTGAATGAAACGCAGCTACCCATGTTGCAATACGAGCTCCGTATCACCCACAGATGGCGTACCCGCTTACCTGTTTGTAATTTACGTTTTATGCTTAATGTCACTGAATACATAAAATCATGACCTAAAATCTGCCATGCCTATATTCTCGATTCGAGGGCCTCCCGCCGGGATATTGCCAAAATGGGGAATTATGATTTTCCACAAGGGACGCATGCCTGACCCCCAACCTCCTGAATGACATCAGAAGGGGCGGGGGAAGGTGCGTTCTGAGGAATCCTTTATAATTCGGGGCTCCAATGACCCCTGTTATCAGACTTCAGAGATACGCCTTGGTGTAAGGCTGCTCCCATTGCTTCAGTGACTTTGCACGGACCAGGTATTGGACCGATATCCAGTGAATTGGACCCATATCCAGGCCTGTATCTTTTTTTCTATTTTCTTCCAGTTTATTTTCCAATACTGTTGTGTTGTGAACACCCTTATACTCCTGTGTAACAAACTTTTTGTATATCCTTCGTATATATAAATATATATCTGCACTGCAAGTCTTTTTCTAGAATAAATCTGCAATTTTAGTCAAGCCTTGTCTATTTTGAAACGCACCATAAACTCTGAATATTGTGTTCATATTTCATAGTCTGGGTCCCAGCTTTTAACAGCTGTTTGTGGCAGCATGTGTATTTGCGTGGCATTGTAGAGCACTGGAATGCGTTAGGACAGATCAGGGGGGTGATTTGTGCTTTCGGTCTGCATGTAGCAAGACCCCGTGAAAGCTGGTTACAAATCCACCTATAGTCTGGTGACTCCACACTCGCAATCTCGCTAGAGTGATCGATTGAGGCTCTGCCATGACATGTGGTCATAGTGGTGAGGCGCTCTGAGCAGTTAATCTGTGACAACTCACTGATAAAGGCGGGATCAGTCGGGGTCCCCCCTCTCCTATCCGTAAAAGCTTGTATCCATAAAATAAGAGATAAGTGTCTGATTGTTGTGGTTTGACCACTGCCCCTCCTCATATAAACTGATCCATTTTCCATTCTTCTCTACGGGGCTGCTGAAGATTGCCAAGTGATGTACCTGGCTTCTCTTCTGCAGACCGAATGTGTCTATACGCAATTTGTTACCACAATCAATCGCAGGTCTTCCACTTTGGATTTCCGCATGCAAAATCCAACCCATTCATGTGAACCTAACCATAGATTGATCTGATGTGAGCCTATCCATGAGAAATCCCCATGGATGCAACGCTTTTTCATAGCAAAACAGCATCGCATCACTTCGGGGATCCTCCGGCATGACTTTCGCAGTCACAGGAGAGGATCATGGAGTTTCTCCCATTGATTTCAATGGGGCCAGGGATGCTGCCGCTGGCCCCATTGAAGACAATGGACGATGCAAGAGCACGCACATGCCGCAATTTGTTTCTCGCATTGCGGCGCCACGTGGGAAAATATTGCTCATGTATATGACCCTATTAAAAAGAATCGGGTTCTAATTTTTTTGTGTCTTGCAATGCACAAGTCTCGTGAGATTTTATTGCCCGTTTGAAGCCAGTCTTAGGGGCGAATATCTCCATGACACCCATTTACATCTGCTCCTGTAGTTCTGGTGTATCTCTGTTCGGTTCTGTCCTCAAAGCCAAATAATGAAAATGCCTGAATTGCTTCATTCAGGACTTGCTGAATCCAAATATCTTCATTGACTATAACGGGGTCATTTTGGCATTCTGACCAGTATTTCCATGCTGCCCTGTATCGTCCAGGATTATGTGCAGGTTTGCACCTCAGCCTTTGAATGGAACTTTTGGAGCAGATGTGAATGGCACATAATATGGCATCCAGTGGAACAGGACAGAATTGTTTTACTCACAAAACCATGTTCCAGAGGTACATTATAGGTACATAGATTTCCTCGTCTCCACGATGGCACGCCTGAGATCGCCTCGTCCTGATAGGACAGGAACACATAGATAAGTTTAAAGCTCCCCTCCCCTTTTCCACCCTCCTCAGTGTTTTTACTGTCCTATCCAGAGAGGTGCTGGGAGCTCTCAGGAGTTCCAAGCATGAAGATTCAAGCATACTTACCAGATCGGAGGCATCAGGCGCTGTTCTCCCTTTCTGAAGATCATCTGAGTAGCTCCATAGGCAGTCATCCCAGGCCGGATTCCTCCTCACCATGATCAAGGCGGTTATACGTGAGGGCTGCGCGTCGTCTTCTCCAGCGCTGCTGGTACATAAGGCTTGTGGGTCCTGCGGTAGGAGCGGGCTCCCTGACATGCTGCTATGTGGGGCGTGGCAACGGCGGCAAATTTAAAATAAAAAAGTAATCCCAAGAGAAGATCCTAGTCTCAGTACAGGATCCTGGTCCATGTAACTGCAGCACTAATAAGTATGAGCACTCCAGTCTCAGATGTCCCTGAACCAGCTGTTACCTCTGGTGTTGTAAGTAGCCCATTGGGTACCTCATACAAACAAATGTATTTGTGTATATACATTTATATTCTCTTCCCTTCTGTTTATGTTCCACAGTGAAAAAAATGTGGCGGGGTCTACAAACCCCAAAACAATAAAATGCATAGCTTGTGCTATAAAACTACTGCTAACATATCCTAAGTTGTAGTGCATAGCCCAGATCATTAACCCCTCAAGAACGTGGCCCATTATTTCCATTTTTGTTTTTTCCTCCCCCCTTTTAAAAAATTGTAACTTTTATTTATCAATCGACAAATATGTCTGAGGGCTTGTTTTTTGCAGGACAAGTTGTATTTTTCAAAGCTACTATTTAATGTACCATATAATGTACTGAAAAGCTTTTTAAAAACCAGTAAAATGAAATTCCGGCATCTATGGTTGCATCTTGTTTCTACGTCAAATGAACTGCAACAAAAATGACATGATGACTTTATTCTATGGGTCAGTATGATTACTACAACACCAAACTTAGGGTGGCTTCAGGCGAGCGTGTATTTTGTGTGTGCATACGCCCGCGCAAAAACACGCGTCTATTAGCCCCAATGCATTACCTATGGTGTGTGCACATGTCCGTGCTTTACAGGTGTGTTTGAAAACAATGGTCTGCTGGCAGCCCTGCATTCTTTTTCAGGGAAGGGCTTTACATATAAGCCCTTCCCTGAAAAAGAAAAATTTTAGTGTAAAAAAATATTTAAATAAAAAATATACTTATCTGGCCCCCGCTGCCATTACAGAGATGAAGAGATGAAGAAGATGAAGAACACATCTGCCGCATGCGGCAAATATTTCCTTCATCCTGGCTAGTATAAAGAATTCCCTGATGCTACATCTGCCACATCTGTGACAGATGCATCAGAGGAATTCTTCAATTCTCTACCGCAGCTGTCACACATGACAGCTGCAGTAGAGGATTGTGCTGCCGGCACCTGTCAATTGATTTCAGGGAAGGGCTTTAAATACAAGCCCTTCCCTGAAAATCCAGTAAAAGTGGTTTAAAAAAAAAATACATACTTACCTCCCTTCAGCTGCCGAGCCTTAGCCGCATCTTCTCCTTGCTGTCCCCGACTCTCTGGTGCTGATCTCTCAGCAAGCGGGGATTTAAAATCCCTGCCTGCTGAAAGAGCTGTTTGTGATTGGCTGATGTGCTCAGCCAATCACAGGCAGCTCTCGCCGGTCATTCATTCAGCACGTGTGTTTTTGCACGTACATGGGTGCGCACTTACGTACGCACCTATGTACGCACAAAAACACGCTCATGTGAAGCCACCCTTATATAGCTTTTTTGCTGTACTACTTGTGTTTCTTTTCAAAAATATTTTTTATTTTCTGTCGACATAGTTGTGCAATGGCTTATTTTTTGCAAGATGTCCTGTAGTTTGCGTTGGTACCATTTTGGAATACATGCGACTTTTTGATTGCTTTTATTGCATTTTTTTGGGGACAGGGTGACCAAAAAAGTGTATTTTTGTCGTTCTTTATTTATTTTTTTTTCAACATTGGGTTTTTAATTGGAAGCAAGTTTAGATGGTATACAAAACAATAGCATATATTCAGGCATAAAACTTGATGGCATTCACTGAATGGCTGCCGGCGCTCGATGAGCCAATCACAGCGCTTGCTTTGCTGGAGGCGGAGTATTCAAAGCCCCGTCGACAGCAGAAGGCAGCTGCAGCGCCGCCGGACACTATTGGGATGCTGCGGACCATGTGAGTGTTGTTTTTTTTTTTTTTTGTGGGGCACCCGAAATAGGTCCTATTTTTGGGGAGGCCTTATATTTCAAGCCTCCCCCAAAAACCCAATAGGTCTTATTATCGGGGTAGGGCCTATTTTCGGGGAAACTCGGTATGTGCACGTTGATATGAATTAAAGTTGCACAATATCCCTATGGCTGATCCAAAGCAAGAGCTAGAAAAGTTGTCATTGAAGATATAAGAGTTCAGCTGCTTCAGGCTTTGTCCAGTAACTGTATAGGACCTTTCACATGTGCAGAATATTTCTGCAAGATGCACCTACGGATTAAGAAAACTGCACCATTTGTAGGTCTAATCATGGATTAATATATTTCCTGGTCTTTAGCAATATTTCTGTAGTCTTTTCCAGTTTCATGCATTTATATAACACATGTGACATTTTCTGAACATTACTTGCATCGAGGCAAGGTTCACAGTAACTAGTCTTTGTGCAAGAGAAGAAAAGATTTGTCAATAACCAGGCTTTGGCAGTGTTCCCACTTGGCATCTGAATCGGGATTTTACCACGTTTCTAAGACCTTTTCTAAGAGTTTTGACGAGCGTGTTAATTGCACATGAAACATGCTGTCAGAAAACTGCATGCATTTTATTGAGAAATGCCATGGTTTTGCAATGTGGTTTTCTGACGGTCGCTTCTGCAGGTGAAATACATGATTTCAAAATACGGTGTTTAGCGGTAAAACGCATGCCGTTCTCTCACAGTGCTTTTGATGTGCAATTAATGTGCACAGGGAAACCACATAGTAAAGTTCCATAGAAAGTGGCCATTCAGACACAATGTGTGAATACAGCCTTTTTGTGCTTTTATTTAATGGGCAAAGCACCTGTGAAACCAACATTTTCAATCTCATTTCCTTAATTGAAGCACCTTTTGCCAATTGGCTCTTGGCGAATTCCTTAATACAGAGGTTCATTTACTTTTTTTTTCTCCATGCACTGTGAATATTTATGCAACGTACTCAATAAAAGAGATGAACAGCACAACTGTGTGTTATTAGTATAATTAGATTGTGCTCATAATTGTGACTATAAGCTAACCATTGGGCCACACATAGTAGTCAATGCAGAAATCCAGGTTATTTTCTTGTGACTATAGGTACCAACAGAACACTTCTGTTCTGATACAACCTTCTTAATTCAACTATTACATATTTTTGTGTGTAATTATAGAAAGTTAGGGTTGGCTATTCTAGGGCAAAGGATACTAACTGTTAAAGGAAAACTGGCTTCTAATTTCTAACTATTTGCATGTGACTTTATGAAGCATCATGGGATTTGTAGTCTCTACACCATCAGTTCCTGCCCTTTAGAGAAGACAAATGTAAACCTTGCTACCACCCTCTTACCTCGACCACATTATAACAATTTCATAGTCCTCTCTAGCATGCCAAGGGGCAAAGCCATTGAGACGTGAGTCATGTTCAAAGTAGACCACGTATGTAATGAATTGTATTTATTTTATATCTGGCAGTATGCACTGTTGGTTTGGTTAGTTTTAGTTTATTAGTTTATTATGATGTTGGCATGTATTTGTCCACAGAAGAAGCAACAATGAAACATAGGTTGGGTGCAAGATCACCTATATGATTTTTTTTTTTTTTTAATCTTTAACCCCTTGAGTGGCGGGTTTCCTACCACCCTGTCGTGCCCACCAGGGCAGGTTTTTTAAAATGGTCTAATCATTGAATTTCAACTAATTTTGCAGTTGCGTCTCAACAGCCATAACTTTTTCATTTTTCCATTGACATGGCCATGTGAGGGCTTGTTTTTTGCGGGACAAGTTGTGATTTTTTAAACAGGGGGGAGGAAAAAAAGAAATGGGGAAAAAAGAAAAAAAGGGGCCATGTCATTAAGGGGTTAAATAATGTATTAATTTCCTTCTCTGGGTCATTACGACGCATGGATACCACATGTGTGATTGTATTTTTGATTTTTTACAAAGTAAAGGGAGACAAGTGTTTTTATTTTTTTTATAATTTTTTTACTTTTTTTTTTTTTGTTTTAATTTTTTTTTTTTTTTGTCCCTTTAGGGGACTTCCACAGGGACCCATCAGTACCCCCTGATCACATTCCGGGGGTCCAATGGTGACAGCCCTTTACATGCTGCAGTGACAGCCCTTTACATGCTGCAGTCACATAGACTGCAGCATGTAAAGGGTTAACACAGCAGAGATCGGAGGTTTTCTCTGATCTCTGCTGTAAGAGCTGGTACCTAGCTGTCCTCTGACAGCTAACAACCAGCTCTCCCTGCCACAGAGACCATCGGCTTGCTTCTGACAGCCGATGGTCTCTATGGCAACGTGTAAACAAACCAGTGCAGGAGTTTGCCGACATATCTGCAATATCTTCTGCTGGTTTTTCAAAGCCCTTGCACTGCTCTGTGTGGGTCTGTGCAGGCAGAGCACAGTGTCACAGCTTGTGGCATTGTGCTCTGCAGCTCCCATAGTGATACATAGCCCGGAAATCTTCTGGGCAGTATCGCTATGAGCAGTGGAGCTCGTCCCTGAAAATTTCCGGGCGTGCCACTCAAGGGGTTAACTCTTATGTGACCTTAGAGTCACTGTGTACAACTCTATATTCACAGCTTAGAAATGTTTGCTTTATTTTGGTGTCAAATCTTTATTTCTTGACGTATGTTTAATTGCTTATTCTATTAACCTAAGCAGGTGACTGCTTGTGAGTGTTTTTTATTTCTGGTTTTAGTTTGTATTGGTATGGCTGTTTTGTGATATTGCAATAGATTATATATTTTTAATACTATGTTGGTTGATATGTGTGACTTTTTATAGGTTGTTCATCTCTTATCAGATGTAGGTATTAACGGTAGCCATACCACATTAAATGAATGTTGGCCGAATCCACTGATTTTGATGTGACTGGCCAACCATCTAATGTGTACGATGGCATCCTGGCTCTCCCTGATGACAGATATTGGAGGAAAAGGAGTCTGGTATGTTAAATTACAACATACCCGATACGTAGGTCTCAAAGGAAATAAAACTGCAGCCAGAGCTGTTTGGAAAACGACTTACTTTCTTCTATATGTTGAGAATACATGCATGTTCAACTGAGCTGAACATTCATCTGTATAAAGGGGTTTTAGGAGGGTTAGCTGTCGGACGCACAGCCATCTGTGTATGAACAGCATGAGGCACAGAAGAGACTGCAAACTACCCAATACAGCAGCATACGTATCACAGGCACCGTGCAAACTCTAGTCACCTTCAGAGTCTGAAGGAGATTCGGTGACGACAGCAAGCGTGCACAGGGTTATGCAGATTTGTGGATCTCACACGATGTATTCCTAGATTTTTGCTATGCAATTTTATTTTTATATTCAGAAAATACAAAACAATGTAACCCTGATGTTCATGATATACACTACCGTTCAAAAGTTTGGGGTCACCCAAACAATTTTGTGTTTTCCATGAAAAGTCACACTTATTCGCCACCATGCATTGTGAAATGAATAGAAAATAGAGTCAAGACATTGACAAGGTTAGAAATAATGATTTGTATTTGAAATAACATTGTTTTTACATCAAACTTTGCTTTCGTCAAAGAATCCTCCTTTTGCAGCAATTACAGCATTGCACACCTTTGACATTCTAGCTGTTAATTTGTTGAGGTAAGCTTGTGAAATTGCACCCCTCGCTTCTAGAAGCATCTCCCACAAGTTGGATTGGTTGGATGGGCACTTCTGGCGTACCATACGGTCAAGCTGCTCCCACAACAGCTCAATGGGGTTCAGATCTGGTGACTGCGCTGGCCACTCCATTACCGATAGAATACCAGCTGCCTGCTTCTGCTGTAAATAGTTCTTGCACAATTTGGAGGTGTGTTTAGGGTCATTGTCCTGTTGTAGGATGAAATTGGTTCCAATCAAGCGCTGTCCACTGGGTATGGCATGGCGTTGCAAAATGGAGTGATAGCCTTCCTTATTCAGAAGCCCTTTTACCCTGTACAAATCTCCCACCTTACCAGCACCAAAGCAACCCCAGACCATCACATTACCTCCACCATGCTTAACAGATGGCGTCAGGCATTCTTCCAGCATCTTTTCATTTGTTCTGCGTCTCACAAACGTTCTTCTTTGTGATCCAAACACCTCAAACTTGGATTCATCCGTCCACAACACTTTTTTCCAGTCTTCCTCTGTCCAATGTCTGTGTTCTTTTGCCCATCTTAATCTTTTTCTTTTATTGGCCAGTCTCAGATATGGCTTTTTCTTTGCCACTCTGCCCTGAAGCCCAAAATCCCGCAGCCGCCTCTTCACTGTAGATGTTGACACTGGTGTTTTGCGGGTACTATTTAATGAAGATGCCAGTTGGGTACCTGTGAGGCGTCTGTTTCTCAAACTAGAGACTCTAATGTGCTTATCTTCTTGCTTAGTTGTGCAACGCGGCCTCCCACTTCTTTTTCTACTCTGGTTAGAGCCTGTTTGTGCTGTCCTCTGAAGGGAGTAGTACACACCGTTGTAGGAAATCTTCAATTTCTTAGCAATTTCTCGCATGGAATAGCCTTCATTTCTAAGAACAAGAATAGACTGTCGAGTTTCAGATGAAAGTTCTCTTTTTCTGGCCATTTTGAGCGTTTAATTGACCCCACAAATGTGATGCTCCAGAAACTCAATCTGCTCACAGGAAGGTCAGTTTTGTAGCTTCTGTAACGAGCTAGACTGTTTTCAGATGTGTGAACATGATTGCACAAGGGTTTTCTAATCATCAATTAGCCTTCTGAGCCAATGAGCAAACACATTGTACCATTAGAACACTGGAGTGATAGTTGCTGGAAATGGGCCTCTATTCACCTTTGTAGATTTTGCACAAAAAAAACAGGCATTTGCAGCTAGAATAGTCATTTACCACATTAGCAATGTATAGAGTGCATTTGTTTAAAGTTAGGACTAGTTTAAAGTTATCTTCATTGAAAAGTACAGTGCTTTTCCTTCAAAAATAAGGACATTTCAATGTGACCCCAAACTTTTGAACGGTAGTGTATAATCCTTCCACTCTTTTTTTTTTTTTTTTGTACTTGGTGTCCTAGCTGGCCAGTGGCACTTATAAGAAGCACACTGTTATACCTTATCATTGCCTCCACTTCTATCTCTAGTTGACTCTTAAATTAAAAGACATACCAAAATACTAAACTTCTGGTATTTATGATTTGCGCCCACCACCTTGCCTCACCTGTCCCCGATGACAGCTGTGGTGCACGCACATTTTTGTGGTGCACTAGACTGTGATGCCTACATTCTTCAACCTGTCCAAACAAATCCTCTACCCATGACTGAGGAACCTATGTAGCTTGAGAAAACCTGATTTTCTTCTGAGGAGTGAGAAAGTGTCTTGACTGTGGCCAAAAAGGGTTACAAGCTGCGTTTCTGCCCAGTCAAGCCAGAAAATGCAGCCACCTGCCTTGGTTACAGCTCCTCACTAAAGAGGACCTGTCATCTCTCCTTATGTCTGTGTTAGTAACTTGTATTCTTCATGAAATAACAGTTCTGCAGCATCATATTTATAACTGCATTGTGCTGTTCATCATTAATGCTTCTGGAAATTTCACTAAATTGACAGCTGGGTGTTACCAGATGTGGGTGTGCCCCTATACAATCTGACATTGTCCAATCAGTGCTGAATGTGCCATTGCTGACACACCCACATGTTTGAAAAGGGAAATGGTAACATTCAGTTGGAAATTAATCCTAAATATTCAGAAGGAACAAAGGGACAGCACAGTACATGAGAAATGATGATCTAGAACAGTTATTCCCAGAAGAGAATTTATTTTTATGGCCTACCAAGGTCCATAAATTTTGCACTCCTTGGACTGCAGTGGCTGCATGTCCCTTCTCCAGTGGTTCATTGAGTCTCTGGACAAGTATCTCGCTGTGCAATCACTGTCACTCTCATTGCCTGTTTTGGGGGTTTTCAGTCTGCACAACTCTTGTTCCCAAGGAATTGTCTGGCCTTCTTACTCCCTATACTACCTTTGCAGTTGTATTTAGTCCATGGGAAGCTGAGACCTTGTCACCACACAGATCCTATGATTGTCAGACAGGTCTCTTACCTGGAAGCTCTCCACCTCATAGCCAAGTCTACCCTCTTTCTACCGGAGACCAAGGCCATGTCCACGTATAACGGCCTGGATAGGCCATAGCAAAGCCCAGATCCCAACTGGTGGGGTGCAAGAGCGAAGACCAGGTGTCGCCTCCGGATTTAGCCCAACCAGTGTGGGGCTTAGAGAATCTTCATCTGCTGGTTATGTGGCAGAACAGATAGAAGAATTTTTAGTTTTACTTCATTCTTCTTTTTTTTCATAAGCATAAAATGAGTAATGCATTTAGGGACCATGAAAAATTACATAAGGGGCATCAGTTAACATGGAAATGGATGGAAAGGGAAATTACAATTTCATATCTGCCTCCACTGCCAAAATGAAGTGATTATTGATCATCTTTGGTTCTCTCTGTATTAGTAAGGATGTTTTCTTTTTTCTCTGTAAAATATGGCCTTGTGACTAAAGGCCGTGTTGTACTGTTGTATCTGCTCTTTGGAAGGTTAAAATGAAGAATGATACAGCAACAAATAGATATTATGCCTTAACTGGTATTACAAAGCCGGCCTGTGCTCTGTTCTGTACTATTTCTGTCTTCGTGTGTTGTGTGATTTTTCTCGTAGTACTTCTTTTGTTTCTGAAAAGTGATGAAGCGCCCCAACTCTGCTTCTCAGATATATTTAATGCCATTTATCACACACGCTCTGTCGCTGATATATTCCTGGGCATTTTTTCAATCTATTCCTTTAGTTTTTATCTTGGGCTGTCTGAAGATACCACTCTAGGAATATTCTTTCTTTTGTGTGTGTGGTGCAATTACTGAAGCGCATAAAATGGTTATAAGAAAAATTTATCTCTTTCAGGTTCGATAGCAAAACCCCTAACCAAACAGAAGAGTGTCGGCGCTAGACACAATTTATAATACGTCCTTTGACATTTTATGTCTCAGAGCAAATAAGCATCTTGCCATAAATCTAGAAGCAAATGTGATTAAGAGATCACGGTATTCTTGCAGGAACTTAAGGATAAAAGACTTCAGATGCAAAGCAGTTGAAATTGCTTAAGAAAACATCTTGACAGTAAAATGCTTTAACAGCTTGACGTTCCTACCAGCTGCAAGAATAACCTCTGTTATTCCAGATGTGAATATGAATAAAACTAACAAAGTTTATGCCCCCTTACTGCATTCATTGCCTGGAGGTGAGATCTAAACCCTTCCCTTAGATACCAGTGATTAGTTTTATGATTTTCTTAAATGGAACCTGTCTCTAAACAGGATGCTTATTATTAACCGTGCCCTAATAACTCAAAAGTAGAAGGTGTAATTGTTATCACTAAACGGCACCCCAAGGTGTGAGTCAGGGGACTGGAAAATACCTTGCTATATACACAGGCCTCATAGAGGTATCCTGGCGACAAGCTCCCTTCAAACATGCTCATGCAGATAATTAACTATGCAGATGCAATTATACATATGCTGATAATTCTAGCTGTTGGGGTATACCATTAGAATAAGAATCGTGTAAATGTTGCCAGAAGGCTTTACATGCTTTATGTTATTCTCTGTTGTTTTCTAATGCATTTTCAAGTTGTACGTGTTCAGAACCTTTTTTATATTACAGTGAACCTCTCCATGTACCTTAAAGATAATAAAGCATGAGAAGTACTGTGCGATTTCTTTAATGTTGCTATATTCAGTAGGGATGCACATAGATTTTCACCCTACAAGAATAGACGAGTATAGGCTATGTTCAGACAGTGTGGCAAAAGTTCTACAGGAGTTTGAACATAAGGTTATTAAAAACTCAAAGGAAGGTCTTGTAACAGCAAAATCCATAAGCTTACAAGAAAGTTTACCAAAGAATGATTGTTGCAAATGAAAGATTGCATTTCGGTATATCGTGGGCCAAGACCAGATCTTAATGGGATTTTTGATCTCTCTGGACCATACATAGACTAACAACCAGAGATTATCTTCCATGAATCACATGGTACTAGACAAAAAGTCATTGCTTTGTGGTGAAAATAGGAAATGCAATTGGTCTATGGTGACCGATGGCATGGCAACTGTGCTGAATTTCAAAGGCAAGTGTATTAAGTTTATATTTTGAGATTTTAAACTACTGTTATTACATTTTTGAGGGATTAGAAAACACCTTGAATCTTGTAAACATGTCAGAACCCAAAGATTTCAGAAAGTTTCACAAGCCCATTCCAAGGAACATCAGCAGCTGTGATTTCCTATTGCTGGTTGATTTAACACAACTAATTAAATCATCGATAATATCCTCTTGCTTTGGTCCGGTGATCGGAGATCTCTTGAAGAATTTGTTAACCATGTGAATCATAATGATTTAAATCTAAAACTGACATCCGTATGTGATGAGACTACAATTTCCTTCTTGGATCTTAAATTCAAAAACAGGAAGATAGTACGTTGTCTACTACCCTCTTTAGGAAGACAACGGCCACCAATTCACTACTGGCCTGGGAGAGCTTCCACCCATACTCTCTTAAAAAGTCAATACCAAAGGGCCAATTTTTGAGGATATGCCGCAACTGTTCCTCCAGTGAGGAAATCAAGGCGGAAAGCAACAAATTAGCTAAAAGGTTTAGCGATCGAGGATACCCTGATGCAATTGTGAAGGAAGCACAAGAATTTTCATCCAGACAAAGTAGAACACAATTATTACAGAGTCGCAAACGAACGGAGACAGATAAAATCAGGATTGTCGGCACATATGACTCAGGCGCCAAGGACATCCAGAGAATTGTTGAACAGATTTGGGATCTTCTTAAGGAAGACCTGGATATTAACAGATACCTCCCAGAACATCAAGCCTTCACATACAGACGCGGACGTAATCTGCGTGACAGACTAGTAAAGAGCCACTTACAACCGGTAGTTCCAGACACAATGTGGCAAGGGCGACATAAATTTATTGGTACCTACCCATGCTCTAATTGCATGGCTTTCCCCTTCATATTGAAAAGCTCCTCCTTCAGAAGTGCATCAACATCAAAAGTATATTCTAATAGGGAATTTATCAATTGTAAGAGCTGCAATGTGGTATATGTGGCAACGTGCAGTTGCCCTTTAAATTACATCGGCAAAACTGTGCAACAATTTCGCCGCCGCATTTTGGCACATATTGGCACTGTAAGACGGAAGGAAAATACTCCCATCGCCAACCATATGTGGGAGCGACATCAGGGAGATGTGAACCAACTTTAAGTTTCAGGGAATAGAAACTGTTCGTACCTTTGGCCGAAGGGGCAATATAGACAGAAGACTTCTTCAAAAAGAGACCAGTTGGATATGTAGGGGGTCAAACAGACCGTTCAGCTGATGCTGTCTGCTTCCGAATTAGTCTTAGATATGAGTACTCATTGACGACTTAGATGGATGACCACAAGGTATGCAGTTAGCCAAAGAAGAAGTGAGTTTATTTGCAAAGTACAGAACTTTATAGAAACAGAAAGGCTTGCGTAAGATCTAATCACTGCGCATGTCCGAAGCTGCTGGACATCTGGAGATTATAATGAACAATATTTCTTTCAAAGACGTCTCCTACATAAACAATATATCAACGCTCGGTGATAGTTGTATCAAAGCAAAATATGTCCTCGGATAAGATTCTCAGAACATGTACAGAGAACAGCACGACATGGGAAAGCACAGATAAGACAAGATTCAGGGTCATATAGTGAGAAGAAGACAGATAAAGAGTAAGTTGGAAGAGAAATTAAATGTATTTTTCTTATTTAATTTGAGACAGGGGAAAATCTAGAATTAACCCCTCACATTCCCCCATTTGGACATAGGGTCCACCATCATGCTAGGTACTTCACCCGAGTGGTGCCGGCTCCTGCCAGATTCCCAGTGCCATGTGGTGGTCCCGAAGTCCATACGGGCTAAAGTTTAGCAAAAGCCTTTTCACTACAACGTGTGATACAAGACATGATTAACTTTAAAGCAATGTATATGTATATATATATATATATATATATATATATATATATATATATATATGACGAGCAAAAGCATCACTACTTGAAGCATACTTTGTAAAATTCCCATGAACCATCCTCCTAGAGCAGAGAACCAATTGGCAGGGTTAAGAAAGCTAAATGTGTTACCCTACCAGCTATCTCTGGTTTCTGAGTTTTCATTTGTCCATGTAAGCAATTCTTTCGGCGGAACAGGAACAACCAGGAAAAGAAAAACTAGTGGCACCAGGTGCGTGTGTGCAAGTCCAACAGTCCTTCACCTGTGCGGTGTTCAGTCCATCTACCAGTATTTGGTGGTGTCTAACAAAGTGGTTCTGGGCATTGTCATTTTGCACCCTCTCATAAGGGCAAAGCATGGAGTGAGGAGTCCAAAGAGTCCAACAATAAACAAAATGTCCTTCATTTTCCTTCTCATGGGGGTGCAAAGCAGGGCGTGAAAAGTCCCATTAGTCCCAAGAAAAGCAACAGTTCCTTCAACTTTCACCGAAGTAGGTGTGATCAGCAGGACTTGATAGGGCCCCTTGAATCTGGGTCCTAGGGATTTCCGGACACGCCTCTTTACGACCACCCAGTCTCCAGGTTGTAGGGAGTGAGATCCCTCTAGGTTGTCTGGGTCTGGAATGGAAGAAAAAGACCAGATTCTGTGTTATTGTTAGTTGGTCACACAGGTGTTCTACATATCCGGTTACTGTGTCATAGCCCTGCTGTAGGGCCTGTGGATGATACGGCCCCAATCTTGGCATAGAGCCAAACAACACTTCTTTTAACTTAAGCGTTCCATTTAGTCTTTTAACTTTGTTGGAACTCTGCGGGTGGTATGGGGTGTGAAGCGCTTGTTCCACCCCAAGGGCTGACATCACCTCTCGCATCACTTCACCTGTAAAATGTGTACCTCTGTCACTCTCAATTGTCTCTAGTACCCCGTATCTGCGGATTACCTCATTCATGAGCTTCTGTGCGGTTACCTGCTTATTTACTTTAGTAACAGGGTAGGTCTCCAACCTGAAAAGAAATCAACAACAACAAGCACATATTCATACTTCCCAGCAAGTGGGAGCTGAATGTAGTCAATTTGCAATCCCTGAAATGGGTAGAGTGGTCTAGGCAAGTGTTATGTGGCAAATTTACTTCTGCCCTGTTGCTTAAGGCAAAGATCATGCAAAATTGGACAAATGATGCAGCAGCTACAGAAAACCCAGGAGCCACCCGTCCTTGTTCAAGCGTCAACATCATTGCTACTTTGAGAGGTGCGTCTTTCCGGGCATCAGCTGGGCCATCATGGGGCACAGGGACTGTGGTAGGCAAGTTCTGTTGACTGTTCGCCATACACCGTCCTGTTTCTGTTGCTCCCATATTAAGTCCATTTGTCTTTTCCTTCCTTGCTGGCTTGTAACTGTAAAGTCTTTAGCATATCAAAGTCCAAAGTTTTTGTCAATGTCCAAAGTTTTTGTCAAATTCTTCTTTTCTTCCACGGCTTGAGGGCCGCTGCCTTTGCTGTGTGGTCTGTGATGACGTTTCCTCTTGCTTCTCTGATGTAGGAATTGGTGTAAGCTCTCCACTTTGTCAGGTAGAAGTAGGGCTTCCAAGAGACTCTGCACCGCTGCACCATTCTTAATTGGCTGTCCTGCTGAGGTAAAAAAAACTGTCTGGCCTTCCATGTTGGGCCGTAATCATGAGCTATGCCAAATGCATACCGGGAGTCAGTGTAAATGTTTGCCATCTTACCTTCTGCCACTCTACATGCCTCAGTGAAGACCTTCAGTTCCGCTTCTTGTGCTGAGACATGCGGAGGCATTCTGCTTTTAGGACATCTTGTTGTGTGACCACTGCATATCCAGTGTGGAGTTGTCCATCCTCACCCTGGGACCATAGCTTTTCTATTCTTGATCGGCTTACCTTGAGCTGTGAAGCTCTGCGCGCGCCAGATAGGCCCATAGTCGTGTGCAATACCAAAGGCGTACATGGAATCAGTGTAGATGTTAGCAGTGGTATCCTTCGCGATTGTACAGGCCTGCGTTGACGTGTGGCGGCAGTGGTTTTTGTCACACGTATCTCATTTAGTGTGACTACTTCAAAACCTGTTACAAACCTTCCTTCGTCATTCAGGTATCTGGATCCATCCACAAACAGCTCAAACTGGGGGTTCTGCAGGGGCTTGTCCGTGACATGCGCAAACCCAGCCGTTTCCTGGGCCGTGAGGGCCACACAGTCATGCTGGTTTCCGGTGTCAAATGCCTCCTGTTCGTCAGTCAGGGAGTTGTAAAACAACTGATCCCCTGTACTTACTCCCCTATTTGAATCTATGTCACCTAATGGAAGTAAGGTGGCTGGATTCAAGATGGTGCACCTTTGGAATGAGATGTTCGAGGAGGAATGCACTGCGATTTTCATTTTTATCTGTCTGGCAAGAGACAGATGTCTACGGCTTACCTGAGTCAGGATACCATGTATGTCATGTGGGGTGTAGATCACCATGGTGTGATCTAGGACGTCAGAACTTTTGTCCAGTGGCGCCTGGACTGCTAGAACCGCTCGGACGCATGATAGAGACCCTCTAGCCACCGCGTCAAGATGGGCACTGTAGTATGCTACAGGTCGCTTTTTGTCACCATGCATTTGTGTCAGTACAGCGGTGGTGTGTCCCACCATCTCAGTGATGTACATCTGGAAAGGTTTGTCATAGTCTGGCAGCTCCAGTGCGGGTGAACTGGTTATCTGTACTTTCCCTGCGAGGTCAGGGCAAATGGCCGTGAACCCAAACAGTCGTACAGAGGCTGCATAGTCATGGAGGCAGAGCGTATCCACGGCCGCCAGTATGAGTCCAGTCCCAAAAAGGTACGCAACTGAGCATGGGAGGTGGGAAGTTGGATGTCACTTACCACCTCCGTGCGTTCCGGCGTCAGGTGTTTAGTACCTGGACCTAGGCAGTGGCCCAGGAACACTACATGAGATTTGCAGAACTGAAGTTTGTCTTTGCTGGCTTTGCAGCCATTCTACTCTGATGGAGGAAACACAAAAGGCTTAGTGATGCGTTGAGGCAACTATTTGGGTCAGGAGCACACAAAAGTAAGTCATCAACATATTACAAGAGGGCGGTGCCCTCGGGAATTGGCCAGGCGTCTAATACCAGCTTCATGCATCTGGTGAGCTGGTTTTGGGCTATTCCGTGCCCCTTATGGCAGCACTGTCCAACAGTACTGCTTTCCTCTGAAAATAAATGCAAACAAATACTGACAGTCTGGCTGGCCCTTTAAACTCTTTCTCTTAACGGGGAACAAAAGGGGTATTGACTGGGAAGACACATTCCTTAAGGGCTTTAAGTTAACATAAAGAAGAGACAGTGTCTGCAATTGCATCTTCCTGGACATGTGCCAGGGGGTACTGACGGACCAAGGGGGCTTTTTTTTTTTTTTTGTAAACCATTACCGGTGGGGCTGACAGTCTGCCGAGGTCCGTCTGTTTGGTGGCTCGAAGGAACGACACTAAGAGCTTGTTCCTCTGCGTGCGTAAGAGTGAGGACAGGGAGAGGTGTCACTTGGTCTGCTGCCATCCGACAGAAGATCGGGTGACTTTCAGACCCGGGGTGTATACGAGCCTCACCGGATGGGTGAAGTTCGATACAACATCCCAAGGGTCCCATCACGTCAGTCCCCAATATGCTTTCCGGACCTTCCAGCACAAGGAAGCGCGGGAGGCATCGTGACCCTTTAAACATTACCTCAAGCGGTTCAGTTTCTGCCAGCTGAATTGGCACTCCTGAAACCCCTTGCACCGATTACCGCTAGACAATCAGGCTGGTATTCTATTTCAAATGGATCATAACCTTGTTGCAAAAAGAGAGAGAGAAATTTTTTTTTTAAATAGCTGACCTGCAATACCTAGATCACCTATGTCTTCTCTCCCCCCCCCCCCCCCTTGAAATAGGATACTCAATTGGAAGAAGAGTAGCCGGGTTCAAGGTAGTAGCAACATTGAAAAGAATGACAAGAGCACATTGTAGCTGGATTTGACGGGCCAGAAATAAGTGCTTGGGTTGCACTTGCGTGTATATGCTCCGGATGTCATGGGGGGGGGGGGTGAGGACCACTAGGGGTAGTTCAATACCAACTCCGAAGATTTGTCAACCATTGCCTGTACTGCTGCCACCGCACAAACACATGAGGGAGCTCCTCGAGCCACTGGATCCAGCCTCATGGAGTAGTATCCAAGTGGCCATGGTTGTCCCCTGTGCTTTTGTGTCAATACTGTCATCATATGGCCAGAAAATTCAGTACAGAAAAGAATAAATGATAAAGTATAAAAGGGTGAGAAATGAGCTTCAGGGGTGAGAGAGAGAAAAGAATGATTGAGAGACAGTCATAGAGTAGCTGCATAAGAGAGGAAACAGAGTGGATCCATGGGCGGCAGTATGAAACAAGGCCCAGAAAGGTGCGGAGTTTGGCAGCAGGTGTAAGTACAGGTATGGCCGTTTGCGTGTTTCTCCTACAGAACATTCTCTCAAAGGCAGTACAGTACTAACAGCATTTAGCAGTGATACAGACATCCAACCAATCACAGAACTGACATTTACCCAAAAAGCAAAAATATACCTGAAAATCCCTATGTTTTCTTTTTTTAAAACCGTATAATTCACGTAATTCATTACAAGTTTCTTATTTTATCAACATCTGTCTTTCTTTTATGACCTTGAATTTTATCTCTCTATGAAACAGATTCTTGGAAAGCGACAAGAACATTCAGACTTTACACAACATTAATCATTAGTAATTATAAGAGGTATATTTTTCTGCACAGACTATCAAACACAGACGGCAGGGGAATAGTTAAACACATAGAAAAGACAACATGCTAAGCGCTTCTGACAGCGCAACTTTTTTTTTAACCCTTGTATTCTTAAAGGCCCCCACAGATGTGAGTGGGGTATAACTTTCTTACACTTTCTTGTATGAAGGAGACTAATACGTACAACAAAGATTAGATTACATAACATCAAGACATACAAGACAAACAATAATGGTTATTTGTCACATAATTGTCCACAGATTCTGCATGAACTTGCTTTATGTCCCAAAGGAACACAGACTATAAAAGGATTCCCTTTCTCTGATAACTGCCGTATCTACACTTGCCTCAATCCATCTGTCTAACATACTTTTATCCAACCTTTGACTATCTCTGAATCTTTCCCAAACTTGTTGGTCTAAGATTCCCAAAATTCTAAACACCTGCTTTTCTTAACAACTTACTACATTCTCTCCCCACGGCTAACTTGCTTCCTTTGCTATTTCTCTAGCTGTTTTCTATATTGTCTGTTCTTTGATATCTTTCATGTGCTTTTCCCGTACTATTGCCAGAACTCATAGTTAAAGGTTCCCGCCTTTTTACTTATCTGTTTATATATTTTATAGGCTTGCCTACAAATGTCCTTCCCTTCCCCCAATCTTATTATTTCAATGGGTGTCAGGAAAGTCTGAGACCCCATTCTGACTATGGACTTACCTCTTGATTTACCACTATTGTCCCTACTGCCGAGTCCGCAACTGGCAGGATACTTATGGACTTTTCAGTCCCTTCTGCCACGTCTGCAACGGGCAGGATATTTATTTAGGGCCCTCCTGCCAAGTATTGGCAGGATACATCTCTTCTGCGAGTCCGCAACTGGCAGAAATACTTTTGGACTTTTCAGTCCGTTCTGCCACGTCCGCAACGGGCAGGATATTTATTCGCAATATATTATGAATATATTACTTCTTACGGGGATAGAGGAAGGACCACGGCTTGCCTTGGTGGGCGGCTTTTAGTAATCTTATTACAAATTACAGCTAACATTATGAGTCCGGCAAAAAGCAATAATTTCTACAGCAGACAGCATGGCAATATACACACAAGGGTTCTTCCGTCTAGCACGGTTACTAAAAACACCGTAAATAACAGGCAGAAGCGTCCTATAAACATGCAGCGACTAACCTCCTGTTGACACGTGACTGAAGTCAGGGGAACCCAGAGCTGGAGTGGTAAGTCAAGGGCTTACCTTACACCGGTGTTTTGTAGATCTGGGGTCCCGTGGCCTCTGGTCCGGCTGGTCGGCAGGTAGGGTCGTCAGGTATCGGCTGCAGGTAAGGAGTTAACTTCTGTCCCACGTTGGAGCGCCAAGTAATGTAGGGGGTCAAACAGACCGTTCAGTTGATGCTGTCTGCTTCCGAATTAGTCTTAGATATGAGTACTCATTGACGACTTAGATGGATGACCACACGGTATGCGGTTAGCCAAAGAAGAAGTGAGTTTATTTGCAAAGTACAGAACTTTATAGAAACAGAAAGGCTTGCGTAAGATCTAATCACTGCGCATGTCCGAAGCTGCTGGACATCTGGAGATTATAATGAACAATATTTCTTTCAAAGACGTCTCCTACATAAACAATATATCAACGCTCGGTGACAGTTGTATCAAAGCAAAATATGTCCTCGGATAAGATTCTCAGAACATGTACGGAGAACAGGACGACATGGGAAAGCACAGATAAGACAAGATTCAGGGTCAGATAGTGAGAAGAAAACGGATAAAGAGTAAGTTGGAAGAGAAATTAAATGTATTTTTCTTATTTAATTTGAGACAGGGGAAAATCTAGAATTAACCCCTCACAAATATATAGATTCAACTCGATTAATCCGAATGGGTTGAATGAAAATCTGTCGTTTAATTGTTTTATCTAATCATTACACTAAGAGACTACCTGTAGAGTGCTTTTCCCAGTTATGTTTGGGATTATCACGCATTTCTAATTTGTTGTACAAAAAAATGCGTCACACCATAGTTCAACATTATGGATTCTTTAATGGTCTTATCATTAAATCTTTCAAAATACTTTTTAATAATTCATGCCAGTTCCCTTTTCGATGTAAATACGTTCAATGTGAATATATTTACCTTGTAAATATAATACCATAGCACACTGAGATGTGAAAGAACATATCTACTAATTATCTTTCAGGAGCCTACACTTTTCTATTTCAATGCATACTACGTGGGTATGGAGATTTTTTCCTATGCGCCACTGATGCATGAAATACTAAGCCAGTATTTCCTCACGCCTGCGCTAAGAACCCAGCTAGTGTCGGGCCCACGATGTCCTGATAACTGTGTACATGCGCAGTAGGTCCCATATGATCGACCCTGAGACACTGAAGCACTTGCGCGAACGTGATGACGTCATCGGCGTACGTGATGACATGACGCACGCAGCGCTGACACTTGTGATGCATGCGCTGCACTCCAATGATGAAGCGCAGGTAACGTCAATGCTTACACACTAGAGGCGGAGACCTGCGCCACCCCTAGAAGGCCCTGAATAATCTTTACTATGTAAGTGTGTTTTACACTGATATCGGATCTACTATGATGCGATCAGAGGCTACAGGGCTATGCATGATACAATAAAGGATCCTTCTAGTAAATGATCGTGTTGAAAGACACCCACGATCGCTAATAGTTAATAATTGTTAAAGGTAGCTTCTGTGGGTTGCTCTGGCAACACTCTTGGTATCAGAGAAGGAATGTATGCTGATTGAAGCTCCCTGATGCACACACCTTAGGGGGTGTTTCCTAAGATCCGTATTAGAGATGAGCGAGCACCAAAATGCTCGGGTGCTCGTTACTCGAGTCGACCTTTCAGTGATGCTCGATAGTTCGTTTCGAGTAACGAACCCCATTGAAGTCAAAGGGCGACTCGAGCATTTTTGTATATCGCCGATGCTCGCTAAGGTTTTCATTTTTGAAAACCTGGGAAATTCAAGAAAGTGATGGGAACGACACAGAAACGGATAGGGCAGGCGAGGGGCTACATGTTGGGCTGCATCTCAAGTTCCCAGGTCCCACTATTAAGCCACAATAGTGGCAAGAGTGAGACCCCCCCACACACACACTGTCAGCATAAAGATCGTTCTCCTCTGCCACAGCTGTAACAGCTGTGGCACAGAAGAACGATGTTAGCCCATTGAATTCAATGGAGCCGGCAATACAGCTGGCTCCATTGAAAGCAATGGGCTGCCGGCGATCGCGGGATGAATTGTCGGGAAGGGGTTAAATATATAAGCCCTTCCCTGCAATTCATCCAGAAATGTGTAAAAATAAAAAATATATATATACTCACCTGGTCCCGGCAGACGGAGTTCAGCGCGGCCAGAGGCAGTCCTCCTGAACCGCTCTGAACAGCTGTGAGTAGTATTCAGCAGCCAGGGATTTAAAATCCCCGCCTGCTGAATGAGCTGCCTCTAATTGGTCACAACCTGACCAATCAGAGGCAGATTCCACTCACACACCCATTCATGAATTTATGAATGGGTGAGTGACTGCTGCCTCTCATCTGATTGGTCCCGCTGAGCCAATCAGAGGCAG
The DNA here is from genome assembly GCF_035609145.1 of Eleutherodactylus coqui. Lineage (NCBI taxonomy): Eukaryota > Metazoa > Chordata > Amphibia > Anura > Eleutherodactylidae > Eleutherodactylus > Eleutherodactylus coqui. The sequence goes on along the minus strand of NC_089844.1, from coordinate 50,958,224 downwards.
CAGTCACACACCCATTCATAAATTCATGAATGGGTGTGTGAGTGGAATCTGCCTCTGATTGGTCAGGCTGTGACCAATTAGAGGCAGCTCATTCAGCAGGCGGGGATTTTAAATCCCCAGCTGCTGAATACTACTCACAGCTGTTCAGAGCAGCTCAGGAGGACTGCCGCTGGCCGCGCTGAACTCCGTCTGCCAGGACCAGGTGAGTATATATATATATTTTCTATTACACATTTCTGGATGAATTGCAGGGAAGGGCTTATATATTTAAGCCCTTCCCGACAATTCATCCCGCGATCGCCGGCAGCCCATTGCTTTCAATGGAGCCGCCTGTATTGCCGGCTCCATTGAATTCAATGGTCAGTGCTCGTTTAATCGAGACGAGTACCGCGTGGTGCTCGTCTCGAGTAACGAGCATCTCGAGCACCCTAATACTCGAACGAGCATCAAGCTCGGATGAGTATGCTCGCTCATCTCTAATCCCTATTTAAGAGAACTCCTTTGACTACACCCATTGATACCAATTGCCTACCATCAAGGTGGTTGGCTTACTGCTCCTCTCTTTCTTTATTACTTTTTGCTGCTAGTGTTCTTTGCTGATATAAAATAGAGTGGTTAATATGACCTTCCTAACACGAGTAACAGAACCTACTATTCCACATTAGCAGTTACTAGTGAGAAAATATGTCAAAACTCTCATATGTGGACAGTATCTGGAAACTAATGATCTGTCAGTGTGAACCCTAATATATATCTCCATGAGTGGCATCAGATCGAGATATAATTATAACTTTGAGAGAAAGACAGTTATTTATTGAGATAGTGTATGGATGAAGGAGATATCTAGTGCAACATAACTAACTTGATATAGCACTATGACATGTTGTCCCCTGTAGTACGGGATCTACCTATTCAGAATTAATTCAGGGACACCTGCATGGTGACGACAGAGTAGTTGAATCTTGCTGACTATCGAAAAATCTACTATTGGACGTCACCCTATAGTCGTCATTTATTTATTTTTTAGATTACATCTCACGATGATTTGAAATTACTACTCTGTACTGACATCCAGAATATGTTGCTTCACCGCTTACTTTAATATAAGGAAACCACCAATTGGGATGTAAAACGTATTGATTAGAGAGGCATATCTAAGGTGCATATTTAGGTCCCTAAGAAGCTCCAATGCGGAGCGAAACGAGTCGGACCAGATTAGACCTAGTTAACGGCCCAGAATTGATTTATTTGAAGCTGTGGCAGAATTATTTTTTGCCTTTATGACTATTAAGATCACTTGTGATCAATACCTCATTGGTAGGAATTATCCCTTACGGTTGAAGATATTGTCATATAAACTCCCTATGCCTCTGGGAGTCATTTAAATTGAGTCATACCCAGGATACTCTACAGTGGCATCTGTATAGAAGTAAAAATAAAAAAATCTAGGGCATCGAACACCAGTCAATAAATAAAATGATGGTTAATTACTAGAGATGAGCGAACACCAAAATGTTCGGGTGTTCGTTATTCGGAACGAACTTCCCGCGATGTTCGAGGGTTCGTTTCGAACAACGAACCCCATTGAAGTCAATGGGCGACCAGAGCATTTTTGTATTTCGCCGATGCTCGCTAAGGTTTTCATGTGTGAAAATCTGGGCAATTCAAGAAAGTGATGGGAATGACACAGAAACGGATAGGGCAGGCGAGGGGCTACATGTTGGGCTGCATCTCAAGTTCACAGGTCCCACTATTAAGCCACAATAGCGGCAAGAGTGGGCCCCCCCCCCCTCCCAACAACTTTTACTTCTGAAAAGCCCTCATTAGCATGGCATACCTTTGCTAAGCACCACACTAGCTACAACAAAGCACAATCACTGCCTGGATGACACTCCGCTGCCACTTCTCCTGGGTTACATGCTGACCAACCGCCCCCCCTCCCCCCCACAGCGCACACCAAAGTGTCCCTGCGCAGCCTTCAGCTGCCCTCATGCCACGCCACACTCATGTCTATTTAGAAGTGCGTCTGCCATGAGGAGGAACCGCAGGCACACACTGCAGAGGGTTGGCATGGCTAGGCAGCGGCCCTCTTTAAAAGGGGCGGGGCGATAGCCCACAATGCTGTACAGAAGCAATGAGAAATAGAATCCTGTGCCACCGCCATCAGGAGCTGCACACGTAGGCATAGCAATGGGGAACCTATATGCCACACACTATTCATTCTGTCAAGGTGTCTGCATGCCCCAGTCAGACCGGGCTTTTTAATTCATAGACACAGGCAGGTACAACTCCCTATTGTGAAGTCCCTGTCGACCCACAGCATGGTTGGGTGCCAGGAAGCCACCGGCGGTACATAGAAATATCCCATTGCATTGCCCAACACAGCTGAGGTAGTAATGTCTTGCTTAATGCAGGTGGGCTTCGGCCCACACTGCATGCCCCAGTCAGACTGGGGTTCTTTACAAGTGGACACATGTAGGTTAAACTCCCTGTGGACCCACTGCCTGGGTGGGTGCCAGGAAGCCACCGGCGGTACATAGAAATATCCCATTGCATTGCCCAACACAGCTGAGGTAGTAATGTCGTGCGTAATACAGGTGGGCTTCGGCCCACACTGCATGCCCCAGTCAGACTGGGGTTCTTTAGAAGTGTACAGATGTATTAAAAACTCCGTGTGCACCTACAGCATGGGTGGCTCCCTGGAACCCACCGGCGGTACATAAAAATATCCCATTGCATTGCCCAACACAGCTGAGGTAGTAATGTCGTGCTTAATGCAGGTGGGCTTCGGCCCACACTGCATGCCCCAGTCAGACTGGGGTTCTTTAGAAGTGGACACATGTAGGTTAAACTCCCTGTGGACCCACTGCCTGGGTGGGTGCCAGGAAGCCACCGGCGGTACATAGAAATATCCCATTGCATTGCCCAACACAGCTGAGGTAGTAATGTCGTGCTTAATACAGGTGGGCTTCGGCCCACACTGCATGCCCCAGTCAGACTGGGGTTCTTTAGAAGTGTACAGATGTATTAAAAACTACGTGTGCACCTACAGCATGGGTGGCTCCCTGGAACCCACCGGCGGTACATAAAAATATCCCATTGCATTGCCCAACACAGCTGAGGTAACGTCAGCTGTAATGCAGGTGGGCTAAAAATTAATTTGATTACACTGTAGGCGAGGGCCCACAAAAATTGCTGTATCAACAGTACTAATGTACATCCCAAAAATTGGCCATGGCCAGCCAAGAGGGCAGGTGAAACCCATTAATCGCTTTGGTTAATGTGGCTTAAGTGGTAACTAGGCCTGGAGGCAGCCCAGTGTAACGAAAAATTGGTTCAAGTTAAAGTTCCAACGCTTTTAAGCGCATTGAAACTTATAAAAATTGTTCAGAAAAATTATTTGAGTGAGCCTTGTGGCCCTAAGAAAAATTGCCCGTTCAGCGTGATTACGTGAGGTTTCAGGAGGAGGAGCAGGAGGAGGAGGAGGAATATTAGACACAGATTGATGAAGCAGAAATGTCCCCATTTTGGATGGTGAGAGAGAACGTAGCTTCCATCCGCGGGTGCAGCCTACGTATTGCTTACGTATCGCTGCTGTCCGCTGGTGGAGAACAGAAGTCTGGCGAAATCCAGCCTTTGTTCATCTTGATGAGTGTTAGCCTGTCGGCACTGTCGGTTGACAAGCGGCTACGCTTATCTGTGATGATTCCCCCAGCCGCACTAAACACCCTCTCCGACAAGACGCTAGCCGCAGGACAAGCAAGCACCTCCAGGGCATACAGCGCTAGTTCAGGCCACGTGTCCAGCTTCGACACCCAGTAGTTGTAGGGGGCAGAGGCGTCACCAAGGATGGTCGTGCGATCCGCTACGTACTCCCTCACCATCCTTTTACAGTGCTCCCGCCGACTCAGCCATGACTGGGGAGCGGTGACACAGTCTTGGTGGGGAGCCATAAAGCTGGCCAGGCCCTTAAAGACTGTTGCACTGCCTGGGATGTACATGCTGCTCGATCTACGCACATCCCCTGCTACCTTGCCCTCGGTACTGCGCCTTCTGCCACTAGCGCTGTCGGCTGGGAATTTTACCATCAGCTTGTCCGCAAGGGTCCTGTGGTATAGCAACACTCTCGAACCCCTTTCCTCTTCGGGAATCAGAGTGGGCAGGTTATCCTTATACCGTGGATCGAGCAGTGTGTACACCCAGTAATCCGTCGTGGCCAGAATGCGTGCAACGCGAGGGTCACGAGAAAGGCATCCTAACATGAAGTCAGCCATGTGTGCCAGGGTACCTGTACGCAACACATGGCTGTCTTCACTGGGAAGATCACTTTCAGGATCCTCCTCCTCCTACTCCTCCTCCTACTCAGGCCATACACGCTGAAAGGATGACAGGCAATCAGCCGGTGTACCGTCAGCAGCGGCCCAAGCTGTCTCTTCCCCCTCCTCCTCATCCTCCTCATGCTCCTCCTCCTCCTCCTCCTGTACGCGCTGAGAAATAGACAGGAGGGTGCCCTGACTATCCAGCGGCATACTGTCTTCCCCCGCCCCCGTTTCCGAGCGCAAAGCAGCTGCCTTTATGGTTTGCAGGGAATTTCTCAAGATGCATAGCAGAGGAATGGTGACGCTAATGATTGTAGCATCGCCGCTCACCACCTGGGTAGACTCCTCAAAATTACCAAGGACATGGCAGATGTCTGCCAACCAGGCCCACTCTTCTGAAAGGAATTGAGGAGGCTGACTCCCACTGCGCCGCCCATGTTGGAGTTGGTATTCGACTATAGCTCTACATTGTTCATAGAGCCTGGCCAACATGTGGAGCGTAGAGTTCCACCGTGTGGGCACGTCGCACAGCAGTCGGTGCACTGGCAGCTTAAAGTGATGTTGCAGGGTGCGCAGGGTGGCAGCGTCCGTGTGGGACTTGCGGAAATGTGCGCAGAGCCGGCGCGCCTTTCCGAGCAGGTCTGACAAGCGTGGGTAGCTTTTCAGAAAGCGCTGAACCACCAAATTACAGACGTGGGCCAGGCATGGCACGTGCGTGAGGCTGCCGAGCTGCAGAGCCGCCACAAGGTTACGGCCGTTGTCACACACGACCATGCCCGGTTGGAGGCTCAGCGGCGCAAGCCAGCGGTCGGTCTGCTGTGTCAGACCCTGCAGCAGTTCGTGGGCCGTGTGCCTCTTATCGCCTAAGCTGAGTAGTTTCAGCACGGCCTGCTGACGCTTGCCCACCGCTGTGCTGCCACAGCGCGCGACACCGACTGCTGGCGACATGCTGCTGCTAACACATCTTGATTGCGAGACAGAGGAGGAGGAGGAGGAGGAGGAGGAGGAGGAGGAGGAGGGTGCTTTAGTGGAGGAAGCATACACCTCCGCAGATACCACCACCGAGCTGGGGCCCGCAATTCTGGGGGTGGGTAGGACATGAGCGGTCCCAGGCTCTGACTCTGTCCCAGCCTCCACTAAATTCACCCAATGTGCCGTCAGGGAGATGTAGTGGCCCTGCCCGCCTGTGCTTGTCCACGTGTCCGTAGTTAAGTGGACCGTGGCAGTAACCGCGTTGGTGAGGGCGTACAATGTTGCGGGAGACGTGGTCGTGCAGGGCTGGGACGGCACATCGGGAAAAGTAGTGGCGACTGGGAACTGAGTAGCGCGGGGCCGCCGCCTCCATGATACTTTTGAAGGACTCCGTTTCCACAACCCTATACGGCAGCATCTCAAGGCTGATGAATTTTGCTATGCGGACGGTTAACGTTTGAGCGTGCGGGTGCGTGGCGGCGTACTTGCGCTTGCGCTCCAACAGTTGCGCAAGCGACGGCTGGACGGTGCGCTGAACTACACTGCTGGATGGGGCCGAGGACAGCGGAGGTGAGGGTGTGGGTGCAGGCCAGGAGACGGTAGTGCCTGTGTCCTGAGAGGGGGGGTTGCATCTCAGTGGCAGGTTGGGGCACAGGGGGAGAGGCAGGGGTGCAAACCGGAGGCGCTGAACGGCCTTCGTCCCACCTTGCGGGGTGCTTGGCCATCATATGTCTGCGCATGGTGGTGGTGGTGAGGCTGTTGGTGTTGGCTCCCCGGCTGAGCTTTGCGCGACAAAGGTTGCACACCACTGTTCGTCGGTCGTCAGGCGTCTCTGTGAAAAACTGCCAGACCTTAGAGCACCTCGGCCTCTGCAGGGTGGCATGGCGCGAGGGGGCGCTTTGGGAAACACTTGGTGGATTATTCGGTCTGGCCCTGCCTCTACCCCTGGCCACCGCACTGCCTCTTGCAACTTGCCCTGCTGATGCCCTTGACTCCCCCTCTGAAGACCTGTCCTCCTGAGTAAGCGTTGCACACCAGGTGGGGTCAGTCACCTCACCGTCCTGCTGCTCTTCCTCCGAATCCTCTGTGCGCTGCTCCCTCGGACTTACTGCCCTTACTGCTACCTCACTGCAAGACAACTGTGTCTGATCGTCATCATCCTCCTCACCCACAGAAAGTTGTTGAGACAGTTGGCGGAAGTCCCCAGCCTCTTCCCCCAGACCCCGGGAACTTTCGAATGGTTGGGCATCAGTGACGATAAACTCCTCTGGTGGGAGAGGAACTGCTGCTGCCCAATCTAAGCAGGGGCCCGAGAACATTTCCTGGGAGTGTTCCCGCTCCTGAGCAGGTGTCATTGTAGTGGAGTGAGGAGGCTGGGAGGAAGGAGGAGCAGCAGACAGAGGATTCGGATTTGCAGCAGTGGACGGCGCAGAACTGCGGGTAGACGATAGGTTGCTCGAAGCACTTTCTGCCATCCAGGACAGGACCTGCTCACACTGCTCATTTTCTAATAACCGTCTCCCGCGTGGACCCATTAATTGGGCGATGAATGTGGGGACACCAGAAACGTGCCTCTCTCCTAATCGCGCAGCAGTCGGCTGCGACACACCTGGATCAGGAGCTCGGCCTGTGCCCACACCCTGACTTGGCCCTCCGCGTCCTCGGCCGCGTCCACGTCCTCTAGGCCTACCCCTACCCCTCAGCATGCTGTATTACCAGGGATTTGATTTCACAGGCAGCTAATAAATTGGCGCAAGACTGCAGGCCAAATATAATTTTTTCCCTTTTTTGAAAACGAAAGGCCCCACTGCCTCTAGTGAATGTATAATCTAAGTTTAATAACTGTGCTGTTTTCCTGCTAATGTGTCACAGAACGTGAGGGTAGCAGAGTTATTAACTGTGGCAGAGCAGGTATTTTTTTTCCCAATTAAGGAAAGCAAATGGCGAAGCCAGGAGTAAAACGTAGCTGGGTGCGTCTGATTTTTACAGGTTGCACACGCAGCCGACACGTGTCCACCGCCCTTAGGATGGACAGAGGCAGGACAAATAGAATTATTTTCCGTTTTTTTGCACCAAAAGGCAGCACTGCGTATATTCTATGAACATGAGAAGTTTAATAACTGTGCTGTTTTCCTGCTAATGTGTCACAGAACGTGAGGGTAGCAGAGTTATTAACTGTGGCAGAGCAGGTATTTTTTTTCCCAATTAAGGAAAGCAAATGGCGAAGCCAGGAGTAAAACGTAGCTGGGTGCGTCTGATTTTTACAGGTTGCACACGCAGCCGACACGTGTCCACCGCCCTTAGGGCGGACAGAGGCAGGACAAATAGAATTATTTTCCGTTTTTTTGCACCAAAAGGCAGCACTGCGTATATTCTATGAACGTGAGAAGTTTAATAACTGTGCTGTTTTCCTGCTAATGTGTCACAGAACGTGAGGGTAGCAGAGTTATTAACTGTGGCAGAGCAGGTATTTTTTTTCCCAATTAAGGAAAGCAAATGGCGAAGCCAGGAGTAAAACGTAGCTGGGTGCGTCTGATTTTTACAGGTTGCACACGCAGCCGACACGTGTCCACCGCCCTTAGGACGGACAGAGGCAGGACAAATAGAATTATTTTCACTTGTTTTACAAGCAAAAGGCAGCACTGCGTATATTCAATGAATAATAATTGTGTTGTGGCCCTGCCTATACAATTCTTTCCCTGCAGTATCAATGGAGGGTGCAATGCTCTGCAGAGGCGATTTTGAGAAGCAAAAAAAAATGCAGCACAGCTAACAGCAGCCTGGACAGTACTGCACACGGTTAAATATGGCCCTAGAAAGGACCGTTGAGGTTCTTGAAGGCTACACTCACTCCTAACACTCTCCCTGCCTATGCAGCACTTCTGTCCCTAATGCCAGGTGCAACGCTCTGCAGAGCCGATTTTGAGAAGAAAAAAAAATTGCCACTGCTAACAGCAGCCAACACACAGCTATCAGTGGCCCTAATAAGGACCTTTGGGGGGTCTTGAAGCCTACACTAACTACCAATTCTTTCCCTACAGCAGCTCTGGTACAAACAGCACTGTCCCTCATCTAACTCACACGGCATCTGAGGCGAACCGCGGGAGGGGCCGACTTTTATGTTCGGGTGACACCTGATCTTCCCAGCCACTCACAGCAGGGGGGTGGTATAGGGCTTGAATGTCACAGGGGGAAGTTGTAATGCCTTCCCTGTCTTTCAATTGGCCAGAAAAGCGCGCTAACGTCTCAGGGAAGGAAGTGAAAGTAACCAGAACACCGCATGGTGTTCGTTACGAATAACGAACATCCCGAACACCCTAATATTCGCACGAATATCAAGCTCGGAAGAACACGTTCGCTCATCTCTATTAATTACTTATCGAAATAAGTCACAGAATAATGTAAGAAGCATCCTATACACGTCATACTTTAATTTATGTACTATGTGTGTCTGTACATTTTTGTTTCAATTTTAAGGATACCATTAAAAGTTATGTTTTAAAGTCCAAACAGTGACATGGCTTTAAAAATACATCAAAAACAACATGTGCATTGTGTGCACTTGGCCATGAGGCTTAAAGGAAGTCTGATATCCATTTTTTTCCTCCATCTATGAATCCTATCCACATATGAGAGTAATGAAGACCATCCTATCCATACCCTTGCATTTGTTCTGAGCAGCTACATGCTGCCAGAATTGGCTTTTTTCACTCCGTGCACCATGTTGGTAGTTAGGACAAAACCATCCAGTAGATGCTTCAGTCCTCGGCACTGGTCTTGTGTTCCTTCTTTTCCTTTTGTGATAACCATATCTATTTTTAACTGACATCTCCAGCTCAGGACTACTAGAGATCCTATATGTTCATAAAACTGCATGTGTGCCACACTTTTGGGTAAGACACATGCGCAGTGATTTGTCCTGTTCTCTTTTTCCTGGAAGTGCAGTACAGGATCAGTTACAGTGACACTGTTAACAACTTAAATAGGCAAATAGCCAACTGCGTAAAGGCTTTGTTGCTGCTTTCTTCCGGGTTTCTTCTGTAGGTGCATTTATCATTTTCAGACATAATAAATAACGGTTAATGTGCACATGCATGGTTCCCTTTTTATGCCTTCTAAAAAGTCCAATTATACTAACAAATAAGTACAGTCAATCAGATGGTCATGAAGTGCAGCTTTTACATCAAGTGTAGCCAAGTCTGTCCTTCCTCCCTACCGAAGGCATACATTTATGCAATTTTATTTTGGAAACAAGTGCAGTAATTATATATAATTTTTTTATTGAATTACTTGAAATCTAGGTAGTCAACAGAAGTTTACAGTACTGTTAGCATTTCAGAATAGTGGATGGAGCTTAAATACAAGATGCTGACATTCTTTTACACAAAGTATTGAAATTAGCAGGCCAGTAATCATAAAGTAACCCCATACATATAACAATGCATTCAGGGTCCGTAGAGTAACAATTAGAGATGAGCGAGCATGCTTGTCCGAGCATTAGCATACTCAAAGGTACTTGTTACTCGAGTGAGCACTACGCGGTGCTCGAGAAAATGTCACCCTCTCCTCCCCATATGTTTTGAACCTTTTTTAGCCAATCAACATGCAGGGAAGCCTTTCGCAACTCCTGCTATGACGTGCCAATCCTGTGCACGTCTATACCAGTGACTGGCTGGCCTGATCAGGTGACCTACGAGCATAAAAACTCAGGTCACCTGATGCTCGCTTCACACGCAGGGTTTAGCTGAGGGACAGAGCTGCTGCTAATCACCCTGTGTGTCTTCTGTCGATGCACACTATCTAACAAGACTGTACGCAGGTTACAGTGTCTATTTTGTGCTGAAAACATAGGCAAAATACCTCATAGTTTGCGTAGCATTTTCACGCAGTGCATTATACAACATGATTAAGGGTAAGGGTCATGCGAATGAGGGTGTGGGCAGAGGCCGAGGTTCTGGGCGGGGTGAAGCAGTGCCTGCTGCTGAGGGAGAAGTAGAACGCCGTGCATCTACGCTCCCTGTCTTCTCACAGTTTGCAGGTCTGCCTGGTAAACCATTATTAAAAGCACAACAGTGCGATCAGGTCATGACGTGGATAGCGGATATCGAACGAAAGCCATTCACCACCTGTGAGTCACACCACTGCCTCTTCCCCTGTGTCACATGCTGGCACTGAGATGCAATCCCCATCCCAAGACGCGGGCAAGAGCGTCTACGGCCCTGCACCCACCCCTTCACCTGCACGGTCCTCCACTGACTCCACCCATGTGTCCCAGCGCAGGGTTCAGCAGTTAACAACACAATGATTAGAGCGCAAATATACAGCCACCCACTCACATGCACAATCGCTAAATGTGCATATCTCAAAACTGCTGAGCCTGAAGATGCTGGCACATAGGCTGGTAGAAACTGAGGTTTTCCACAACCTCATGGCGGCAGCTGTCCCTTGCTACTTAGTCCCTAGTCGCCACTATTTTTCCCGCTGTGCCGTCCCCGCCCTACACCAGCACATGGCATGGAATATCAACCGTGCCCTCACCAGCGCGGTTACTGGGAAGGTCCATTTAACCATCGAGACGTGGACAAGTGCAGAAGGGCAGGGACACTACATCTCCCTGACGGCACATTGGGTTAACCTGGTAGAGGCTGGGACCGAGTCTGACCCTGCGTCCGCTCACGAGCTACCCACACCGAGGATTGCGGGTCCTACCTCGGTCATGGTTTCTCCGGCTTATCATGCCACCTCCTCCAACTCTTAATTACCATCAGTGAGCACGTCGCCTTCAGTGGGTAGCTCGAGGCGCTGCAGCACTGCCGTGGGGAAGCGTCAACAGGCCGTGCTGAAACTCCTGAGCTTAGGTAACAAGGCGCACCGCCCAAGACCTGTTACAGGGTTTGATGGAGCAGACAGATCTGTGGCTTTTGCCGCTGAACCTCCAATAAGGCATGCTCGTGTGTGACAATGGGCATAACCTGGTGGCGGCTCTGCAGCTTGGCAGATTAACACAAGTACCATGCCTGGCTCACGTGTTCAATCTGGTGGTTCAGCACTTTCTTAAAAACTACCCCAATTTGTCTGAGCTGCTCAGCAAGGTGCATCGTGTGTGCGCACATTTCAGAAAGTCCACCACAGGACACTGCAACATCGCTTCCAGCTCCCACGCGCTGGAATTCAACTTTGCATATGTTGACCAGGGTTTACGAGCAGCGTAAAGCCATTGTTGAATACCAGCTGCAACATGCCGGTTGGAGTAGTAGTCAGCCTCCGCAGTTCTTCACAGAGGAGTGGGCATGGATGTCTGACATCTGTCAGGTGTTGGGAAACTTTGAGGAGTCAACACAAATGGTAAGCGGCGATGCGGCCATTATCAGCGTAACCATCCTGCTGCTTTGCCTGCTGAGAAGGTTGCTGCTAAGCATTAAGGCCGACACTTTGCAGATAGAACAAGAGTTGGGGGATGAGAATATGTCACTTGATAGCCAGACCACCCTCAGGTCTGCTTCTCAGCGTGTATTGGAGGAGGAGGGGGAGGAGACTGCAGAAGGTACCCATGTTACTTTCTTCACATCTGTTCAGCGTGTATGGGTGGAAGAGGAGGAGCAGGAGACTGAGAGTCATCCTAGTGAGGCCAGCGATGTGTTGCGTACTGGGACTCTGGCACACATGGCTGACTTCATGTTAGGTTGCCTTTCCCGTGACCCTCATGTTAGACGCATTCTGGCCAACACGGATTACTGGGTGTTCACCCTTCTCGACCCACGGTATAAGGAGAATCTTTCCACCTTCTTTCCCGAAGAGGAAAGGAGTACAAGAGTGAATCAATACCACAAGGCCCTGGTGGTAAAGCTGATGCTAAAGTTCCCATCTGACAACGCTAGCGGTAGAGGACATAGCTCAGTGGGCCAACTAGCAGGGGGGATGAGGGGAATGGGCAGCATGTCCAGCGCAGGCAGGGGAACAATCTCCAAGGCCTTTGCCAGTTTTATGGTACACCGGCCAGACTGTGTCACCACTCCCCAGTGTAGGATGAGTAGGAGGGAACAGTGTAAAAAGATGGTGAGGGAGTACATAGCTGACCATACCAATGTCCTCCGTAATCCCTTTGCTGGACACGTAGCACAAACTTGCGCTGTACGTCTTGGAGGTGCTGGCCTGCCCTGCTGCTAGTGTGTTATCAGAGGGATGTTTAGTGCTGCTGGGGGGATAATCATGGATAAGCGTACCCACCTGTCAACTGACAGCACCGACAGGCTTACACTTATTAAGATGAACAAAGCTTGGATTTTCCCAGACTTCTCTTCTCCACCGGTGGAAAGCATCTTAACATAAAGTATCTTTAAGCTGGAAGTGGAGAAACATGCACCCTCTCTCACCCCAAAAAAGGGTAGAAGTAGCTTGGTCTATCCATCTCTGACCACCCTCCTCCTCCTTCTAAACCAGCATGTCAGCACCTGAACAGCCAATTCTTCAGAGGGCCAAAAGGCTCTGTAAAAACTTTTTTCTTTCGGAGGGCTGCGTCTAGGCTCTGTCAAAACAATTTTTTTCTGAGGGCCACCTCTAGGTTCTCGCCCCCAATTTTGAAGAGGTTCACCACTAGAGTTCAGCAAACATCCTGGTTCCAGCTTCATACGCCCACAGAGTCCACAAGTGTATCCCAGCGCAGTGTCCAGCTATCTGACACCGAGACAGAATGAATTGTTTGGCCACTCTAATTTCTTCATAGCACATGCTGTCTTTCCCTGGGGCACTGGTTAAAAAGCCCCTCGGGGAGAGGCAGGGACTTGGACAGGCGGTAGCTTGCCTGTCGGTGGACCGCCACCTGGATCCCATTAAGCAAGTACGAGCTCTATGTTAAAACAAATATTTCAGGGGTTCACCTGCACTCTGTGAACACAAATGTTTTGGGGGGTTGCCTATACTCTTGGTGCACCGATTTTTCAGGGGTTCGTCTAGACTCTTGGTACACCGATTTTTCAGGGGTTTGCCTATGCTCTTGGTGCACCGATTTTTCAGGGGTTTGCCTATACTCTTGGTGCACCGATTTTTCAGGGGTTCGCCTATACTCTTGGTACACAGATTTTTCAGGGGTTTGCCTATACTCTTGGTACACAAATGTTTCAAGTGTTCGCCTTTACTCTTGGTACACAAATGTTTCAGGGGTTCGCCTATTCTCTTGGTACACCAATGTCTCAGGGGTTCGCCTATTCTCTTGGTACACCAATGTCTCAGGAGTTCGCCTATACTCTTGGTAAACAAATTTTTCAGGGGTTCACCTGCACTCTGGATAAAAAAAAAACTTTTGTTTTAGAATGAGTTGAATTGTGGAGATGTGTAGAAGTACTGTCATCTGAGTCCCCTTTATGCCCACGTTTGTGGGTCATGAAATTTTGTGATGAAGGAGGCATGGGATTGGAATTGATGGAACTCAACAGTCCTTTTTAAGACTACAACTCGACATTTGTGCATCATCAGTTTGGCTGCCTGGGACCTGTAGTGCGCACAAAGCATTTACAAGCATCCTGGCTGTATACTGCATATTGTTACTGGTGCTATAAAGTATACTGCTACTGGTGTACACAGACTATATAGGAACTAACAAAACTCATTTTTCATTTTTTTGTTTTTGGCTGAAAGCATTTGCATAATAGGCCCCAGTGTGTGTCCTCTCGATCCACACTATATAACAAGACTACACACATTTTCCACTGTCTATTTTTGGCTAAAAGCGTACGAAAAATACCCCTGTGTGTGTCCTGTCAATCCACACTATATAACAAGACTGCACACATTTTACACTGTCTATTTTTGGCTAAAAGCGTACGAAAAATACCCCTGTGTGTGTCCTGTCGATCCACACTATATAACAAGACTGCACGCATTTTACACAGTCTATTTTTGGCTTAAAGCGTACACCAAATACCCCTGTGTGTGTTCTGAATGGGTTGTTGAATTGTGGAGACGTGTAGAAGTACTGGCATCTGAGTCCCTTTTATGCCCACGTTTGTGGCTCATGAAATTTTGTGATGGAGGTGGCATGGGATTGGAATTATGATCGTACGTTAATTTATCAGCAATTCTCATTAGCATTGTGGGCTATCGCCCACAATTTCAAAGAGGGTCGCTGGCAGTCCCTGCCAACCATCTCCTGTTCCTCCCCATTCAATACGCACTTATAAATAGACATGAGGGTGTCAAGCGACCGTGTGGCATGAAGACAGCTGGTTGCTACACTGCGAAAACTTTCAGTACGCTGTGGCCTACTGAGTAGGTGAAGGGGTGTGCCTTACCCCATCTAGGATGGGGACAGCTGGACACTGCGCTGGGAAAAATTTTCACTAGGTGCCTGCATCCTGGGGGGGATTGGAGACCAATGCCAGCATGTAATACAGGAGAAGCAGTGGTGTCACCCGCAGGCGGTGATTGACCTTCATTGCACCCAGTGTGGTGCTTAACCCCTTCATGACATGGCCTATTTTGGCGTTGAGGACCAAGCGATTTTTTGGTATTTTTCCATCTCCATTTTTCAAAAGCCATAACTTTTTTATTTTTCCGTCGACGCGGCCGTATGAGGGCTTGTTTTTTGCGTGGCGAACTGTAGTTTTTATCGATGCCAATTTTGGGTACATAGACTATATTGTAAATTTTTTTTTTTTTTTTTAATGATAGCAGAGAGAGAAAACGCATCAATTCTGCCATAGATTTTTTTAATTTTTTTTTTACACCGTTAATCATGCAGCATAAATGAGACTTTCCATTTTTTCTGCAGACCGGTACGGTTACAACGATACCAAAATTCTAACATTTTTTTTAGGTTTTCCCACTTTTCTGCAATAAAAACCCTTTTTTTTGGAAATCTTTTTTCTATTCTAAATTGCTGCATTCAAAGTCACGTAACTTTTTTATTTTTTGATGTACAGAGCTCTATGAGGGCTTATTTTTTGCGAGACGAGCTGTAGATTTTATTGGTACCATTTTGGCGTACATACGACTTTTTTGATCACTTTTATTGCGTTTTTAGTGAGGCAAAATGCTAAAAATGAGCATTTTGCCTCAGTTTTTTAGCTTTTTTTTTTTAGCGTTTTTTTTCGGTGCACAGTCAAAAGCATGTGTAACTTATTGTACGCATCGTTACGGACGCGACAATACCAAATATGTGGGGTTTTATTTTTTTTTAACCTTTTTTTATGCTAATCTGAGAAAAAGCATAAAAAATGGTTTTTTTACTCTTTTTTTTACATTTTTTTTAATTCATTTTTTAAATCTTTCTTTTTTTACACTGATTGTGTCCCTCTGAGGGACTTTAATCACTGCCCTGATGATCGCTGTCATAAGGCATGGCAGAGCTACTGCTCTCCCATGCCTTATCGCTCATACAGCGATCTCAGGCATAGGCAATACAGGACGCCAGTGTCTGGCGTCCTGTTGCCATGGTGACAGGCCGGGCTCTCGCGATGACATCGCGAGTTCTGGCCGGAGACACAGAGGGAGCCGCGCTCCCGCTGTGAACTCTTCCCCTGCCGCGATCTACTTAGATCGCGGCAGGGAAGGGGTTAAAAGTGGCGGGCGCATCTCCGATGTCCCCCCGCTGCTGCAGCGAGACGCCGGCTGTGACTGACAGCCGGCTCCCGCTGCGGGATAGCGCTGGATCACATATGATCCAGCGCTATCTCCAGGACGTAAGTTTACGCCCTGTTGCGGGAAGTACCCCGCTCCCAGGACGTAAACTTACGCCCTGCAGCGGGAATGGGTTAACTAAGATGTGCCAGTGCATGTGCCTTGCTGATTATGGTCTGTTCCAAGTGAATTGCTAGGGGGAGACCACCAGGCTTTTGCCCACAATTTGGCTTAATAGTGCAACCTGGGAGCCGCAGGTGCATCCATGCATGCTGCCCATGCTGTTCCATATCCATTTCTGTGGTGTTTCCATCACTTTCTGATGTTTTCAGGCGAATCACACACCCTCCCCTATTGTGGAGCATCGGTCACCTTGAAAAATGCTAAGTCTCCCATTGACTTCAATGGGGTTCGTTACTCGAAACGAGCTCTCAAGCATTACGAAAAACTTGACTCGAGTAACGAGCACCCGAGCATTTTGGTGCTTGCTCATCTCTAGTAACAATAAAAGTTCATAACATTTTTGTCAACTAAAGCAATATTTTGAGACATTAAAGGGGTCATAAATAGGGGTGCAACATGACCTAACAAGGCATGTGCAAATAGGTTTCTAAAACAGACACGTTCCTTCCACAGTTGTAAGCCATGACATCTGGATAGAGCCAGTTACATGTGCCAACCTTTGCCTACCAATATTCTCTAGAATCACAGTTTTCAGTCTTGCCGTATGAATGGAAAATAAATGACATTTTCATGTGAACACATTCAGTGTTTTAAGTATAACTTTTGGAGTTTCTATTGATAGAAGCTTGACATTGAAGAACTAGTTACTGCAACTGGCTACACGTAGCAGATAAATGTTTCCGTCTGTGGGCTAATGCAGTTAGCAATGTAACAGAGTTCTGAGTCTCTGGTGTAGATCTAGCAGAAAATCCCAGATGAAATATAGCAGCATGCTGCGCTAATTCGTCCGAGAAAATGCCAACAGCCAGACAGACCGCATTATAGTCAATGGGTTTTTTTCAACGCCGTTTGGGTCTGGCATGTGCCAGATCTGGTATTTTCAATGTCTGGCTCATTGCATTCAAAGTCCCATAACTTTTTTTCCCCCCATAGATAAAGCTCTGTGAGTGCTTTGTTTTTTGTACGACGAGCTGTAGTTTGTTATTGGTACCATATTGAGATACATACGGCTTTTTTGATCACTTTTTTATGGTGTTTTATTTTTTGGGAGGCAAAATGAATAAAACAACCATTTTGCCGCCTCTTTTAAGCTTTTTTTTAATACACAAACAAGGGAAAGTGCGAAAAAACTGGGTTTATTTGTTTTTCGGGTTTTTTATGTATAAAACAAAAAGAACCATAAAAGCTCTGGTTGTTATGATAATGGATTGCAGTACCTCTGTTCTGCAATGCCTTATTGCTTACAAGACCCTCATCTTGTGGCATGTTGAACATCCTTTGGTCTTCGGAACTGCAGCAGCTTATTATGGGACAGATTTCACTAGGTTTTAAAAATGGTCCCACAGGAATTGACCAGGCAATATATTTTCACTGCTCAGTGATCCAACTTTTATGCTCTTTTGCCCACTGGAGTATTTTCTTTCTTTCTTTTGGGCCTCGTTCACACGAGCGTTGTTTTGCGTGCATCTATGTGCGCCTCCTGAAAAGGCTGTGTCTGATTGGCTGAGTGCTCAGCCAATCACAGGCAGTGCTCAGCCATTCATTGAATTATTTAAAGCCCTTCCCCGAAAAGCACTGCAGTTGGTGCCTGCGTTTTTTTGCACATCTGTGCAGTGCCGCTTTTTGCACAGCAAAGCAACACTCGTGTGAACGGTGCCTTATACAGCAATGACACTCCAACTGGTCATCTGCTCTTAAAGCCTATCCGTACTAAGGAATGACGGAATTCTATGTTTGGACACAGTTAAAGCACTCACATTGGCTTCAGCTGAAATTTGCTTGACTGTGCACCACCTGGTTATCAGAATGATTCTTGAAATCCTCCTCTGACCCCTTTCATTAACGAGTTATGTTCACAGGATTTCTTTTCACTGGGTATTTTTCCTCAATTACACCATTCTATACTCTTGACACTATTGCACAAGAAATATGCAAAAGATTGACTGTTTTTAATGTCACTCATATCACTCTACCTATTGTAACATTCATTGATTTACAATGAAACTCATCCACAGAAAACTTGCTCGCTTGACTTCATGCTGCACTCTGGGGTTATGGGTCTTACTTCTATACAGGGATTCTCCAAACATGAATAAGCAGGTGTAACTAATAAAGTGGTCAATCTGTGTGCAGTATATATCCGGATGTGGCCTTGCCTGACAATAGCTACTGATAGCCCACCTCTATACTGCCAGTTCCCTCTGTATTTTTCTGCAAAGTTGAAATAGATATGTTGGGTTTTCAATGGAAATCCAATTTTATCTAAAAGTGGAGGAAACTGATCACTCCACAGATATGAATAAAGTTTTAGCAGTAATCATTTCCTAATATCTATTTCTTAAATGTCAATTAGTTATTGGACAAACCTATATTTGTTATGGGGCCCCATACATGCAGCAGTGATTCAGCGTAACCTTGTGGGGATCACTGCTAATTGCCAGGTAGCGCCTGGATTTGTCAACGGAAACAAGAAATAGTCCAGGTGTTGCCCAAAAACTATTGGTGATCTCTATGCGGGTGTAGTGGATCACTCTACATTTTACTGGCACCCACAGGCTAATTTCACATGGGCGAGTGCGTTAACGGGCTGTGAAACTCGGACTGATATTGTGCTCAGGAACCTGCAATTTCCCCATGGATGCGAGGCATGTCTGACACAAAAAAAAAACAAAACGCATCGCTTCAGGAAAGTAGCGATCCTATGATCGGCAAGTGTTTCACATTGTTTTCAAGATGTTCAAGGCATTCTTGTTAGATTTTAGTAAATCAAATATATTGGCGACTCCTCAAGCTGAAACAGGAACATGGTATTCCGCCGTAGTGAAATGTTGCTCCTGTAAAGATAGGGTTTTATTATAGTAAATGGGCATCTAATATACTTGTGCCTGCGGTAGTAGAAGAAGCTAGTGTTAGGGATGGCCAGGGCAGATAGACAGGGATTCCCTACGCCAACCCTCTCCCGTGTCCCTACCAACTTGCCCCCTGGGTTAAACCCTGGGGCAACAACTGGGCGACGATCCCTGCGCTGCACTAGTGTCAGGGACCCAAAGAAGGAGGGACAGGGAACCAAGCAAGTGGAAACCATGTGACAACGAGGACAGGGATACACAACCAGAGAATTGTCAGGAAGCAAACCAGGTCAAAACCAAAAGGTCACAAGCGAGGTACAGGATGCAAACCAGTAAATAGTCAGGAAGCAAGCCGGGTCAAAACCAAAAGTTCACGAGTGAGGTACAGGAGGGAAAGGCAAAAGCAAGGTCCAAAAAAACAAGCTAAGGTCTAAGCACAAAGGTCAGGTCAGAGAATGCGGGTGTAGTCAAGGTCTGGGCCAGCAGGGATTATATGCAGACCCACCTCACCCAGAGGGGCAGGGATAAGTCACCTGATGCCTGGAGGGAGTCATAAAAGCATCTGCACGCACTCACCTGAGCACCGCGCAGCGGATCGGCGTGCTCGCGCAGGACGCGAGATGGGTCGCCGGCCACCATGACCAACCACAAGAGCGGGGGAACCACCGACAGAGCCACCAGCCCGGGCCCCAGCACCGCCAGGAGGAGCAGCCCGCACAGACCGGACACCAACATCCCCAGTGGTAACCCTCCTTCTAACAGCTAGACATGGCGTTAGACTTGTTTTAGTGGACAATTGGCTTTCAAATTAGGAACTTAACCCTTTCCAATCCACTGTCTGACGTCTTCGGACATTCTGTCAGAAGATGTCCGACAGGGTATTCTTGCCGTCTATTGTGCGCCAGCCACTCCGCTGTCGGAGCCTCTCTGGAGCGCACACACTGGCTTTAGCCAGCAGATGACACCATTGTATAACAGCAAAAAGAGAAAGCCTTTTAGGAAACCTTGAATCTGAAATTGGATTGGAAAGGGTTAAATGGTTTCTCCTAGCTATGGTATAACAGAGGGTTCTCGTGGGCCAATTGTGAGATCCTGAAAAATGCTTCTTAATAGTCTAAGATTTAGAAGGTTAGAATCTTCAGTAAAGGGATGTTATTCTTTCAGCAAATTCCACCTTCAGCTGAAGTAAAGCACTACATTGGTTATATCCTACACAGGCAAGTTGAATTCTGTATACAGCCTACAGACAAGAGTGGTAGTACTCCTGGGAGAAAGAAGCCATGATTTTCTAATCTCATACAATTCATTTAACGCATTGTGGAGGTATGTATGTAGTGCATCTCCAAGACCAGGCTGAAAAGTTAGATGTGTAGAATCTGTTAAAGGGGTTATCAGGTCAACTTTCAAAGTTGCTGAGAGTGCTGTTAAAAATGATAAAAAGCAATACTCCCCACCGCTCATGTTCCATCAGTGCCTGGTGCCCTTTTGGTCTTCAGTTCTGGCTTCAGCGAGCCAAAAACGATGTCACCGACCCCACAGGCATCAGACTGCTAGAAGACAATTGCTCGCTCACTTTGGCCACTGATAAGCTGCAGTTGTTGGACTGTCATCACGCTGTAGCCAGAAGGAAAGACTATAGTGGGGGACCAGGGACTGGTGAGACTCGAGTGGCGGGGGAGTGGACTATGACTTTATTTATTTTCCAGTACTCTAAGCAAATTTAATTTTTTTTAATGTCCCCAGATAACCCCTTTTAACCTTTGTGAAAGTATTAAAAACCCTAACAGCTGGAAGAGTCTAAAAGGTTTACCAGCAAACATTGTGTTTTGGGTCAATAAGAATGGAGCTTTATTCCTATTTAAAACACATGTTCAGAAAAAAAAGTGTGTTCATTGCTGCTGGAGGGGCCACTCCAGATAAATGTAATTTTTTCATCTGCGTTTCAGCTCCAACTCACATGTACTTAAAGCAAACAATCATCTTTTATTCGGAACAATCCATTTCCATTGCCAGAAATAACCAACCTTATAGTTTGTCATTTTTACATTGAGTACATTATTTTTTTTTATTACTTTCCTTACAGCGCTTTTAACCCTTGAAAACTCAGACCGACCTGCAATCAAAAGAAGTTAAAAAAAACTTCAGTTAGTAAGAAAAATAGTTTGAAAAGAATAATTTGTAAGACATAAAAAAAAAAATTACAATAATTATATTTTTCTATAAAGAATCATTTAACTGTAAGGGGTCCACTATCCAAGAATTCAGTAGGTATATAAAGCAAAACCACATCAGGGGAGATTAATTAAGCGATCAGCTTTGTTTTATTTGATGCTAGAAAACCTATCCAGAGCTATTAAGATGTATCGCAGCAGAGGTTTTTTTCACTTTGCTCTTTTGCTGCACAGAAATGGCTTTAGGCGATAGCAGAGTAGGATATTTGTTTTGGCAGCAAGTGCTTGGAGAGCATCATTATCAACAAGCTAAGGGAAAAGCACTCAACAGCCTAACACCCTAGCAGTATCTGGCTATTGTTTGACTATAACTCCCATAATCCTCTGCCAGATGAGAGCTAGGAGGGCTGTAACTGAACAGTTATGGCTACGTATCAATAATCTGGTGTCAGAGTTAAGGATTTCACATCTTGGACTTTAGTTGTTTTTTTGTAGTTTGCAAACATTGAATTCAAGGAGCATAAAATATGAAGTTTAGAAAGTTTATTTACATTGTGAATTTTTCTTAAAAGTGAAGCTCCATCAAATTATAGGAAACTTACTTTCGGAATTGCCATAAAAATGTTCAACACTGGAAAATCACAAACCTGCATTACTAATGGGGGTGTAGCACTTTCCTGAGTGTACAAGCCTTTTTGGTAAGAAGTGTATTTCTTTTTAAAGGGGTTGTCCCTCGCCGAAACGGGTTTTTTTTTTTTTTAAACCCCCCCCCCCCGTTCGGCGCGAGACAACCCCGCTGCAGGGGTTAAAAAACAACCCGCACAGCGCTTACCTGAATCCCGGCGGTCCGGCGTCTTCATACTCACCTGCTGAAGATGGCCGCCGGGATCCTCTGTCTCCATGGACCGCAGGGCTTCTGTGCGGTCCATTGCCGATTCCAGCCTCCTGATTGGCTGGAATCGGCACGTGACGGGGCGGAGCTACACGGAGCTACACGGAGCCCCATTCAGAAAAGAAGAAGACCCGGACTGCGCAAGCGCGGCTAATTTGGCCATCGGAGGGCGAAAATTAGTCGGCACCATGGAGACGAGGACGCCAGCAACGGAGCAGGTAAGTATAAAACTTTTTATAACTTCTGTATGGCTCATAATTAATGCACAATGTACATTACAAAGTGCATTATTATGGCCATGCAGAAGTGTATAGACCCACTTGCTGCCTCGGGACAACCCCTTTAAATCTTTACTATAGGGAGTTGATCCATATATATGCAACTGATCACTGAGGCAGAAAATTCTTCAAATAATTTCAAACGATTCACTGAGGAAGAATCTATTATTAAAACCAACTAACTTTATTAGAAAATTTATTTAAAAAATTTGACAGAACAAAGACATATATAGCGAAAAAAATGGGAACTACTGGGTATGAAGTATTCCTTCGTTCCTCATAGAAAACCCATACAAAAGAACCATGCAGTGCTGCAGATACTAGACACTAAGTCATTTATGGGACCTATAGTCAGGAGGTTAGATGCTGCTCTCCTACTAGTTGATCAAGTGTAGTTCAGTGTTCGGGAAGGAAATTTCCTTTTTGTTACAATCTTGTGAAAGATCCACCATAGCAGGTGGAGGAATTAGATTGCAACAAGAAATTTTTTTTTAGAAAGTCAGATAGATAATGTGTTTGCTGTACACAGCCGCCCCAGTGTATAATCCCTGGGTTATCAGCAAAGTTCTCCCCTATAGGATATTAAATATAGAGGAAAATAAAAAATGAGCATTCGACATCCAGTCCTGTCCCTTTCTCAAGGAAAAATCTCCCCTTGTTTTTGGGTATCGTATACAGTAGATATCACTTGTGTACAAATACAGGATGATGCTCTGTGCTATGTTTGAGAGATAATCACTTTACTTCTTTAAAGTGATTCTAAAACATCAGTGTTCAGACCGTAGGGGGTTAAGTCCTTCTTTATTGTCATGGACAGATTGGGGTTACTGGTAAGGATTTTTCCAGAGTAGGGACTGCCCACTTCCCTGATTACTCAGAAGTGGTGCAGTATTTCAGCGCTAAAGAGGTTAAATATGCACAACTTGGTCAATGTTCAATACATCAACCTGTACTAATCGGATTAGTCAGGAACACCGATAAGATAGAGAGTTCCCACTTTATCCTTCTTTATAAGAGGATATATAACACTCCAGCATATGAAGGGTTAAGTGTGTGCACGTTGACCGGGTACACGAACTTGTACTACTAGGATTTCTTAGGAACACTAATATATTCAATAGTTCCCACTTTATCCCTATTCAGCAAAGATTATACAATACTCCAGCGCTGAAAGGGTTAAATGTGTGTGCATAGACCTGTGTCCCTAACACTCCAGCATATGAAGGGTTAAGTGTGTGCACGTTGACCGGGTACACGAACTTGTACTACTAGGATTTCTTAGGAACACTAATATATTCAATAGTTCCCACTTTATCCCTATTCAGCAAAAATTATACAATACTCCAGCGCTGAAAGGGTTAAATGTGTGTGCATAGACCTGTGTCCCTCACACACCAGTGATCCCACTGGGGCTCATTGTATGATGTCACTTTCAGTCCCAGGGATACACTCCTCTATGCGTTATAACGCTGAACTGTAGCACACCAGGGGTTAATTTTTCTCGAGTCCCTGCGCTTGTGCTAGCAGTTTCTTATGACTTTTATTACCCTCCAGATTTCCCCCGGATTGCTGATCTCTATGGTGTAAGAGTCCTAACTGCCCCAAACAGTACTGAACACTGTTAAAAGGTGGTCGGCTGTCTCGGCATCGATGTAGCCACCCGGCGGATGGTACCAGGCAGCCGGCTAACACTAAGTCTGACTGACTAAGAAGATAAATTAATCTCACTTATTACTGCATCCCCATCGACGCGTTTCTGCAGATTAACAAAGGGTTAACTGCTTCATCAGGATGGAATGTGAATCGGGAGCGGCTGTGATAGCTGGCTGCATACCGGGATTATCTTCTTAGTCAGTCAGACTTAGTGACATCATACAATGAGCCCCAGTGGGATCACTGGTGTGTGAGGGACACAGGTCTATGCACACACATTTAACCCTTTCAGCGCTGGAGTATTGTATAATCCTTGCTGAATAGGGATAAAGTGGGAACTATTGAATATATTAGTGTTCCTAAGAAATCCTAGTAGTACAAGTTCGTGTACCCGGTCAACGTGCACACACTTAACCCTTCATATGCTGGAGTGCTATATATCCTCTTATAAAGAAGGATAAAGTGGGAACTCTCTATCTTATCGGTGTTCCTGACTAATCCGATTAGTACAGGTTGATGTATTGAACATTGACCAAGTTGTGCATATTTAACCTCTTTAGCGCTGAAATACTGCACCACTTCTGAGTAATCAGGGAAGTGGGCAGTCCCTACTCTGGAAAAATCCTTACTAGAGATGAGCGAACACGTTCGGCTCCGCCCCTTTTTCGCCCGAACACCGAACTTTGCGAACACTTCAGTGTTCGGGCGAAAAAGTTCGGGGGCCGCCGTGGCAGCGCGGGGGGGGGGGGGGGTGCGGCGGGGAGTGGGGGGGAGAGGGAGAGAGAGAGGGCTCCCCCCTGTTCCCCGCTACTGCCGCCCGCGCCGCCGCGCATCTCCCCGCCCCCCGGCGGCACCCGGACACTTACGCGCGAACACTGCAGTGTTCGGCAAAGCCGGTGTCCGGGTGCGGATGTGTCCGTAACGGACACGTTCGCTCATCCCTAATCCTTACCAGTAACCCCAATCTGTCCATGACAATAAAGAAGGACTTAACCCCCTACGGTCTGAACACTGATGTTTTAGAATCACTTTAAAGAAGTAAAGTGATTATCTCTCAAACATAGCACAGAGCATCATCCTGTATTTGTACACAAGTGATATCTACTGTATACGATACCCAAAAACAAGGGGAGATTTTTCCTTGAGAAAGGGACAGGACTGGATGTCGAATGCTCATTTTTTATTTTCCTCTATATTTAATATCCTATAGGGGAGAACTTTGCTGATAACCCAGGGATTATACACTGGGGCGGCTGTGTACAGCAAACACATTATCTATCTGACTTTCTAAAAAAAAATAGTATCTGCAGCACTGCATGGTTCTTTTGTACGGGTTTTCTATGAGGAACGAAGGAATACTTCATACCCAGTAGTTCCCCTTTTTTTCGCTATATATGTCTTTGTTCTGTCAAATTTTTTTAATACATTTTCTAATAAAGTTAGTTGGTTTTAATAATAGATTCTTCCTCAGTGAATCATATATATGCAACTGTGATTGAAATAACTATCCATAGTATCGGATAATAAAGCCGCTTTCACACACTCACATTACAGGTGCATTTTTGCTTCCATATTACAGACAAGTGTCCTGGCCCGACCACAGGTCTACCAATCCAAACTTATAGCATCCTAGATCCCTATGATTATGTGAGTTTGGGTCAGTTGACTCATGACCAATCCAGGACACTTGTCCGTAATATCGGTGAGAAAAATGTGACCGTGTGAAAGCTCTCTTAGGCCTCATGTCCCTGGGCTTTAAATCCGCAGCATTTCTCCCGCACGCGGATCCGCGCCCCATAGGGATACATTGAACACCCGCAGGTAGTTAAATACCTGCGGATGTCATTTATCCCGTCAGGCGCAGATCTGCGTGCGGGAAAAAAATGGACATGCTCCATTTTCGTGCGGGTCTCCCGCGGGGACGGCTCCCGCAGGCTTCTATTGCAGCCTATGGAAGCCGTCCGGATCTGCAGGAGACCCGTACCAGAATTAAACTCGCCTGCTCTGGACGATGCGGTTCTTCCCTTCTTCGCATCCGGATCTTCTTTCTTCGGCCCAGCGCATGTGCACGGCGCATGCGCGCAGCACGCTGCCAGCATGCCAAAGAAAGAAGATCCGGCAGCGAAGGAAGGAAGATACGCATCGTCCGGAGCAGGTGAGTTTATTCGCATTTTTAGGCCTCATGTCCGCGGGGCAGGAGGGACCCACTACGGATTCTACATGAAGAATCCGCGGCGGGCCTGATTTTCCCCATGGACATGAGGCCTTAAAAATTCTGCCTTTGCTCTGATGCTGTCAAGAATAAACAGGCTGTGAAGTATATAGTCTGTCAGTGGACCACTTATAAACTTCACTGACATCTTCTAGATCATGAAACATTTTAAAATCAACTCTGTGTTCTTCTTATCAAGTCACTTCCATGTATTGAAAGAGTTGTCTCAAATGGACAAATAAGGACCCACTTATTAGACCAATTTCTTTGTATTATGACTGCACTGTGTCATCACTATGAGCATTATCTGTGCATTAGGGACAGACACAGATTGGAGGCCAAATTGATCATAAGCTTATGTTGGACTGGCTCACTTCTGAAGGTGGTCGTGTTGGAATAGGGTTTGGTGATTACGTGGACATTAAATAAATCCTTTAAGAGAATCGTCTTGATAATACTATAATAGGTAATTGCTTCTAATATAACTTACCACAATATATGTAAAGGGACATAAATATAGAAAATGCACATAAAATAAAAAGGATCCCCTCAATTTACTTTTTCTCCTTTTGATCTGATTTTCTTTCATGTTACAATAAAACTGAGAAATGCATAACAAAATCTATGTGTCCCAGGAGATCAGAAATGTTAACTGTTCTCCTTAGGGAGAGCACCTAGACTTTGCTTTTAATTCCCAGTCATTGTTACAAGGCTTGTATAAAGAGTCTAACTTTGGCTTGAAGGAATGCTGCCTTCCAATAGGTGGCATTGCGAAGGTATTATTCCAGGAGATCAGACATGGTCTTCCTCTTCTTCACCATCCTTTACTACAACTGACTGCAGCAGGAGCCTCCTCCCTCTGCCCTGTCTGAAGTAGGACAAATCAATTGCTAAGTCAAGCCCCAATGGCTAAGCCCCATGCATTCAGGCAATTTACAGCCAAAATTAGTAGAGATCAGCAGAATATTAACCCCTGAGTTCTCTGCCGGATTTCTACTAGATACCTTTCGGACTTTCTACTGGTTTCTGAAACAAACACTGGGGGCAAGAGTATCTCCTGTTTACTTGTATTATTCATTTCTAGGTTTATTTGTGTATTTAGACATTATAAACTACAAAATATGATAGATGGTTCGAATCCTCTTTAAAGAAACAAATAGAATTATTTATAAAAAATTACAGATTTTTGTCATTCTAACATAGCTAACTAAATCCACTATACAAATAAAATATAAAACAAGGCTGTACCTTTAAATATGTGTTTGCAACGTGTGAGTACATAAAGTTTGTAATTGTCTCACTGCTGACGGAGAAATCCTTCAAATGCATCCTCACTGTGAACCCACTTCCAAACCTGAAAACATAGCAAAGGATCATCGGATTGTAGCGTACAGAAGAAGCACAACATTTACTTGTTATTATAGAAGCTTGGAACTTTCTGTAGCTAGGAAACAAATCCAGTCCTGTAGTGAGAACTGAGTGATTGGAGAATCGGAGCCTCAACTGAAAATGTCAAGAGCTCAGATAATATGCATAGTGCGTCACCAAATAACGTCACATTCTGCAAGTCCACTGGATAAAAATTAATGAATCGCAGTTTCATGCTTTACCGTCTTGAGCTTTCAGACATTTTACTAAATGGTGCAATTCATTGACAATCTATTAATGGCATTAAATTTGTTTTTTATGAACAATGCACTCATAGATTAAATAGAAAGGAAAACGTTTGGTACCGGGTTAGAGAGTAGAGCAGAATTTACAGCTCTCAGCAAGAGATACAAAATGTTGTAGATTTGTAACCTTTTTAATGGCTAATGAAAAATTATGTTAACAGTGCAAACTTTCAAGGCTACTTGGGTCTCTTCATTAGGCATGGTGTATTATACTTCTAAAGATACCAAAGTAGTCTCGAAAGCTTGCACTAACATAATTTCATTTGTTAGCCATCTATCTAACATCATGTTACCTGAGGAAGTTGCGGTAGCGCGACGTAGCGCGTCGACACATTCTGCAATAAAGATTTTTCAACTTTAAGAGGTTTATCACATTGCTCCACACGGATCGTTTTTTGGGAGCGCCGGGCTATTTTTGCTGTTCTTTCAAACCACTGGAATACATAGAGCTATAGTGCCGCGTATTATGCACATGCGTAATACGTGGTAAAACAAAGCTTGCATAAGAGTGGCCTTAGGCCAATTTCATACGAGTGATAAAATCAAGCGATTTTCTGGCGATGTGAGCACACGTGAAATTGCTGGAATATGAAGCCCATGTTTTTCAATGTCTTCCATGTTCGTTGTTTTCCCTCATGCGATGTGGCATGCAAAAAAGTTCCTGCATGTGCTATCTTGCTCTGTCTGATAAGCCCGTTTTTCACGCCCATGTTTCTCTATGGAGCCTTTGATTTATTGCATCGCAACACACAAACATGCAATTTTCGTGCGATGCCTTGTAATATTAGAAACACCAATTGTCATCTATCATGCAAGAAAATTGCAGGCAGTATAGATGCGATGTTCGATGTTTTTCCAGGAAAAAGCATCGCTGACGCTCAGACATTGCATGAGCAAATATGCCATATTGCCACGATTTTCTCGTACGATATCCCACTTGCCGCATGTGAAACTAGCCTTACTGAGAGCAAAAACCTATAAATTTAATAACACTTATTATGGGACATCTTCATTAGTCTGGTTTCAGTGGGGTATTTTGTGGTGTTTTTTTTAGCTGTGCTTTCTGTAATAAATGTGTGGCTAGATGTTCCTTTAATGTCTATAATAAAATAATGAAGAGTCTACAGTATGTATGCAGCACTTTGGCTTTAGCTGTTTTGTAGTCAGTGATATTTATTTTTCCTCAAATGCAGCATGCATTCTGTATGGCAGTTTTCAGTTGTTTTCTCCACAGACTTCTCTATAGAGCTTCAAAGACAGAAAAACACATGTATAGAATGTCAAGGAATAAAAAACACCACCAAAACTATTTTTTAAAAAAACACTATTCAAAAACGCTTGAAATACATGCAGTTTTTTTTAACGAGACAGTTATTGCCTTTGAACCCAATAAATTAAGTTATGGGGCTCAAAGGTGAGGGAATAGGGAATTCGGGGAGGTATCTTCCATGCTCACCGAGCACCCTGTGTCAGCATTGTGTCCCCACAAAGTCAGCACATGCCAGCAGCTTGACTCTTTTTGCGCATGCATCTCCCATTCATCTCTATGGGAGATGTGCATGCAGAAAGAAGCATACTGCTGCTGTACACAAACTTCAGGGGAACACAGTGCTGATACTGGGGGCTCGGTGAGTATGAAAGATACCTCCCTGGACTCCCCGTTCCCTCACCTTTGAGTCCCATAACTTTCTTTATGGGGCTCAACACTAGGTCTCATTGGACAAAAAATTATTGGACTTCTCTATAAGGACTTTCCTTTCTTGCTGGATCTACTTCTGGCTTTGGTTCAAAAATGCATTTGTGAAACTATTCTTAGGCTTTTATTTATACTGTACTTTTCCATCTTTGATCCACTCCTACATTTGACTCTGATTGGCTCAGCGCTGAGCCAATCAGGGGCAGGTCTGACTCACACCCCCTTCACACCCACTGCAGGCCGGCCGTGCTGAACTCTGTCTGCCGGGACAAGGTGAGTATATATATATATATTTTTTTTTACACATTTCTGGATGAATTGCAGGGAAGGGCTTATATATTTAAGTCCATCCCGCGCTCGCCCGCAGCGCATTGCTTTCAGTGGAGCCGGCTGTATTCAATGTGCTGGACAGCTCCGATCCGTTTCTAATGAAACGTGGCTAGGAGCAGATTTTTCGGGCGATTTTTGGGCCCCGGTCACACGATTTGCGGATGCGCATCCGTCATGCGATCTGCAAATCGCGCGAAAAAACGCCCATGTGACTAAGGCCTAATAGTTTTGCTAAAAGTTTTAAACTTGCTAAACATCTAATCGTATCAACATGTTCTATTTTTCTGGTGTTTTCAATTTGAGACCTTCACAGATGCATAATTCAGTATGAAAAGTTTAAAAGTAGTGAAAGGATGAAGAATTTGCTGGTTATCCTTGTGAGTGAAATACTGTAACATTCAGCACTTCATAATAAAATATGAATTTAAGCTACTGTGACCTCTAGGCAGCCTTGCACACTGCGGCCGTGAATTGTAGCTTTGTTATATGGATTATGAAGACTTCTCACTAGCATAATAAGTGGGCAGTATATTTGCATGGCAGTAGAAAGTTATTAGTAATTCCTTATTCACAATAGATGCAAATGTTTTTAACAATGGAGAATAAACTGTATGGACATGTTGGGAGTCGTATATGAAAATAGTTATTACTTGTTATTTTAGTAGGATGAAGAAAAAAAAATTACCCCTTAAATTGGTATCATAAATATCTTAACTGACCCGCCACATAGTAGAGTTTATTAAAGTTGGGTAGAATCACACCCGCCATATCTTTAAGAGATAGCACACCCAAGTACTTAAAGCTGGAAATGATACCGAGACGCCATATCTCCTCACTAATAGACCACCCTCTTACCTGCAGGGACATAAAGGTGGACTTCTTCCAGTTTATAAAGAAACCACAAAAACGTCTAACCTTAGCAATAAGGTAGACAACATATGGAAGGGATTTCCTTGGGCCAGACAGACCTAGAATCATATTGTCTGCATATAGATCAATGCAGTTTTCCCTATGGTAATACCCAGATAATTAGGATCCTGTCGGACAGCCAGGGCAAGTGTCTTAATGACTACTATGAACAGAAAGGGTGAGAGTGGGCAACCCTGCCAAGTTCCCCTGCTCAGAAGGAAAGAGAGAGAAGTCTGTTAACCAAGACATTGGCCAAAGGCGTGATATATATAATAGATAGCCACTTGAATTTCCAAACCCAAAATATCAAGGCACCTCCAGTAGGTAGGGCCCTTCAATTAAATCAAAGGCTTTAGCAGTATCTAGGGATGCCAGTGCCCAGTCACTGTGTTGTTTCCAACCAGTTTGAGTGACCTCTTGAACCCTTCTTATATTGTCAGAAGTGAATGTATACAGTGGGAGTGAAAGAAAAATGGCTCAAGCTGCAGCGACTCCAAAAAATGGTGATGATGGTAAGATATGAAGATTTTATTATATCAGGAGTAAAACCAGCAGAACCAACGTGTTTCAAGGAAATACCTCTTTGTCAGTAATTGCTGAGTCATAACATTCTGGATGGCTACGATGAGTATTTGGGTTGCCATGCCAGCACGGCCAATAGGGAAACTATAGGGAGAGAACCAGGATGCAGGTGTGGCTCCTAGTGTCTGAAGTGAATATATGACAGGGCCCACAATGGGAGTAAGCAGCAGCTACAGCCACCTCTCCATTTCAGGCTCCATGTCTCACTCTCCAGTTAGCAGCCACAAGAAGAAGGCCATGAGGTAATGGAAGAGCCCTCCTAGTGTAGTCACAGTATTCTAGGAGCTTACAGGAATTACAGGCTACTTCACTGTCTAAAGCCACTAGCACCTGCCGGGGCAACCTCCTAGTTCTTGTCGTTACCACACTAAGCAGTGGGGAACACAGGGTGAGGTCAGGATTATTGATGTAGCCTGTCTGGTATGCAAGCTCCTAGACCATGTGGCCGCCCAACTTAGGCGGTATCCACGTCTCCCTGCCCCCCCCCCCCATTCCCATTTTTTATGAAAAAAATCTAAGCATCAAAAAATTAAACACATTTGGTATCGCTGCAAAATATTAAAATAATGCTTTACTTATCCTGAAGAGTAGATGCTGTCAGAAAAACAAAACAAAATGCCAGAACTGTTACCCAAACTCCCTCAATAAATAAATAAATAAGAACCTATCAAGCAGTTGTATATACCCCAAAATGAAGTCAAGTGAAACTGCAGCTCGCCACGCAAAAGACAAGCACTCACACAACCCCAATGACAGAAAGATTAAAAAATTATGGTGGTCAGAAGATATATGACAAAGTTATTTTTTTAGGTAGCACAATGAAAAAATATTAGCTAAATGTGGTATCGCTATAATCGTACTGACCCATGGAATAAACTTAGTGTGTCATTTATACCACACCTGCAATTACATTATTTTTCCATTTCATCCCGATAAGAAATTTTTAAAAGGTTTTCAAAACCTTATATTGTACTTTAAATGGTACCACTAAAAAAATACAACTCATCCTGCAAAAAGTAGGCCCCATACAGTTTTGTCAACATAAAAATGAAAAAAAAGTCAAAGTTAAAATAATTTTATGAAAGTTGGGAGGAAAAAACAAAACACGAAATGAGCAGAATTGGCTGGTCATATATATCTTTATAGCAGTCTGAGCTCTGTTTTTACATTACAGAGCCCCAAGTATGGTATATAAACATACAGTTAACTGCATGGGATGCCTATTTGACATTTGGTGAACCACCGTTTAATGTGTTGCTACCTGATTGTCTCTTTTTCTTCATCTCTCCTTTCTCTTTTTTATGCTTTCTATTCAGTGTGAGGTCTCCCCTCTTCTTCCTCTTTTTCCTGTCATTGGTCTTATAGTTTGTATATATATATATTTATATATATATGTATATATATTATACTATATTAATTATATATAAAATTTTTAGTGCTCATTTAGGCCTTAGTCAGACGGGCGTTTTTAGCCGCGATTTGCGCATGCGCATGCATCCGGCGATTTTATAAAACCATTGCTTTGCAATGGTATCGGACACATGAGCATTTTTTATGGGCTCGTCCGATAAATTATAGAACAAAAAATCCTGTTCTCTTCTCTATATGCGCTCAATGGGGCCGGCGGCAGCAGCGCCGACCCCATTGAGAACATATAGAAGACAAATCATTCTTCTCTGCCACAGCTGTAACAGCTGTGGCAGAGAAGAACAATGTTTGCCCATTGAATTCAATGGAGCCGGCAACAGCCGCTCCATTGAAAGCAATGGGCTGCCGGCGTGCGCGGGGTGAATTGTCGGGAAGGGGTTAAATATATAAGCCCTTCCCTGCAATTCATCCTAAAATGTGTTAAAATAAAAAAAATTGTATACTCACCTTTCCGCTGCAGCCGGAGTCCAGCCGCGGCCGCTGTCAGTTCTCCTGAACTGCTTCTCGGCACTATCAGCCGGCGGGGCTTTAAAATCCCCGCCTGCTGAATGATCTGCCTCTGATTGGTCACAGCCCTGACCAATCAGAGGCCGGTTTCACTCACACACCCATTCATGAATTCATGAATGGGTGAGTGACTGCTGCCTCTCAGCGCTGAGCCAATCAGGGGCAGGTCTGACTCACATCCATTCATGAATTCATGAATGGGTGTGAGTGAGGCATGCCTCTGATTGGCTCAGCGCTGAGCCAATCAGGGGGCAGGTCTGACTCACACCCCCTTCACACCCACTGCAGGACGGCCGCGCGGAGCTCCGGCTGCCGGGAGAAGGCGAGTATACAATTTTTTTTTATTTTAACACATTTTAGGATGAATTGCAGGGAAGGGCTTATATATTTAAGCCCTTACCGACAATTCATCCCGGGCTCGCCCGCAGCGCATTGCTTTAAATGGAGTCGGCTCTATTGCCGTCTCCATTGAATGCAATGCGCTGGACAGCTCCGGCCCGTTTCTAATGAAACGCGGCTAGGAGCAGATTTTCAAGCGATTTGCGCGCACCGGTCACGCGATTTGCGGATGCGCATCCGTCATGCGATCCGCGCGAAAAAACGCTGGGCTGACTAAGGCCTCAGGGTCAACAAGAAACATTTTACTCTTTTTTTGAGTAGAACTGGAATTTCTGTGCTCTTGAACAAAAAAAGCAGAATGAAAATTACAGTTGAAAAACTAGTAAATTGCCACAATTTACCTTTACAATGTTCCTGTTAGCGCAATTTTCGCTATTCGATATCCTGTGGGTGCCATATTAGATTTGATTACTATACAGGCCTGTAGACCCCCCAAATGAACACACTTCTACATGGTGTATACCAAAAGGGATCTAACCTTTATTTAGACGGGTAAAGGTTCATATAAGTTTTCAAACACAGGAACTTGGGTCATTCAGGGTCCAGTTACAGCATTTTGTGTGCTGGTAGGTCATTCTCATAGGGAGGTATTTGTGAGGTAGCTGTGAGATCATTCACCGTGGAGGAGCTTCCATTGAGCATGCTCTATTCATTCTTGACTCCAGAAGAAATACTTCCTGTTTCTCTACAGCCATTTCCTGTCCTTTAACACAAAAACATTCCTTTATGCCATACGGCTGTAACTTGAGCCCTGGATAAGTTTTCACTGGTCAAGAAACCAGTAAGACCTGCTGCTCCTTCAATTCTTGTAGGGGTTGTTCCCTTCCCCCACCTTAACATCTTCACAGCTTACAACAGAAAATACACAAAATTACGAACCTCTCATAGTCATTCTCCCACATTCCGATTTGGACAATACAACAATACCTTTATAAAGTA
This sequence comes from Eleutherodactylus coqui, assembly GCF_035609145.1. Lineage (NCBI taxonomy): Eukaryota > Metazoa > Chordata > Amphibia > Anura > Eleutherodactylidae > Eleutherodactylus > Eleutherodactylus coqui. The sequence continues at coordinate 50,923,618 of NC_089844.1, read as the reverse complement.
ATTTCTTAACACCCTCTCATTTCTGTATGGCCATTTCACATATCATATTGTTTTCCATGTTTGAAACCAATTACCCTGCCTGTTGCCCCATGTTATGACAGGCTATTACAGGGCACACTTTTTCGTATTCTCTCTTCTGCTATTGTCCTCACCTCCTATCAAAGACTCGCTCTCCAACCTATTCCCCATACAAAGAATAAAAAGCAAATTGAAGCAAACATCTTAATTTATTGACATAGTCTAGCGATGCTTTCCTGCTTCACTTTTCAATTTCTTAAGTTTGACATGTGCACCTCAATATGTCATATTATAGTAAAGAGCAAGAGGGATTTTATATGGTGCACAAAATACTGCGAAAACTAAGACATGTGCAGTCATTATGTGATGGAATCACAGCACTAAATCAAACAGAGCTGGTGTGCTGGGTCCATCAGATTTATTATCACTTATACATACTCTTCCATATCCTCTCAGAAGACATCGGCTATACAATCCCAGATCTTTAATTTCAGATTCTGGAGAGGCTTATTAGGTGATAAAATGGAAATCAAGAGATAAGAGGAAGCGAGAAGCTGCTGAATCCAAACTGTATAGGAAAGATTATCAAAAATATACTTTTTTTAATGCTATTATTTAGTTTCTCTGCATCCACAGTTCTCACAATAACTAATAATGTTAAGATCTGAAACAAAACCACTGATGTAGTATTGTACTGTATCAATTATACATCTTCATAAATAGCTGCATTGCTTGTTTTAAAAATATCCCTATTCACTGTGTCATGTGTATATAGTGTTTTGCACAGCTAGTAATCAGATAGTCGCTATTTGATATGGATGCATTTAATATTATGGCAGATATCCAGATTTCTTCTTTTATAAGCATGGCTGAGTTTGAGTTTGTAAATTAAAACTCTCACTTTACACCCTAGTGAAAACTCTGTTAAAGGGTTTATCCTGTCAAAACATCACCTATCTAAAGGATAGGTGATAAATGTATGATCAGTGAGGTCTAACTTTTGAGACCCCAGGGATCACGAATATGACACATCCCAAGCCTCCTTAGTGAATGAAGCAGTGGTGCACAACTTGACCACCGCTCCATTCATTTGCGAAAAAAATAATTGCACCCAGATAGAACTGTCAGATTGGTGCAAAACTCGGAATGCAGTTATGTCTCAGGCAGATATGTAAAGTATTACAGTTGTGGTCTGATTAGGCACTGGTTCTTGTCACCAGATAGTGTAAAAGTGCTTCCCCTGTCGTCCTATAAAAATGCTCTCAGTGTACCTCTTTTGAGATATCATTGACTGCTAGACATGCCTCTATGACACACTCAAAAACATTTTACTCAATTACTAGACCTTGAGAGGGGATACATCTTTGGAATGTGAGAAGCAGGATGGTAGTCTCAATGAAATGCCCACCATCTAAGCCGTTCTGACCAAACTATTAGGAGGTTTGGGAGCAGTGGTTATGTGAGGACATGCACACTTGGCAAAGAGGCTCTGGGCAGCCTAGACAGATCAACAATCAAGAGGATCATTTGATCTGCTGACATGCACAAATAGATACAACAGATTTGTTGTCCAGCATCCAGACACAGGTGGCAGCTTCATTACAGAACTCTCTATCAGGACCATTTACCGGTGTTTAGCAGAAGGAAATATGGTGTCTCAGCACCAATTGTGTGTCTTGCCATCAACACCTTAACACCATCGCCTTTGTTTGCAGTGGTGAACAAGAAACCTGGACTGCTACTAACAGAAACTGCATCATCTTTAGCAGCGATTTCAGGTCTTGTTTGGGAGCCAATGAGTTGTGTTGGAGTATAAAGGCCCAGCGGTGAGCACTTCAATCCTGCTGTTACTGTGGAGCGACACAGTGTACCAACTGCTGGTGTAATGATCTAGGAAGCCATCACATATGACAGTCAGTCAGTCACCCATGGTAGGGATCAATGGACACTATGTGCACATACTGATTTCTTGGGGGCACTGTGCTGGAAGAGGGGACCCAGTGAGTATGAAACACAGCTCCCCGGACACCCCTTTTCCTCACCTTTGAGCCCCATAATGCAGTTTTAGTGGCTTAAACGAGCTGATAGGTTTCCTTTAATATAATAACATCCTCCCATAAAGCTGGACAAACACTGAGGCATTGTAATTTTCTTTCTTTTCTCTTGGTTGGTCAATCTGACAGGTTGTCTCCCACGGATGGACTGAAAAATTTACCTGGAGTTTTGCCATTCCAGTCTGTGTACAGAGAGCATCCTGTGCCTCAGCCTGAAGGTAACATCTGTGGGTAACAGTCAACTTTGATCTTGGTGCAGTACCCAGTTTTCACAACTACTGCCTTTATATCTTCCCTACAGCATTGTGCCTGCAGAGCAGGGGAGCCAAGTCTGTGTGGTGTTCTGTCATCTTGACAGGCTCAACTACTATGTAAACTGGTGATGTTTCACATGGTCAGTGTCTATCACTTTTTCCAGAGCAGCGTGGAACGTGGTACCGGAACTGGTGTGTGACAGTCCCAGCCACCAATGCATCGCCAGATGTATTGCATGTTGAACCAGAAGTAGTTCTCAGCAAGGATAAATCTTGTATGAGTTACAGAAAGTGACATTAGCCAGACTGAATGTGATTTAGGTCTACTTAAAAAGTAGTTTAAAAAGTTTCTTTCAATTGGGAAAACCACCCATAGTTGATCTAGCAATCGCTAAACTTTCAATGAAAGTGATATTTCCATCAGAGAAAAACTGCTTAAAGAGCCTACGGATCACAAGGCAGAGTCAGTTTTAAAGAAAGCATACTCAGCTGTAAGACGAGGAGGACGCAGCGCCGCCAGACATCATCAGGACCATCGGTATGCCGTGGACCAGGTGAATATTGATTTTTATTCTACTGGGCACTTTAGCTAGGTGCTATTTTCAGGGAAGGCCTTATATTTCAAGCCTCCCCCGAAAACCCAATAGGTCTTACTATCGGGGTAGGACCTATATTCGGGAAAACACAGTAGAAAAAAATTGTGTAAAAAGAAATCAAAATGTTTTAAGCTACCAAAATTGGATAAATGAAGAGTTCATCCCACAAAAAAACGCCCCCATAAAGCTCCATCGATGGAAAAATATAAATGCTATGGCTCTTTCAATGTCGCAACACATTAACAAATCTTTGGAAAAAATAGTGTTTTTTTCTGTGTACAAAGTAGCAAAACATAAAACTGTCGTCGGAATCATGCTGACCCATAAAATAATGTTACCAGATTATTTATTTTGCACTTTGAACACCGTAAAAATGAAATTCAAAAAACAAATGACGGAAATTCTGCCTTTTTTTCCCCAATCCATATAAAATTTTTTATAAAAGTCTAAAATACATTTTATGGACTCAAACATGATTTCATTAGAAAACACAACTTGTCTTGCAAAAAATAAACCCTCATATAGCTATGTCTACAAAAAAAATGAAAACGTTATGGCTCCTGGAATGCAATGATGAAGAAAACTGAAAAATTTGTTGGTTATTAAGGCGCAAACACGCGTCGTCACTAGGGGCTTAACATAGGGCAATTAAAGTCTAATATTTTGTCACACTTGCTCTGAGGTCTAAATCTCCTCCTACTAAAATTTTACACCACAGGTCTTCAGAGCAGGCTAGACAGAGAGGACTTCAACTGCTCAGACTTTATCACTGGTCACTACCCTATGAACAGTGCAAGACCATAGGGCAAATTATTTGATAGTACTGAATTATTTTGACTAATCACAACAGCGCAATAAAGGTTAGAAGATTGAAAAGAAGTACAAAGTCTAAAACGTCAGTATCCTCCACAAAATCAACAATTCAAAGTCTACAGCCTGTGCGATACTACTCTCTTAGTAAAACATTACAATGGATAATTATAACAAAGCTACGTGCTCAATGTCTGAGACCCTCTTTCTAAAATTTCACTACAATGCGTGTTTTGCACACATACCTCTTGCTATGCACATGGAACAAATATTAGGTATACAACACTATTGCATAAAATGTAATTCAATACTTTTATATTTTACCCTTTTTTGAATAATATTCTTACCTAACAGGTATATCTCTTTTAGCTCAAGTGAAAATGGGGTCTTGGGAACCAGTTCACCTGCAGGCAGTCACAGAGGGGTTGCAGAAGGCTTGAGGCTTGGGGCATCCATTTTCTGCAATATGGATAAATCCCATAAATCCCAAGAACGGGTGCAGTTCCCCAGCACTCAAAAAGCATTTGCCTGATGTTGGGTGGCTGTATGCCTAACCTTTTGCCTACTGGAATGACTGGCAGTAATCCAACATCCATTTTGTCTTTGGCCAGTAGTATCTTTGGTACTGTTACAAAAACTTGCTGCATGCACAGAGATACATTTTCCTGAGAATTTAACAATAAGCATAGCACAAATGGCAGTTAACTGTTGGTTAGTTAGCGGGCTAGTCACCTTAACCTTTTCCAATCCACTGCCTGACGTCTGAAGACATTATGATTTAAGGCCGATGTTGGAAGATGTCTGTCAGGGTTCTCTTACTGTATATTGCCAGCCTCTTTACTGTCGGAGCCTATCCAACGTGTCACCTCATGCAGTACTGGCTTTAGCCAGCATATAGCGCCGTTGTATAACAGCAGAAAAAGAGTAAGCCCCCTAGGAAAACCAGGATACAAATTGGATTGGAAAGGGTTAATATCATTTGGGGTATACACAATTGTTGCTTGTATTGTTGTGAGTATATCTGCCCTTAATAAGTTGTCTGTGCAAGTCTTTGCCACCAAAATCTACCTCATTGAAAATATAATACACTTTTAGTAAACTTGTTTTGTTAATAATTTGATTCTATTTGTAACGTACTAATCAGCCTTGCCTAATACACAATAATCCCATTACCATTTTAGCATTATTCAATGGTATTCAGTAAGTAAAAATAAATATATATTAAATATACCATGTACTTGTGTTGTGCATACATCAAGAATATATATTCACATACATTCCACTCAAATGAAGATGTACTTCTCTGCTAGGTTGATCTGCGGTAAGGAGGGGCAAACCTATTGCATCAGAGAAATCTTACTCATCTTCCCTCCCTCCCAGTACATCACTTAGCTCCACCCTTTGTGGTTTGGCTAACTGTTTGGGCATGTTTCTCTCACTCAGTATCCAGCTGTCCAACGATACACATACCATATAACTTATACATGGGCCATTCACACTTACACACAAAAATAAATCACACAAATAACAGATCCACATTATTTTTAATCAAATAATCAAAAAGATCAGATTTGACAAAGATTACATCCTAATTTTCTTGTGCAGTAAACACATAGTTATTACCAACTCACATCTCACTCTGGCAATCTTCCTTTGGAATGCACCTAAATATATAATTTTGGTTGTTTTTTTTTTACCAATCCACAAAAAAAGTTATATCATGTCATCTATACTGCATGAGGAACTGCGTAAAACAAAAAGCAATTGAAGAATCTAATTTTTCAATCAGCTAACTTCAAAAATTTATAAAAGTTATACAATGCATTGTATGTACCCCAAAGTGGTCCCAATGAAAACTACAGCTCAATTGCACTAAGAACATGCCCTTATATGTCGAAAGAAAAAAAAATTATGGCTTTTGAAAAGTGGAGATAAGAATCACAAAAAATCATTGCATCCAAAAGGTCAAAAGTGAGTTGCATCCTTATGGGGTTATATTATCAACAAGACTCAAGGATAGGTCCAGCAGCCGATAGCTGATATTTTGGGTTACAAAAATTATGGATTACAAAATACTACGGTATGTATTACTAATAAATGAATATATATTTGTCTGTGGAGTAATGAATGGGTAATCATTACCTGCTAAATTTGCATGATTCTCAAAGATCCCTGTAAGGGGCTGTTTCTATAAATAATAGTAAAGTCAACTTTCACCTGTGTGTTCATTACAGCTGCTGCCCTGGGACTGACAATTGTTCATACTTCTGGTATAGTAGTGCTGGTGGGACAGGATGGTGACAAACTATTTTAGCCTGCCATTACACCCAGCAACATTATGGACATCACTCTACATAACGTTGCTGGCTGTATGTATGGAGTTCGGATAGGCAGCTTGCCCCTGCCAACTAAGAGACAGACACTGTTCATTTCTCAGTAAGTGAGCAGCTGCTGCTGACTGTCGGTGTAGTCAGCAAGTTTTCTCAGTGCATCAGTGTAGGTCTTGCTTATTATAATTTCATACAGTTAGCAACCTACAAGTTCACTTAACCTCTTAAGGACATGGCCTATTTTAAAAAATCTGAAATTTGTCACTTTTTGTGGTAATAACATTTGAATGCTTTTACTTATCGACACGATTCTCAGATTGTTTTTTTCTGTGACATGTTGTAGTTTACTAGTGGTAAATTTTCATAAATAGATTTTGCCTTTTTTAAGAAAAAAACAAAAGTTACTGAATATTTTGAAAAATTCACAATTTTCAAACTTTTACATTTTCTTCTTGTAAAGCTAGTTTCACATGGGTGATCACGATTTTGCCACAAGAAAATCGTGGCAAAATCGCATCTTTATTCCTACAATTTTTGGGTACAAGTAATTTTTCACATTTCCTAGCAAAGTTCAAAAACAGAATTTTTTTTTTAAGAACCAATTCAGTTCTGGCATGAATTTTATGAGCCTCTATATATGAGAAAACCCCATTTTAAAAACCGCACCCCTCAAACTATTCAAAATTTAATTTAGGAAGTTTAATAACCCTTTCAGACGTTTCACAGGAATTAAACAAAAGTTTATTAGACATTAGAACTGTTCATTTTTTTGCAGATTTTCAATTTCTAAACCATTTTTTCTACAACACAGCAGGCGTTAGCAGAGTATTAGACGGGTACAGAGAAAAGACTGGGAGTCCCTAAAAACCACCCACCGCTCTGACCCTACCTACTTGCCTCGCCCTGGCTAAACCCTGGGGGACAACTGGGCGGCGGTCCCTATACTGTCTAGGGATAACCTGATACTTTAGGGGAAAAAGGAGCACAAAAACTAAGGAAGACACTACCAGAGAGAAACACAGAAGGCTCAATAAAAACTACAGCAAGGGAAGGCAAGGGTTAAAGCACAAGAACTAAGAGGTCCAGAGAGACCTAGTTAACCTCACTAGATACAAACAAACACTGGCAATAAAACTTGCCAGCTGCTGCCTCTTATCCCTAGCAAAGGGGCGGAGCCAATGACATGCTGGTGGGTGGAGGAAGATGACCCACCCACTCACATCAGAAAAGTCTCCCAGAGCCGTGCGGCAGCCCTAAGGGTACCGGCGCCAGACCCGGAAAGAAGAACGCCGCGCCTGGACCCCCGCAGCTGGACTGGCGTGCTGCCGAGACCCGACCGCGCTGCTGGTAAGTTTCCTCCTAACACAAAGAAACAAAACTCAGAATTTGTTATCTGGATTCTGCAGGTTTTAGAAATGCTTCATATATCGATGTAAACTGTTGTTTGGGCACATGGGAGGGCTCAGAATGAAAGGAGCGCTATTTGGCTTTATGAATGCAGATTTTGCTGGAATAATTTTCAGACCCCATGTAGTGTTTGCAGCCCCAGACGTACCAGTACATTTGAAACCCTCAAGAACTGAACCCATTTTGGAAACTAGACCCCTCAGGGAGTTCATCAAGGAGTGTAGTGAGCATTTTGACGCCACAGGTGTTTTATGAATTTTTGATAACATTTGATTTAAAAATGAAAAACTCCAGTAATATGTAGGTTTAGCCCCAGATTTTTAGGTCTTTTTCCAGGGGCAAAAGGAGAAAAAGCACCCCACAATCTCGAGAACAGAAATACCCCATATGTGAACATAAATTTCACTAGGAAAGTTGTTGCCCTGATACAATATGCATAGCCTCATATCCAGAAGTACTGGACTATCTGATTTTATGTAAGCAATCATATTTTAGTTAATCTCTGGGTGAGCAGTGCGTGTTGTCATAATAATGCAGGAATTTTATGAGCACTTCAAAACGCGCCCTTGACATAGTCAAGCGGAATATTGAGGTGTGGTATAAAATTGGTTGCTCAACCGAAAAAAAAGAAAGAAGATTGTAATTCCCTTTCTGGAAAGGAAGGATGCTTTATCGGTTTTCTAGAAAGAAAATGAACTTATCCAAACAAAATAAATAGTAGGGACACGGCTCCTAGGTTGGGAAAATCAGAGAATGTTGGTATTTTAAAGGCTGCTATCACGGCTATAGAAAGTGCAACTGCTATGAAGTAGGTTGCCTACACAAAAAATGCAGAAGTTGTTTTTTTGTTAGTTACATATATACATTTTGATATAATCGTTAACCATAGCAGCGGAATGAAAAGTTTCTTTGTTTTTAAATTTTTTTTAATTGGAAAATTAGATGTTACTCAACCAGTAGATTTCCTACTTTAGATCCTCTATGGGTACCTACCACACAAGAACTCTAGGAGGAAACAACAGCATTTGTCCACCATTGCTAAAGCCCAACAGACACAATTCAGTGGCTACTCATTTCTTGAAGGAACATTGAGGTAATAGTATGGGATTAAGGGCTCACACCCAATTGCGATTTTTTTTTTCCCCTGCGATGCGACAGTGATGATTATGAAGCCAATGATTTTCAATGGTTTCATACTCATTTACGATGTTTCAGCAGAGCTTCGCATCGCAGAGAAGAAATCTGCGATACCAATAGTTTTCAATAGGTCCAGCGGCAACAGCGCTAGCCCCATTGAAAACATAGGGAGAATACCGCGGACAGCTGTGGCAGAAGTCCAGGATGCTATCCCATTGCTTTCAATGGGGTCAGCGCTGCTGCCGGCCCCATTGAAAGCAGTGGTTTTGCAGTAACCCCCACAGCATGATTTTTGGGGAAGGGCTTGAAATATAAGCCCTTCCCTGAAAATCATCCCTAGCTGGTAAAAAAATTCTCTCACCTCTCCGCCGCTCAGACGCCTCCTCCGGCTGGCTCCCCAGCACAGCCCTTTCAGGAGGTGGGGATTTTTGCGGACACCGGCTGTGTCTCACAACTGACACCCGCCAGCAACAGCCACAAGCAGCGCAAATGCTGATCGTGGCTGCTAGCCCTGTAAATGCAGCTGCCAAGTCTGACAGAGGCATTTAAATCCCCGATTGGTTCTGCAGAGTCCTAAATAGCCCCTCCTGCAATGAGAATGTGAGGAGTCTTTCAGTTGCCAAGGCAGCCTACAGACTTGATAGAATGCCTGTCAGATTGCGATATAATGTAATACTACAGGAGCCATCAAATGACTGCAAGTTCAAGTCCCTTATAAGGACTAAAAAAAGTAAAAATAAATTTTAAAAAAGTTTTGTAACATTTTAGAAAAAAAGTTATTACAATTTTAAACACCCCCTTTTCCCATATTTATAATAAAAAATATCAAAACGAAAAAAAGCATATTTGATATTGCTGCATCCGTAAGTGCCTGATTTATCATTATTTATCCCAAACATTATCCAGGAAAAAATGCACAACACCAGGATTCCATTGTCACCCTGTTTTTATTCTAAAATGTTAGCAAGTAGAGATGAGCGAACGTACTCGTCCGAGCTTGATGCTCGGGCGAATATTAGGGTGTTCGGGATGCTCGTTACTCTTAACGAGCACCACGCGGTGTTCGGGTTACTTTCACTTTCCTCTCTGAGACATTAGCACGCTTTTCTGGCCAATTGAAAGACAGGGAAGGCATTACAACTTCCCCCTGTGACGTTCAAGCCCTATACCACCCCCCTGCTGTGAGTGGCTGGGGAGATCAGATGTCACCCGAGTATAAAAGTCGGCCCCTCCCGCGGCTCACCTCAGATGCCTTGTGAGTTAGCTGAGGGAAAGTGCTGTTGAGTTGGAGCTGCTGTAGGGAGAGTGTTAGGAGTGAGTGTAGGCTTCAAGAACCCCAACGGTCCTTCTTAGGGCCACATCTATCCGTGTGCAGTACTGTGGAGGCTGCTGTTAGCAGTGTTGCACAATTTTTTTTTTTCAAAATCGGCTGTGCGGAGCATTGCGCCCTGCAGTAATACTACAGGGACAGAAGTGGTGGTTAGGCAGGGAGAGTGTTAGGAGTGAGTGTAGGCTTCAAGAACCCCAACGGTCCTTCTTAGGGCCACATTTACCCGTGTGCAGTACTGTGCAGGCTGCTGTTAGCAGTGTTGCATATTTTTTTTTTTTCAAAATCGGCTGTGCAGAGTATTGCGCCCTGCAGTAATACTACAGGGACAGAATTGTGTAGGCAGGGCCAGAAGACATATATTATTGATTGAATATAGTCAGTGGGCCTTTTCTTTAAAAAAAAAAGGGAAACATTCTATTTGGCCTGCCTCTGACAGTCCTCAGCGTTCTGGGTACGTGTGTGGTGGGTGGAGAACGTAAAGAAATCATACGCAGCCAGCTACGTTTAACAGCAGGCTTGCGCCAATTTATTTCCTGCCTGGGAAAAATCACTGCTCTGCTGCACTTCATATAACACTGCAGTTCTGTGGAACACATTTATTATCTGATTGAATATAGTCAGTGGGCCTTCCCTTTAAAAGAAAAAGGGAAAAATTCTATTTGGCCTGCAGGCTTGCGCCAATTTATTTCCTGCCTGGGAAAAATCACCGCTCTGCTGCACTTCATATAACACTGCAGTTCTGTGGAACACATTTATTATCTGATTGAATATAGTCAGTGGGCCTTCCCTTTAAAAAAAAAAAGGGAAAAATTCTATTTGGCCTGCCTCTGACAGTCCGCAGTGTTCTGGGTACGTGTGTGGTGGGTGGAGAACGTAAAGAAATCATACGCAGCCAGCTACGTTTACCAGCAGGCTTGCGCCAATTTATTTCCTGCCTGGGAAAAATCACCGCTCTGCTGCACTTCATATAACACTGCAGTTCTGTGGAACACATTTATTATCTGATTGAATATAGTCAGTGGGCCTTCCCTTTAAAAAAAAAAGGGAGAAATTCTATTTGGCCTGCAGGCTTGTGCCAATTTATTTCCTGCCTAGGAAAAATCACCGCTCTGCTGCACTTAATATAACACTGCAGTTCTGTGGAACACATTTATTATCTGATTGAATATAGTCAGTGGGCCTTCCCTTTAAAAAAAAAAAGGGAAAAATTCTATTTGGCCTGCCTCTGACAGTCCGCAGCGTTCTGGGTACGTGTGTGGTGGGTGGAGAACGTAAAGAAATCATACGCAGCCAGCTACGTTTACCAGCAGGCTTGCGCCAATTTATTTCCTGCCTGGGAAAAATCACTGGTAATACAGCATGTTGAGGGGTAGGGGTAGGCCTAGAGGACGTGGACGTGGCCGAGGACGCGTAGGCCCAAGTGAGGGTGTGGGCACAGGCCGAGCTCCTGATCAAGGTGTATCGCAGCCGACTGCTGCGCGATTAGGAGAGAGGCACGTTTCTGGCGTCCCCACATTCATCGCCCAATTAATGGGTCCACGCGGGAGACCTTTATTAGAAAATGAGCAGTGTGAGCAGGTCCTGTCGTGGATGGCAGAAAGTGCTTCCAGCAAGCTATCATCCACCCACAGTTCTGCGCCGTCCAGTGCTGCAAATCCGAATCCTCTGGCTGCTGCTCCTCCTTCCTCCCAGCCTCCTCACTTCACTACAATGACACATGCTCAGGAGCGGGAAGACTCCCAGGAACTGTTCTCGGGCCCCTGCTCAGATTGGGCAGCAGTGGTTCCTCTCCCACCAGAGGAGTTTATCGTCACTGATGCCCAACCATTGGAAAGTTCCCGGGGTCCGGGGGATGAGGCTGGGGACTTCCGGGAACTGTCTCAAGACCTTTCAGTGGGTGAGGAGGACGATGACGATGAGACACAGTTGTCTTGCAGTGAGGTAGTAGTAAGGGCAGTAAGTGCGAGGGAGGAGCGCACAGAGGATTCGGAGGAAGAGCAGCAGGACGATGAGGTGACTGACCCCACCTGGTGTGCAACGCCTACTCAGGACAGGTCTTCAGAGGGGGAGGCAAGGGCAGCAGCAGGGCAGGTTGCAAGAGGCAGTGCGGTGTCCAGGGGTAGAGGCAGGGCCAGACCGAATAATCCACCAACTGTTTCCCAAAGCGCACCGTCGCGCCATGCCACCCTGCAGAGGCCGAGGTGCTCTAAGATCTGGCAGTTTTTCACAGAGACGCCTGATGACCGACGATCAGTGGTGTGCAACCTTTGTCGCGCCAAGATCAGCCAGGGAGCCACCACCAACAGCCTCACCACCACCAGCATGCGCAGACATGATGGCCAAGCACCCCACAAGGTGGGACGAAGGCCGTTCACCGCCTCCGGTTTGCACCGCTGCCTCTCCCCCTGTGCCCCAACCTGCCACTGAGATCCAACCCCCCTCTGAGGACACAGGCACTACCGTCTCCTGGCCTGCACCCACACCCTCACCTCCGGTGTCCTCGGCCCCATCCAGCAATGTCTCGCACCGCACCGTCCAGCCGTCGCTAGCGCAAGTCTTTGAGCGGAAGCGCAAGTACGCCGCCACGCACCTGCACGCTCAAGCGTTAACCGTGCACATAGCGAAATTTATCAGCCTTGAGATGCTGCCGTATAGGGTTGTGGAAACGGAGTCCTTCAAATGTATGATGGCGGCGGCGGCCCCGCGCTACTCAGTTCCCAGTCGCCACTACTTTTCCCGATGTGCCATCCCAGCCCTGCACGACCACGTCTCCCGCAACATTGTACGCGCCCTCACCAATGCAGTTAGTGGCAAGGTCCACTTAACAACGGACACGTGGACAAGCACAGGCGGCCAGGGCCACTACATCTCCCTGACGGCACATTGGGTGAATTTAGTGGAGGCTGGGACAGAGTCAGAGCCTGGGACCGCTCACGTCCTACCCACCCCCAGAATTGCGGGCCCCAGCTCGGTGGTGGTATGTTCGGCGGTGTATGCTTCCTCCACTAAAGCACCCTCCTGCTCCTCCTCAACCTCTGTCTCGCAATCTAGATGTGTCAGCAGCAGCAGGACGTCGCCAGCAGTCGGTGTCGCGCGGCGTGGTAGCACAGCGGTGGGCAAGCGTCAGCAGGCCGTGCTGAAACTACTCAGCTTAGGAGAGAAGAGGCACACGGCCCACGAACTGCTGCAGGGTCTAACAGAGCAGACCGACCGTTGGCTTGCGCCGCTGAGCCTCCAACCGGGCATGGTCGTGTGTGACAACGGCCGTAACCTGGTGGCGGCTCTGCAGCTCGGCAGCCTCACGCACGTGCCATGCCTGGCCCACGTCTTTAATTTGGTGGTTCAGCGCTTTCTGAAAAGCTACCCACGCTTGTCAGACCTGCTCGGAAAGGTGCGCCGGCTCTGCGCACATTTCCGCAAGTCCCACACGGACGCTGCCACCCTGCGGACACTGCAACATCGGTTTAATCTGCCAGTGCACCGACTGCTGTGCGACGTGCCCACATGGTGGAACTCTACGCTTCACATGTTGGCCAGGCTCTATGAGCAGCGTAGAGCTATAGTGGAATACCAACTCCAACTTGGGCGGCGCAGTGGGAGTCAGCCTCTTTAATTATTTTCAGAAGAGTGGGCCTGGTTGGCAGACATCTGTCAGGTCCTTGGAAAGTTTGAGGAGTCTACCCAGGTGGTGAGCGGCGATGCTGCAATCATTAGCGTCACCATTCCTCTGCTATGCCTCTTGAGAAGTTCCTTGCAAAGCATAAAGGCAAATGCTTTGCGCTCGGAAACGGAGGCGGGGGAAGACAGTATGTCGCTGGTAGTCAGAGCACCCTCCTGTCTATATCTCAGCGCGTTGAGGAGGAGGAGGAGGAGCATGAGGAGGATGAGGAGGAGGGGGAAGAGACAGCTTGGCCCACTGCTGACGGTACCCATGCTGCTTGCCTGTCATTCTTTCAGCGTGTATGGCCTGAGGAGGAGGAGGCGGAGGAGGAGGAGGATCCTGAAAGTGATCTTCCTAGTGAAGACAGCCATGTGTTGCGTACAGGTACCCTGGCACACATGGCTGACTTCATGTTAGGATGCCTTTCTCGTGACCCTCGTGTTGCACGCATTCTGGCCACTACGGATTACTGGGTGTACACACTGCTCGACCCACGGTATAAGGAGAACCTTTCCACTCTCATTCCCGAAGAGGAAAGGGGTTCGAGAGTGTTGCTATACCACAGGACCCTGGCGGACAAGCTGATGGTAAAATTCCCCTCCGACAGCGCTAGTGGCAGAAGGCGCAGTTCCGAGGGCCAGGTAGCAGGGGAGGTGCGGAGATCGAGCAGCATGTTCAGCACAGGCAGTGCAACACTCTTTAAGGCCCTGGACAGCTTTATGGCTCCCCACCAAGACTGTGTCACCGCTCCCCAGTCAAGGCTGAGTCGGCGGGAGCACTGTAAAAGGATGGTGAGGGAGTACATAGCCGATCGCACGACCGTCCTCCGTGACGCCTCTGCCCCCTACAACTACTGGGTGTCGAAGCTGGACACGTGGCCTGAACTCGCGCTGTATGCCCTGGAGGTGCTTGCTTGTCCTGCGGCTAGCGTATTGTCAGAGAGGGTGTTTAGTGCAGCTGGGGGAATCATCACAGATAAGCGTACCCGCCTGTCAACCGACAGTGCCGACAGGCTTACACTCATCAAGATGAACAAAGCCTGGATTTCCCCAGACTTCTCTTCTCCACCAGCGGACAGCAGCGATACTTAAGCAATACGTAGGCTGCACCCGCGGATGGAAGCATCGTTCTGTATCACCATCCAAAACGGTGACATTTCTGCTTCATCAATCTGTGTATAATATTCCTCCTCCTCCTCCTGCTCCTCCTCCTGAAACCTCACGTAATCACGCCGAACGGGCAATTTTTCTTTGGGCCACAAGGCTCACTCATATAATTTTTCCAAACAATTTTTATACGTTTCAATGCTCTTACAAGCGATGAAACTTTAACTTGAACCAATTTTTCGTTAAACTGGGCTGCCTCCAGGCCTAGTTACCACTTAAGCCACATTAACCAAAGCGATTAATGGGTTTCACCTGCCATCTTGGTTGGGCATGGACAATTTTTTCTGAGGTACATTAGTACTGTTGCTACACCTACAGTGTAATCATTGTAATTTCTATGTTCTTCGCCTGCACTCATGGTACAGAAAGGTGTGTGGGGTTGGCCTACACTTTTGCTACATAAATGAAACTGGGGCATTGTCTATACTGCAGCTACTGAAATGTGAAAGAGACTGTTATCTCCCTAAACTGCTGCAATGGGAATTGTTACTGGGGCTTGTCTTGAGTGCTACTATTACTGAAATTGAACTAAGACTGCGCTCCTCCTATACTGCTGCTTCGGAATTGTTACTGGGGCTTGTCTTGAGTGCTACTATTACTGAAATGGAACTAAGACTGTGCTCCTCCTATACTGCTGCAATGGGAATTTGTACTGGGGCCTGTCTTGAGTGCTACTATTACTGAAATGGAACTAAGACTGCGCTCCCCCTATACTGCTGCTAGTGATATGTTAGTGGGGCCTGTCCCTAATACTACCGCTGAAATGTTAATAATTCTGGGCTCTGCCTATACCGCAGCTAATGGTATGTCACTGGGGTGTGGAAACAGAGGCTTCACAAAGACATGATGGCGGCGAGGCCATTTCCCACCAACGCTGTTACTGTTAAGGTGCATATAACCACGGACACGTGGAGAGGACACATAGTGCCTCCAAAACATCCCCCTCCTCCTCCAACAATGAAAACATTCTTGGCAAATACCTTTGCATTGGTCCGTCTGGTGGCAGTCCAAGAATTTCACCTTTAATGACACTACAAGAGAGCACCACCACCATCCCCCCGCCACGGCCCACTTAATCATGGCCACATTCCGAAAACCAACTACATAAAACCGCGCTACTAGGTCCGCAGTCACCACCACATTACCACCAACGAGGTTACTGTTAAGGTACATATTACCAGTCTGACTGGGGCATGCAGTGTGGGCCAAAGCCCACCTGTATTGTATCTGACGTTAGCTCTGCTGAGTAGGGCACTGCAATGGGATATATTTATGTACCACCGGTGGGTTCCAGGGAGCCACCCATGCTGTAGGTGCACACGGAGTTTAACCTACATCTGTCCACTTCTAAAGAACCCCAGTCTGGGGTGACTGGGGCATGCAGTGTGGGCCGAAGCCCACCTGCATTAAGCACGACATTACTACCTCAGCTGTGTTGGGCACTGCAATGGGATATTTTTATGTACCGCCGGTGGCTTCCTGGCACCCACCCATGCTGTCGGTCCACAGGGAGTTGTAAATGCATCTGTGTCCAGTCCACTTCTAAAGAACCCCAGTCTGACTGGGGCATGCAGTGTGGGCCGAAGCCCACCTGCATTAAACATGACATTACTACCTCAGCTGTGATGGGCACTGCAATGGGATATTTTTATGTACCGCCGGTGGCTTCCTGGCACCCACCCATGCTGTCGGTCCACAGGGAGTTGTAAATGCATCTGTGTCCAGTCCACTTCTAAAGAACCCCAGTCTGACTGGGGCATGCAGTGTGGGCCGAAGCCCACCTGCATTAAGCACGACATTACTACCTCAGCTGTGTTGGGCAATGCAATGGGATATTTTTATGTACCGCCGGTGGGTTCCAGGGAGCCACCCATGCTGTGGGTCCACAGGGAGTTGTAACTACATGTGTCCATTTCTAAAGAACCCCAGTCTGACTGGGGCATGCAGTGTGGGCCGAAGCCCACCTGTATTAAACATGACATTACTACCTCAGCTGTGATGGGCAATGCAATGGGATTTTTTTATGTACCACCGGTGGGTTCCAGGGAGCCACCCATGCTGTAGGTGCACACGGAGTTTAACCTACATCTGTCCACTTGTAAAGAACCCCAGTCAGACTGGGGCATGCAGTGTGGGCCGAAGCCCACCTGTATTAACCACGACATTACCTCAGCTGTGATGGGCAATGCAATGGGATACATTTATGTACAGCGGGTGGGTTCCAGGGAGCCACCCATGCTGTGGGTGCACACGGAATTCCCATTGCGGAGTTGTACCTGGCTGTGACTATTTATAAAAAAACGCGGTCTGACTGGGCCATGCAGACACCTTGACAGAATGAATAGTGTGTGGCACATAGGTTCCCCATTGCTATGCCCACGTGTGCAGCTCCAGATGGAGGTGGCACAGGATTGGATTTCTCATTGCTTCTGTACAGCATTGTGGACTATTGGCCCGCCCCTTTTATGGGGGGGGGGGGTCGCTGCCTAGCCATGCCAACCCTCTGCAGTGTGTGCCTGCTTTTCCTGTGGCAGACGCACTTATAAATAGACATGAGGGTGGCGTGGCATGAGGGCAGCTGAAGGCTGGGCAGGGACAATTTGGTGTACGCTGTGGACACTGTCGTGCGGGGGGGGGGGGGGGGTTGGGCAGCATGTAACCCAGGAGAAGTGGCAGCGGAGTGTCATGCAGGCAGTGATTGTGCTTTGTTGGAGGTAGTGTGGTGCTTAGCTAAGGTATGCCATGCTAATGAGGGCTTTTCAGAAGTAAAAGTTGTTGGGAGGGGGGGGGGGCCCACTCTTGCCGGTATTGTGGCTTAATAGTGGGACCTGTGAACTTGAGATGCAGCCCAACATGTAGCCCCTCGCCTGCCCTATCCGTTGCTGTGTCATTCCCATCACTTTCTTGAATTGCCCAGATTTTCACACATGAAAACCTTAGCGAGCATCGGCGAAATACAAAAATGCTCGGGTCGCCCATTGACTTCAATGGGGTTCGTTATTCGAAACGAACCCTCGAGCATCGCGAAAAGTTCGTCCCGAGTAACGAGCACCCAAGCATTTTGGTGCTCGCTCATCTCTATTAGCAAGCAAAACCACATGACATTCCACAAAATATGAGCCCTTACACAACTATGACAACAGAAAAATAAAAATGTTTTGTATGTCAGAAGATGGTGGCAGAACATGATTTAGTTTTTCCAAATATATTTTATTTTTTAAAAAGTAGTACAGCAAAAATACAACTATATAAATTTGGTATTGTCATAATCTTACTGAATAAAGTTATATCATTTTTGCTGCAGTGTATATGCCATAAAACTAGCCCCCAGAAAGATGTCAAAAATTATTTTTCTTGCATTTCCCTTCAATTTGAAAGTTTTTCAGTATGATATATGGTACATTAAATAGTACTATTGAAAAATAGAGCTTGATCTGCAAAAAACAAGCCTTTCAGACAGCTACGTCAATGTTTAAATAAAAAGTTTATTTTTTTTAAAGTGGGGAGGAAAAAACGTAAATTAAAAAAAGGCTGTATCCTTAAGGCCTGTTTCACACAGGTGACAAAATCGGGCAATTTTCTCGCGATGCGAAAGTGCAACAAATCGCATGTATATAAAGCCCATTCTTTCCTATGGGTTCCTTCACATTAGCGATGTTTTGTACTATACGACATTGCTAGGTAAAAAAATCGAGGTTGCTAAGTATTGCCGTGACTTGTGCTGTTTTGTAGCCTATGTTTAGCTATGGAGTCTTCCTTCTGTTGCATCGCATGAAAACATGGTTTCGTGTGATGCAACTTTTACAATAGGAAATCCTACTGTAAAAGGCCGAAAATAAGCCCTAGCTGCATAAAGAAAAATATGACCTAACAGCCGCTGTTCACTCTGCGCCGTCTTCTCTGCAGGTCCCCGGCACTTGCTTGTAGTTTTTTTTCAACACTTCCTGGTCAGGGGTTCAAATTACCCCACCTCCAGGAAGCACTGGCTGTGATTAGTTCTCGAGTGCCGCAGCTCAGCCAATCAGAGCCAGCGCTCGATGAACGAATCACAGCCATTGCATTCAATGGCTGTGATTGTTTAATTGAGCGCTGGCTCTAGTTGGCTAAGCCACGGTGCTCAAGAACCAATCACAGCCAGCAGTGCCTGGAGCTGGGGAATTTGAACCTCCAATCCAGGAAGCGATGACAGAAGACTTCATGCAGCTAGAACTTATTTTCAGGGTAGGGCATTTATTTCAAGCCCCCCACCCACCCACCGAAAACGAGAAAACGCAGCAATGTGCAACTGACCACCAATGCGATAACATAGTGATTTTCAGGCCTACTTGGCTCCTAAGATGTAGGTGAGACATGCATTTTACCCGAGGGAGCCAAGAGTTGTGACAACATACATGGGGCTCCTTTCTACACCCCATACCTTTATTTTATGGATGGATGGTAAAATACTTACATTTCTGCTTTTGCTGGATTACTGCAGCTAAGAGCTATACAAGCAAACAAAAAACAAGTGTGGGAGCCTGCGAGTGCGTATGGTGCTTTAAGTTTGTGACGAGATTAAGGGACTTTAGAAGGGAATCACATATCAATTTGCTGTTTATCTCCTTTTATTCTTCACTAAATATTACTTTGATTTAATTTATATGTATATTAGGTGAGCAGCTCAGACTTGTCTGTTTCTGGCAGGCGCGGGCATCATCCTGCTTTCTCTGTAACTTGACCTGCTGCATACTTCTCTTTAGCACTTCAATGGTTACCTGCTCCAGCACTCCTAGTTCAGCTGTAGGGCAATGGTAATTACCTCCCTATTTAGCTGAGCTGGGAACCTTCCGTCTTTGACGTATTGTTGTGTGTATGCCTCTGACACTTAGCAAAAATCTTGTCTGTCCCCTTATCTGTGCTTATTCTGTATTTTATCAGTGTATCAGTGTTCATTTATTTCATGCTCTCCAGTCTTTGTACACCTCCTGCCTTGTATCCCGTTGCCTGTTCCTTAGCCTTGTCCATGTATGCTTCCCCTTTTGCCTTCCCAGCCCTGCACTATTCCCGGTCCTGGTCTGTGCTTTTGGTGTATATAATGGTGTGTTCAGTGTCCCATAAGGGTTAGTCAGGGTTGAGAGGAAGTCCGCGGGGCCATTCTTATCAGGGCGCCTACCCCGCTTCTAGGCAGGGTTACACTCATCTCCCTGACTAGCAAAGGGCAAGGTTTTGCATCTTTATTGCTCCTCATCGGTTTCTCATCACCTGGTACCAAAGCCTCTGATCGCCTAGGGTCAGCTGCTAACCCTCGCCTGGATTAGTTCTTCGCCAAAACTGGTAGGTTGACTCAGTGGGTCCACACTACTGCCATGGATCCCACTGATCCTTCCCACAGGGGACTTATGGAGTTGTTCCAGGAGATGGCGCAACAAGGGGAATGCCAGGAGCAAGTCCTGGCATAGCTCAATAATGTGAGCACTCGCTTAAGCAATATTTCTTCCACTGCAGCAGTACCGCAGCCTTCCGCAGTAGTTGCAACTGCAGCATCACACCCACAGGCAGTTTCCGCTTCTGGATCCACACCCCATCTATCTGCTCTGCCACACTACAAGGGTGATCCCAAACAATGTCACAGTTTTATTAATCAATGCTCCCTTCACTTCATTCTGTCTGTAGCACCTGTTCCCCATGGATTGCGCCAAAGTAGCTTTCTTGATGTCTCACCTCTCCAGACAGGCAATGGCTTGAATCAATCCACTTTGGAAGAGAGATGATCCATTGGTTAATGACTTCAGTGCGGTTGTAGAGACCTTTTGGGGCGTCTTTGACAAGCCCGGTCATACTACTTCAGTTGCCTCTGCCCTACTATGCCTTCATCAGAATTTCTTAACTTGTGGGTCAATTCACCATTCAGTTTTGAACCCTGGCTTTGAAACTGGGTTGGAACAATGTGGCCCTGGTTGCGACATTCTGGGAGGGTTTGGTGGGGCGTATCAAAAACGAGTTGACTGGTCGAGAGGTACTGAGCTCGCTGGATGCCCTGATCTTTCTGGCCCAGAAAATTGACCTTCAGTTCCAAGAGAAGTCTAAGGAGGCTACCCAAGAGAGGAGGTTGATCTGTCTGGCCCCTAGGTTCCAGAGACTGCTTTCTGCTCTTCCTACTACCCCCTTGTCTAGTGACCCTGAGCCCATGCAGGTTGCTTGGCCCAGACTAACAGAGTAGAAGCACATGCTCAGACGCTCAAAAAATCTGTGCATGTATAGTACATCTTGTACGCGCCTGTCCTTTCAAACCATGCCTCAGCCTAGGGTCAGTTAGAGAGGCTACGCTAGGTGACTATTGCTCCTCTCCAAGATTGAATCTATCTGTAATGTTGTCCCTCCTTGGTGTCCAGATTACAGTAGTGGCCTTTCTGGATTCAGGTTTGGTCGGAAACTTCTTACAGCAAGACATGGTGGACCACTACCGAATTCCTGTCTATCGCCTCGAGAGACCTCCGGTGGTGACTAGAGATGAGCGAGCATATTCGCTAAGGACAATTGCTCGATCGAGCATTGTCCTTAGCAAGTATCTCCCCGCTCGGGAGAAAAGGTTTGGCTGCCGGCGCGGGTGACAGGTGAGTTGCGGCAGTCAGCAGGTGGGAGCGGGGGGAGAGAGGGAGAGAGAGATCTCCCCTCCGTTCCTCCCTGCTCTCCCCCGCAGCTCCCCGCCCGCCGCCGGCAGCCGAATTTTTGCTCCTGAGCGGGCAGGTACTCACTTAGGGCAATGCTTGATCGAGCAATTGCCCTTAGCGAGTATACTCGCTCATCTCTAGTGGTGACCATAGTCAATGGAAGTACCCGAGTGCCTGTTCTCCTTTCAGCCTGCTTACCCTTCTACTGCTTCCCAGAACCTCCAGGGTCTGCCAAAGATCTTCCATGGCTTTACTGATGTTTTTGACAAGAAGGAGGCTGAGTGTTTGCCACCACATTGCCCCTATGAGTGCCCTATTGAGCTTGTAGATTCTGTACCTTCTCGAGGCAGGGTATACCTGCTGTTGCTTCCTGAAACTCGAGCTACACCTGATCCCAGAGCTGTTTGACCGTCTGCTCAGATTTTCACCCAGCAAATTGATCTACGAGGAGCTTATAACCTAATTCGCATCCACAAGGTTGACGAATGGAAGACTGCCTTTAACATGTGAGATGGGCACCATGAATCCTTAGTAATGCCTTTCAGTCTAGTCAATTCCCCAGCCATCTTCTAAGAATTCGTGAATGACATCTACAGGGATCTTCTCCACAAATGTGTTGTCGTATATCTTGACAACATCCTGATCTTTTCACCAGATATTCATTCATCAGCAGGCAGGTCTGTACTGTACTTCAGCGGTTAAGGGAGAATCATTTTTTTGCCAAGTTCGAAAAATACATTTTCAAGTGTGAATCTCCTTTTTTAGGATATATATTGTCTAAGCAGGGTTTGCAAATGGATCCCGATAAGGTCTCTGTCATGCTGAATTGGCCCCGTCCATCAGGTCTCCGCGCTATTCAGTAATTTTGGGCTTCACAAACTACTACCAGCAGTTCATCTCGCAACCTTTCCACTTTTTATGTTGCCTATCTCTGCCCTTACTCTTAAGGGCGTGAATACCAAGCAATATACTTCGGAGGCTGAATCTGCTTTCCAAGCCTTGAAACTACCTTTCTCATCAGCGCCCGTGCTGCACCAACCATAAGTTACTAAACAGTTCTTTTGGAAGTTAATGTCTCTTCCTCCGGAGCAGGTGCAGTCCTATCACTGAGAACTACATTGGGAGGAAGGTGACGTGTTGGTTCTTTTCCAGATCTTTCTCTGCTGTGGAACGGAATTACTTCATAGGAGACCATGTAGGTGCAGTCCTATCTTAGAGAGGTACCGTGGGGAGGTAGGTGATATGTTGGTTCTTTTCCAAGTCTTTCTTTGCTGTGGAACAGAATTACTCCATAGAAGACCATCAAGATGGCTCTGGAAGTTTGGTGGTATCTGCAGGAGGGAGACTCTCAGCCAAGAGTGTTTTTTGCTGACCATAAGAACCTACACTACCCTTATCTCCCTAACTAGTGAAGGGCAGGGTTTTTGATCTTTATTACTCCTCACCTGTCTGTTTCTCATTGCCTGGTGCCAAAGCCTCTAATAACCAAGGGGCAGCTGCTATCCTCACCTCTCCAAAACTGGTAGGATGACTTAATGGGTCCACACTATTGGTCCCTAACAATGTACTATCCCCATTTAGAATGTGATCCATGATTGATAATGCTATCCAGTTCTATCTTGTGCCATGAATGCAGTCATTGAACAGCTGCTTGAGGGTACATACCGCAGTATGAAATGTATGCACCTTGCCCATTTGGAAGTCAAAATCTTGGATCTAAATGAGCAGCTTTCAATACTGAGATCCACTGACAGCATGGAAAGGAGTTTTAAGCCCAATGAGCAAACAATCGCTAGGCTGAATGGTAGCATGAATGTGCAAGATGATCAGGTTACTAGCTGGGTGACAGTGGGAGAAGTAGAGGGGAGAGTGTTAGGCAGACTAAACCTGATCTCGCACACCTCAACAAGTTTGTAAAGTTGAAGTGAATACCATTACACAGTTATTACGGTTGCAGTATGACATGCCCTCTGAACTCCAGGGTAATATTTGCTCCACTAAGAAGGAAAATAAGACTGCAGAGCAGGCTAGAACGGGTCCTGGGAGTGGAGGCTCAAATATTAGGAGAAAAGACAGGACAATCTATCACAAAGAACGGGATCTTGAACAGTGTGTTTGTTTTCTGTCACTCAAGTTCAACACATTGTGAATCATGCTGAAGGATTACATGGAGAGAATGGTGAGGACTAGAGATGAGCGAATATACTCGTTTCGAGTAATTACTCGATCGAGCACCGTGATTTTCGAGTACTACAGTACTCGGGTGAAAAGATGCGGGGGGCGGGGGGAGGTGTGCCGGACCGGGGGTAGCAGCGGGGAACAGTGGGGAGCTCTCTCTCCCCCCCACTCCCCGCTGCAACCCCCCACTCACCCACAGCGCCCCCCCCCCCCGAATCTTTTCACCCAAGTACGGAAGTATTCGAAAATCGCGGCGCTCGGGTGAAAAAGGGGCGTGTCTGAGTAGGTTCGCTCATCTCTAGTGAGGACTCAATAGTCATGGTGTGTATTGGCACAAATGACAAAGTTGGAGATAAGTGGAAGGTCAATAAAAACAATTTCAGGGACCAGGCTATAAGCTCAGGGCAAGGACGTCCAAAGTAGTATTTTCGGAAATACTACCTGTACCACGTGTCACAACAACAAGACAGCAAGAGATTAGGGAGGTAAACAAATGGATAGAGTTGGTGTAGGTGGGAGAGGTTTGGGTTCCTGGAGAAGTGAGCCAACTTTGCTGTTGGCTACAGGTTCTACTGTAGGCATGGCCTGCATTTCAATGAGGAGAGTTCAGCTGCACTTGGGGAGACTGTGATTGTGGGCAGGGCAACCACAGAGATAGAGGAGAAGATAGAGTGACCTAGGACTAAGTAATGAATCTATGGGAAGAAATACATGGGGTGAAAGTTAATAATAAAATCCTTATAACGGTTTCCTATAGGTCACCAAATATAACAAGCCACTGAAAATATATTACTAAAGCAAATAGATGAAGTAGCAAATAATAATTAGTTAATTATTATGGGGGACTTTGGCTCTCTGGATATAAACTAGGAAACTGAAACCTGTGCATCTCATAAAGGAAGCATGTTTCTGTGAGTAGGAAAAGATAAGTACTTTTATCAACTTCTGCAGGACCCAACTAGAGAGATAGCCCTTTTGGACTTATTATTAACCAACAGACCTGAAAGAATAACAAAGCTGTAGGGTGGGGGGGGGGGCACCTAGGAAATAGTGATCAATATATAATACATTTCCACTTGTTTTCCAATAGAGTGTTTTGTTGGGGAGCCACAAAAATCCTAAACTTCAGGAAGGCAAAGTTTGATCAGCTTGGACATGCCCTTAACCTTTGTGACTGGGACAGTGTCCTAATAAACAAGGGGACAATAAGTGGGAAATTGTTAAAAATATCTTAAATACTTATTGTGAGCATTTCTCACCTTGTAGGAATAAAATTGCTCTCCAGCCTACCATCTGGGCTGGAGACCCTCCTGCATCCTTATTATTTTTGTTGTCATTCTGAGGGACATGGGGCCAGGGCTAGGCAGGCTGATAGGTGCTAGATAGATCACCATTAATTACATCTGCACTTGTTCTCTGACCAGCTAGACTCTTCTCTTTGAAAAAAAAGAAATGAAATAAGATCAGAAACTATAGGTCAGCCCAGCATTGTACTAGGATCCTATTTAGGAACTTGATACTTCAGCATTTTTGTTTGTTAGTTGCTATCTTTTGATAGGGGGTCAGGGTATAGCATATCATATATTGTGACATTTTTTATTATTTTCTGAGCTGCGGATGCTCTTGACCAGTTACCCATTCAGTTTTCTAAATAAATAAGGACCACACATTGGAGATAACCTACCTTTGAGACTTAGATCCTTTCTGGGTACTCCATGCTATTACTCTATACATTATCATTTTATTTTTTATGTATCTTTATGTTGGTACTATTACATATTGTTCCTGATGAGTCCTTCATACGACTAAAATGCGTCGAACCAATCCGAACCAACATTTGATCAGCAATTCATCTGAATCTTTAGAGATATTGATATCTCATCAACTATACAGCATCAAATATTTGTTTATAATTCTTTACCAGCTTACAGTGTTGTAAGATAACATCAGCACACGCTATTTAAGATCTATGATTCTGTTAAGGATATAATCAAATTATTTATGGATTTTTGGGGTCCCTAAAACCCTTCTATCTTTGCTGAGATCTAAATTATATCATAAGTGGCAATATTCATTGGGCCCTGTTTGAAACTCAAAGAATTTGAGAAGAGGGGTGCCCTGTACTATCATTTTTATTTTTTTCATCTATGGGCACCTACTTTCCTCCTGGTCTATTCCGCCAAAATAACTTCTCTTTGCCGTTTGTCTTTGTTTCTTGTGAGGCTCACTATTTTAAAAGGTTCCAATAAAAGTTCATTTTTATAGGTCAACACAGTGATAAACTCTTGTAGGAATAAAAGGGTTAGGAATAGAAGACCAATGTGGCTAGATAAAGATGTAAAGGGGGCAATAAACAACAAAAAGTAAGCATTCAAACTACTAAAACAAGAAGGCATTGAAGAAGCACTAAAAAGATATAAGGAAAAAAATTAATGATGCAAAAAGCAAGTTAAACCATATGTCGATATAGAGAAACTTGTTGCCGAAGACAATAAAACTAACGCTAAACTATTCTTCAAGTAAAAATCAAAGCTGAAAGTATTGGCCCTATAAAAGTTAGTGAGGGAAGAAATGTGGAAGGTGATGAGGAGAAAGCAAATCTAATACTTTTTTTCTTACTATATTTACTAAGGACAATTAAATGTCAGGTGAAATACAGAGTGATAAAGTAAACTCTCCACTAAATATCAGTAGTTTAACTCAGGAAAAAGTGCAGAGGCACCTTAAAAACATTAAAATAGACAAATTACCAGATCCCAATGGCATTCAACCCCAGGTTCTAAATGAGTTGTGATAGACAATTGTTTCTCATATTTAAGGACTATAGTGAAGGGGTCTGTTCCACTGGATTGGTGCATAGCAAATGTAGTTCCGATATTCAAAAAGAGGTTAAAAAGTGAACCCCGAAATTATAGGCTGGTAAGGGTAGATTATATTGTAGGGAAAATATTTGAAGGGTTTCTATCCAAGAGTAACTCAATGAATATAACTGTATGTTCCATATCAGCATTGGTTTATGAGGGATTGCTTCTGTCAAACTAATCTCATCAGCTACTATGAGGAGGCTCATTCTAGACTGGACGAGGGCAGCAATTAGATCTTATATGTCTCGACTTTTCCAAAGGGAATGATACTATGCCACAGAAAAGTTTGAAATATAAAATGAGAATGTTTAGTCTGGCTGAGAATGTGTAAGTGAGTGAGTAACTGGCTCAGAAATAGGAAGCAGAAGTTGACTTGGTACACACTCAGATTGGGTCACCGTTACTAGTAGGGTACTACATGGGTCAGAATTGGACCCAATTCTTTTAACTATATTTATTAACTAGCTGATATACCCGGCTTCGCCCGAGTTAATTTGATCCTGGTGTTTATCTGGTGTTCACACGGAAAATCTTATGAAGTCGTGGTTACTTTAGAGATACTGAGGAAAAACATATGTTCACCATTTTGCATAGTTCTCTGCGTTACCCAGGAAACACCACGTGGAGGTAACCATGCGACGATTCCTTCATATAAAATGACATCAGGAAGTGAGAGAATTAGATTACGTACATAAAATTTGGACACTAATTCTTTTGCGCTTAGAATTGAATAATCGAGTTGGGACCCATTAACTTTTCATATTTATGACACAATCAATGCTTGTGCCAAATTTCATGTTTCTATGACATTGGGAAGTGAGAGATTTGGATTATGTACGTAAAATTTGGACGCTAATTCTTTTGCGCATAGAATTGAAGAATGAAGTTGGGACCCATTAGCTTTTCCTATTTATGACATAATCAATGCTCGTGCCAAATTTCCCGTTTCTATGACACCGGAAAGTGAGAAAATTATATTCCGCACGTAAAATTTGGACGCAAATTCTTTTGCGCATAGAATTGAATAATCGACTTGGGACCCATTAGCTTTTCCTATTTATGACATAATCAATGCTCGTGCCAAATTTCCCGTTTCTATGTCACAGGAAAGTGAGAAAATTAGATTCCATACGTAAAATTTGGACGCTAATTCTTTTGCGCATATAATTGAATAATCGAGCTGGGACCCATTAGCTTTTACTATTTATGACATAATCAATGCTCGTGCCAAATTTCCTGTTTCTATGACAACGGAAAGTGAAAAAATTACATTCCGCACGTAAAATTTGGACGCTAATTCTTTTGCGCTTAGAATTGAATAATGGAGTTGGGACCCATTAGCTTTTCTTATTTATGACATAATCAATGCTCGTGCCAAATTTCCCGTTTCTATGACACCGGAAAGTGAGAAAATTACATTCCGTACGTAAAATTTGGACGCTAATTCTTTTGTGAATATAAATGAATAATCGAGCTGGGACCCATTAGCTTTTACTATTTATGACATAATCAATGCTCGTGCCAAATTTCCTGTTTCTATGACAACGGAAAGTGAAAAAATTACATTCCGCACGTAAAATTTGGACGCTAATTCTTTTGCGCTTAGAATTGAATAATGGAGTTGGGACCCATTAGCTTTCTTATTTATGACATAATCAATGCTCGTGCCAAATTTCCCGTTTCTATGACACCGGAAAGTGAGAAAATTACATTCCGCACGTAAAATTTGGACGCTAATTCTTTTGCGCTTAGAATTGAATAATGGAGTTGGGACCCATTAGCTTTTACTATTTATGACATAATCAATGCTCGTGCCAAATTTCCTGTTTCTATGACAACGGAAAGTGAAAAAATTACATTCCGTACGTAAAATTTGGACGCTAATTCTTTTGCGAATATAATTGAATAATCGAGCTGGGACCCATTAGCTTTTACTATTTATGACATAATCAATGCTCGTGCCAAATTTCCTGTTTCTATGACAACGGAAAGTGAGAAAATTGCATTCCGCACGTAAAATTTGGACGCTAATTCTTTTGCGAATAGAATTGAATAATGGAGTTGGGACCCATTAGCGTTTTCTATTTATAACATAATCAATGCTCGTGCCAATTTTCCCGTTTCTATGACACCGGAAAGTGAGAAAATTACATTCCGCACGTAAAATTTCGACGCCAATTCTTTTGCGGATAAAATTGAATAATCGAGTTGGGACCCATTAGCTTTTCCTATTTATGACATAATCAATGCTCGTGCCAAATTTCCCATTTCTATGACAGCGGAATGTGAGAAAATTAGATTCCGTACGTAAAATTTGGACGCTAATTCTTTTGTGCATAGAATTGAATAATGGAGTTGGGACCCATTAGCTTTTACTATTTATGACACAATCAATGCTTGTGCCAAATTTCCTGTTTCTATGACACTGGAAAGTAAAGAAATTACATTCCGCACGTAAAATTTGGACGCTAATTCTTTTGCGCATAGAATTGAATAATCGAATTGGGACCTATTAGCTTTTCCTTTTTATGACATAATCAATGCTCCTGCCAAATTTCACATTTCTATGAGATTAGAAAGTGAGAGATTTAGATTATGTACGTAAAATTTTGACGCCAACTCTTTTGCGCATAGAATTGAACAATCGAGTTGGGACCTATTAACTTTTCCTATTTATGACATAATCAATGCTCGTGCCAAATTTCCTGTTTCTATGACATTGGGAAGTGAGTGATTTAGATTATGTACGTTAAATTTCGACGCCAATTCTTTGGCGCTAGAATTGAATAATCGAGTTGGGACCGAATTTATTTTCTTATTTTGGAGATAATCTATGCTTGCGCCAAATTTCATGTTTCTACGACATTGGGAAGTTGGAGAACTTTTGGCGAGTCAGTGAGTGAGTCAGTGAGTCAGTGAGGGTTTTCAGCTTTATATATATAGACTAGCTGATATACCCGGCTTCGCCCGAGTTAATTTGGTACTGGTGTTTATCTGGTGTTCACACGGAAAATCTTATGAAGTCGTGGTTACTTTAGAGATACTGAGGAAAAACATATGTTCCCCATTTTTGCATAGTTCTCTGCGTTACCCAGGAAACACCACGTGGAGGTAACCATGCGACGTTTCCTTCATATAAAATGACATCAGGAAGTGAGAGAATTAGATTACGTACATAAAATTTGGACACTAATTCTTTTGCGCTTAGAATTGAATAATCGAGTTGGGACCCATTAACTTTTCATATTTATGACACAATCAATGCTTGTGCCAAATTTCATGTTTCTATGACATTGGGAAATGAGAGATTTAGATTATGTACGTAAAATTTGGACGCTAATTCTTTTGCGAATATAAATGAATAATCGAGCTGGGACCCATTAGCTTTTACTATTTATGACATAATCAATGCTCGTGCCAAATTTCCTGTTTCTATGACAACGGAAAGTGAAAAAATTACATTCCGTACGTAAAATTTGGACGCTAATTCTTTTGCGAATATAATTGAATAATCGAGCTGGGACCCATTAGCTTTTACTATTTATGACATAATCAATGGTCGTGCCAAATTTCCTGTTTCTATGACAACGGAAAGTGAGAAAATTGCATTCCGCACGTAAAATTTGGACGCTAATTCTTTTGCGAATAGAATTGAATAATGGAGTTGGGACCCATTAGCGTTTTCTATTTATAACATAATCAATGCTCGTGCCAATTTTCCCATTTCTATGACACCGGAAAGTGAGAAAATTACATTCCGCACGTAAAATTTCGACGCCAATTCTTTTGCGCATAAAATTGAATAATCGAGTTGGGACCCATTAGCTTTTCCTATTTATGACATAATCAATGCTCGTGCCAAATTTCCCATTTCTATGACAGCGGAATGTGAGAAAATTAGATTCCGTACGTAAAATTTGGACGCTAATTCTTTTGTGCATAGAATTGAATAATGGAGTTGGGACCCATTAGCTTTTACTATTTATGACACAATCAATGCTTGTGCCAAATTTCCTGTTTCTATGACACTGGAAAGTAAAGAAATTACATTCCGCACGTAAAATTTGGACGCTAATTCTTTTGCGCATAGAATTGAATAATCGAATTGGGACCTATTAGCTTTTCCTTTTTATGACATAATCAATGCTCCTGCCAAATTTCACATTTCTATGACATTAGAAAGTGAGAGATTTAGATTATGTACGTAAAATTTTGACGCCAACTCTTTTGCGCATAGAATTGAACAATCGAGTTGGGACCTATTAACTTTTCCTATTTATGACATAATCAATGCTCGTGCCAAATTTCATGTTTCTATGACATTGGGAAGTGAGTGATTTAGATTATGTATGTTAAATTTCGACGCCAATTCTTTGGCGCTAGAATTGAATAATCGAGTTGGGACCGAATTTATTTTCCTATTTTGGAGATAATCTATGCTTGCGCCAAATTTCATGTTTCTACGACATTGGGAAGTTGGAGAACTTTTGGCGAGTCAGTGAGTGAGTCAGTGAGTCAGTGAGGGTTTTCAGCTTTATATATATAGACTAGCTGATATACCCGGCTTCGCCCGAGTTAATTTGGTACTGGTGTTTATCTGGTGTTCACACGGAAAATCTTATGAAGTCGTGGTTACTTTAGAGATACTGAGGAAAAACATATGTTCACCATTTTGCATAGTTCTCTACGTTACCCAGGAAACACCACGTGGAGGTAACCATGCGACGTTTCCTTCATATAAAATGACATCAGGAAGTGAGAGAATTAGATTACGTACATAAAATTTGGACACTAATTCTTTTGCGCTTAGAATTGAATAATCGAGTTGGGACCCATTAACTTTTCATATTTATGACACAATCAATGCTTGTGCCAAATTTCATGTTTCTATGACATTGGGAAATGAGAGATTTAGATTATGTACGTAAAATTTGGACGCTAATTCTTTTGCGCATAGAATTGAATAATGGAGTTGGGACCCATTAGCTTTCCCTATTTATGACACAATCAATGCTTGCGCCAAATTTCATGTTTCTATGACATTGGGAAGTGAGAGATTTATATTATGTACGTAAAATTTGGACGCTAATTCTTTTGCGCATAGAATTGAATAATGGAGTTGGGACCCATTAGCTTTTCCTATTTATGACATAATCAATGCTCGTGCCAAATTTCCCGTTTCTATGACACCGGAAAGTGAGAAAATTACATTCCGCATGTAAAATTTGGACGCTAATTCTTTTGCGCATAGAATTGAATAATCGAGTTGGGACCCATTAGCTTTTCCTATTTATGACATAATCAATGCTCGTGCCAAATTTCCTGTTTCTATGACACCGGAAAGTGAAAAAATTACATTCCGCACGTAAAATTTCGATGCCAATTCTTTTGCGAATAGAATTGAATAATGGAGTTGGGACCCATTAGCGTTTCCTATTTATGACATAATCAATGCTCGTGCCAAATTTCCTGTTTCTATGACAACGGAAAGTGAGAAAATTACATTCCGCACGTAAAATTTGGACACTAATTCTTTTGCGCTAGAATTGAATAATCGAGTTGGGACCCATTAGCTTTTCCTATTTATGACATAATCAATGCTCGTGCCAAATTTCCCGTTTCTATGACAACGGAAAGTGAGAAAATTACATTCCGCACGTAAAATTTGGACGCTAATTCTTTTGCATATAGAATTGAATAATCGAATTGGGACCTATTAGCTTTTCCTTTTTATGACATAATCAATGCTCCTGCCAAATTTCACATTTCTATGACATTAGAAAGTGAGAGATTTAGATTATGTACGTAAAATTTTGACGCCAACTCTTTTGCGCATAGAATTGAACAATCGAGTTGGGACCTATGAAGGTTTTTCTATTTATGACATAATCAATGCTCGTGCCAAATTTCCCGTTTCTATGACATTGGGAAGTGAGTGATTTAGATTATGTAGATTAAATTTCGACGCCAATTCTTTTGCGCTAGAATTGAATAATCGAGTTGGGACCCAATTTATTTTCCTATGTTGGAGATAATCTATGCTTGCGCCAAATTTCATGTTTCTACGACATTGGGAAGATGGAGAACTTTTGGCGAGTCAGTGAGTGAGTCAATGAGTCAGTGAGGGCTTTCAGCTTTATATATATAGACTAGCTGATATACCCGGCTTCGCCCGAGTTAATTTGGTACTGGTGTTTATCTGGTGTTCACACGGAAAATCTTATGAAGTCGTGGTTACTTTAGAGATACTGAGGAAAAACATATGTTCACCATTTTGCATAGTTCTCTGCGTTACCCAGGAAACACCACGTGGAGGTAACCATGCGACGTTTCCTTCATATAAAATGACATCAGGAAGTGAGAGAATTAGATTACGTACATAAAATTTGGACACTAATTCTTTTGCGCTTAGAATTGAATAATCGAGTTGGGACCCATTAACTTTTCATATTTATGACACAATCAATGCTTGTGCCAAATTTCATGTTTCTATAACATTGGGAAGTGAGAGATTTAGATTATGTATGTAAAATTTGGACGCTAATTCTTTTGCGCATAGAATTGAATAATGGAGTTGGGACCCATTAGCTTTCCCTATTTATGACATAATCAATGCTTGTGCCAAATTTCATGTTTCTATGACATTGGGAAGTGAGAGATTTAGATTATGTACGTAAAATTTGGACGCTAATTCTTTTGCGCATAGAATTGAATAATGGAGTTGGGACCCATTAGCTTTCCCTATTTATGACACAATCAATGCTTGTGCC
Organism: Eleutherodactylus coqui; assembly: GCF_035609145.1. Taxonomy (NCBI): domain Eukaryota; kingdom Metazoa; phylum Chordata; class Amphibia; order Anura; family Eleutherodactylidae; genus Eleutherodactylus; species Eleutherodactylus coqui. The sequence continues at coordinate 50,890,393 of NC_089844.1, read as the reverse complement.
AAATTTCCTGTTTCTATGACATTGGGAAGTGAGAGATTTAGATTATGTACGTAAAATTTGGACGCTAATCCTTTTGCGCATAGAATTGAATAATGGAGTTGGGACCCATTAGCTTTCCCTATTTATGACATAATCAATGCTCGTGCCAAATTTCCCGTTTCTATGACACCGGAAAGTGAGAAAATTACATTCCGCATGTAAAATTTGGACGCTAATTCTTTTGCGCATAGAATTGAATAATGGAGTTGGGACCCATTAGCTTTTCCTATTTATGACATAATCAATGCTCGTGCCAAATTTCCCGTTTCTATGACACCGGAAAGTGAGAAAATTACATTCCGCACGTAAATTTTGGACGCTAATACTTTTGCGCATAGAATTGAATAATCGAGTTGGGACCCATTAGCTTTCCTTATTTATGACATAATCAATGCTCGTGCCAAATTTTCCATTTCTATGACATTAGAAAGTGAGAGATTTAGATTATGTACGTAAAATTTTGACGTCAACTCTTTTGCGCATAGAATTGAACAATCGAGTTGGGACCTATTAACTTTTCCTATTTATGACATAATCAATGCTCGTTCCTAATTTCCCGTTTCTATGACATTGGGAAGTGAGTGATTTAGATTATGTACGTTAAATTTCGACGCCAATTCTTTTGCGCTAGAATTGAATAATCGAGTTGGGACCCAATTTATTTTCCTATTTTGGAGATGATCTATGCTTGCGCCAAATTTCATGTTTCTACGACATTGGGAAGTTGGAGAACTTTTGGCGAGTCAGTGAGTGAGTCAATGAGTCAGTGAGGGCTTTCAGCTTTATATATATAGACCAGCTGATATACCCGGCTTCGCCCGAGTTAATTTGGTACTGGTGTTTATCTGGTGTTCACACGGAAAATCTTATGAAGTCGTGGTTACTTTAGAGATACTGAGGAAAAACATATGTTCACCATTTTGCATAGTTCTCTGCGTTACCCAGGAAACACCACGTGGAGGTAACCATGCGACGTTTCCTTCATATAAAATGACATCAGGAAGTGAGAGAATTAGATTACGTACATAAAATTTGGACACTAATTCTTTTGCGCTTAGAATTGAATAATCGAGTTGGGACCCATTAACTTTTCATATTTATGACACAATCAATGCTTGTGCCAAATTTCATGTTTCTATAACATTGGGAAGTGAGAGATTTAGATTATGTATGTAAAATTTGGACGCTAATTCTTTTGCGCATAGAATTGAATAATGGAGTTGGGACCCATTAGCTTTCCCTATTTATGACATAATCAATGCTTGTGCCAAATTTCATGTTTCTATGACATTGGGAAGTGAGAGATTTAGATTATGTACGTAAAATTTGGACGCTAATTCTTTTGCGCATAGAATTGAATAATGGAGTTGGGACCCATTAGCTTTCCCTATTTATGACACAATCAATGCTTGTGCCAAATTTCCTGTTTCTATGACATTGGGAAGTGAGAGATTTAGATTATGTACGTAAAATTTGGACGCTAATCCTTTTGCGCATAGAATTGAATAATGGAGTTGGGACCCATTAGCTTTCCCTATTTATGACATAATCAATGCTCGTGCCAAATTTCCCGTTTCTATGACACCGGAAAGTGAGAAAATTACATTCCGCATGTAAAATTTGGACGCTAATTCTTTTGCGCATAGAATTGAATAATGGAGTTGGGACCCATTAGCTTTTCCTATTTATGACATAATCAATGCTCGTGCCAAATTTCCCGTTTCTATGACACCGGAAAGTGAGAAAATTACATTCCGCACGTAAATTTTGGACGCTAATACTTTTGCGCATAGAATTGAATAATCGAGTTGGGACCCATTAGCTTTCCTTATTTATGACATAATCAATGCTCGTGCCAAATTTTCCATTTCTATGACATTAGAAAGTGAGAGATTTAGATTATGTACGTAAAATTTTGACGTCAACTCTTTTGCGCATAGAATTGAACAATCGAGTTGGGACCTATTAACTTTTCCTATTTATGACATAATCAATGCTCGTTCCTAATTTCCCGTTTCTATGACATTGGGAAGTGAGTGATTTAGATTATGTACGTTAAATTTCGACGCCAATTCTTTTGCGCTAGAATTGAATAATCGAGTTGGGACCCAATTTATTTTCCTATTTTGGAGATGATCTATGCTTGCGCCAAATTTCATGTTTCTACGACATTGGGAAGTTGGAGAACTTTTGGCGAGTCAGTGAGTGAGTCAGTGAGGGTTTTCAGCTTTATATATATAGACCAGCTGATATACCCGGCTTCGCCCGAGTTAATTTGGTACTGGTGTTTATCTGGTGTTCACACGGAAAATCTTATGAAGTCGTGGTTACTTTAGAGATACTGAGGAAAAACATATGTTCACCATTTTGCATAGTTCTCTACGTTACCCAGGAAACACCACGTGGAGGTAACCATGCGACGTTTCCTTCATATAAAATGACATCAGGAAGTGAGAGAATTAGATTACGTACATAAAATTTGGACACTAATTCTTTTGCGCTTAGAATTGAATAATCGAGTTGGGACCCATTAACTTTTCATATTTATGACACAATCAATGCTTGTGCCAAATTTCATGTTTCTATGACATTGGGAAGTGAGAGATTTAGATTATGTACGTAAAATTTGGACGCTAATTCTTTTGCGCATAGAATTGAATAATGGAGTTGGGACCCATTAGCTTTCCCTATTTATGACATAATCAATGCTTCTGCCAAATTTCATGTTTCTATGACATTGGGAAATGAGAGATTTAGATTATGTACGTAAAATTTGGACGCTAATTCTTTTGCGCATAGAATTGAATAATGGAGTTGGGACCCATTAGCTTTCCCTATTTATGACACAATCAATGCTTGTGCCAAATTTCATGTTTCTATGACATTGGGAAGTGAGACATTTATATTATGTACGTAAAATTTGGACGCTAATTCTTTTGCGCATAGAATTGAATAATGGAGTTGGGACCCATTAGCTTTCCCTATTTATGACATAATCAATGCTCGTGCCAAATTTCCCGTTTCTATGACACCGGAAAGTGAGAAAATTACATTCCGCATGTAAAATTTGGACGCTAATTCTTTTGCGCATAGAATTGAATAATGGAGTTGGGACCCATTAGCTTTTCCTATTTATGACATAATCAATGCTCGTGCCAAATTTCCCGTTTCTATGACACCGGAAAGTGAGAAAATTACATTCCGCACGTAAATTTTGGACGCTAATACTTTTGCGCATAGAATTGAATAATCGAGTTGGGACCCATTAGCTTTTCCTATTTATGACATAATCAATGCTCGTGCCAAATTTCCTGTTTCTATGACAACGGAAAGTGAAAAAATTACATTCCGCACGTAAAATTTGGACGCTAATTCTTTTGCGCATAGTATTGAATAATGGAGTTGGGACCCATTAGCTTTTCCTATTTATGACATAATCAATGCTCGTGCCAAATTTCCTGTTTCTATGACACCGGAAAGTGAAAAAATTACATTCCGCACGTAAAATTTCGATGCCAATTCTTTTGCGAATAGAATTGAATAATGGAGTTGGGACCCATTAGCGTTTCCTATTTATGACATAATCAATGCTCGTGCCAAATTTCCTGTTTCTATGACACCGGAAAGTGAGAAAATTGCATTCCGCACGTAAAATTTGGACACTAATTCTTTTGCGCTAGAATTGAATAATCGAGTTGGGACCCATTAGCTTTTCCTATTTATGACATAATCAATGCTCGTGCTAAATTTCCCGTTTCTATGACACCGGAAAGTGAGAAAATTACATTCCGCACGTAAAATTTGGACGCTAATTCTTTTGCATATAGAATTGAATAATCGAATTGGGACCTATTAGCTTTTCCTTTTTATGACATAATCAATGCTCCTGCCAAATTTCACATTTCTATGACATTAGAAAGTGAGAGATTTAGATTATGTACGTAAAATTTTGACGCCAACTCTTTTGCGCATAGAATTGAACAATCGAGTTGGGACCTATTAAATTTTTCCTATTTATGACATAATCAATGCTCGTGCCAAATTTCCCGTTTCTATGACATTGGGAAGTGAGTGATTTAGATTATGTAGATTAAATTTCGACGCCAATTCTTTTGCGCTAGAATTGAATAATCGAGTTGGGACCCAATTTATTTTCCTATGTTGGAGATAATCTATGCTTGCGCCAAATTTCATGTTTCTACGACATTGGGAAGATGGAGAACTTTTGGCGAGTCAGTGAGTGAGTCAATGAGTCAGTGAGGGCTTTCAGCTTTATATATATAGACTAGCTGATATACCCGGCTTCGCCCGAGTTAATTTGGTACTGGTGTTTATCTGGTGTTCACACGGAAAATCTTATGAAGTCGTGGTTACTTTAGAGATACTGAGGAAAAACATATGTTCACCATTTTTGCATAGTTCTCTGCGTTACCCAGGAAACACCACGTGGAGGTAACCATGCGACGTTTCCTTCATATAAAATGACATCAGGAAGTGAGAGAATTAGATTACGTACATAAATTTTGGAGACTAATTCTTTTGCGCTTAGAATTGAATAATCGAGTTGGGACCCATTAACTTTTCATATTTATGACACAATCAATGCTTGTGCCAAATTTCATGTTTCTATAACATTGGGAAGTGAGAGATTTAGATTATGTATGTAAAATTTGGACGCTAATTCTTTTGCGCATAGAATTGAATAATGGAGTTGGGACCCATTAGCTTTCCCTATTTATGACATAATCAATGCTTGTGCCAAATTTCATGTTTCTATGACATTGGGAAGTGAGAGATTTAGATTATGTACGTAAAATTTGGACGCTAATTCTTTTGCGCATAGAATTGAATAATGGAGTTGGGACCCATTAGCTTTCCCTATTTATGACACAATCAATGCTTGTGCCAAATTTCATGTTTCTATGACATTGGGAAGTGAGAGATTTAGATTATGTACGTAAAATTTGGACGCTAATTCTTTTGCGCATAGAATTGAATAATGGAGTTGGGACCCATTAGCTTTCCCTATTTATGACACAATCAATGCTTGTGCCAAATTTCATGTTTCTATGACATTGGGAAGTGAGACATTTATATTATGTACGTAAAATTTGGACGCTAATTCTTTTGCGCATAGAATTGAATAATGGAGTTGGGACCCATTAGCTTTCCCTATTTATGACATAATCAATGCTCGTGCCAAATTTCCCGTTTCTATGACACCGGAAAGTGAGAAAATTACATTCCGCATGTAAAATTTGGACGCTAATTCTTTTGCGCATAGAATTGAATAATGGAGTTGGGACCCATTAGCTTTTCCTATTTATGACATAATCAATGCTCGTGCCAAATTTCCCGTTTCTATGACACCGGAAAGTGAGAAAATTACATTCCGCACGTAAATTTTGGACGCTAATACTTTTGCGCATAGAATTGAATAATCGAGTTGGGACCCATTAGCTTTTCCTATTTATGACATAATCAATGCTCGTGCCAAATTTCCTGTTTCTATGACAACGGAAAGTGAAAAAATTACATTCCGCACGTAAAATTTGGACGCTAATTCTTTTGCGCATAGTATTGAATAATGGAGTTGGGACCCATTAGCTTTTCCTATTTATGACATAATCAATGCTCGTGCCAAATTTCCTGTTTCTATGACACCGGAAAGTGAAAAAATTACATTCCGCACGTAAAATTTCGATGCCAATTCTTTTGCGAATAGAATTGAATAATGGAGTTGGGACCCATTAGCGTTTCCTATTTATGACATAATCAATGCTCGTGCCAAATTTCCTGTTTCTATGACACCGGAAAGTGAGAAAATTGCATTCCGCACGTAAAATTTGGACACTAATTCTTTTGCGCTAGAATTGAATAATCGAGTTGGGACCCATTAGCTTTTCCTATTTATGACATAATCAATGCTCGTGCTAAATTTCCCGTTTCTATGACACCGGAAAGTGAGAAAATTACATTCCGCACGTAAAATTTGGACGCTAATTCTTTTGCATATAGAATTGAATAATCGAATTGGGACCTATTAGCTTTTCCTTTTTATGACATAATCAATGCTCCTGCCAAATTTCACATTTCTATGACATTAGAAAGTGAGAGATTTAGATTATGTACGTAAAATTTTGACGCCAACTCTTTTGCGCATAGAATTGAACAATCGAGTTGGGACCTATTAAATTTTTCCTATTTATGACATAATCAATGCTCGTGCCAAATTTCCCGTTTCTATGACATTGGGAAGTGAGTGATTTAGATTATGTAGATTAAATTTCGACGCCAATTCTTTTGCGCTAGAATTGAATAATCGAGTTGGGACCCAATTTATTTTCCTATGTTGGAGATAATCTATGCTTGCGCCAAATTTCATGTTTCTACGACATTGGGAAGATGGAGAACTTTTGGCGAGTCAGTGAGTGAGTCAATGAGTCAGTGAGGGCTTTCAGCTTTATATATATAGACTAGCTGATATACCCGGCTTCGCCCGAGTTAATTTGGTACTGGTGTTTATCTGGTGTTCACACGGAAAATCTTATGAAGTCGTGGTTACTTTAGAGATACTGAGGAAAAACATATGTTCACCATTTTTGCATAGTTCTCTGCGTTACCCAGGAAACACCACGTGGAGGTAACCATGCGACGTTTCCTTCATATAAAATGACATCAGGAAGTGAGAGAATTAGATTACGTACATAAATTTTGGAGACTAATTCTTTTGCGCTTAGAATTGAATAATCGAGTTGGGACCCATTAACTTTTCATATTTATGACACAATCAATGCTTGTGCCAAATTTCATGTTTCTATAACATTGGGAAGTGAGAGATTTAGATTATGTATGTAAAATTTGGACGCTAATTCTTTTGCGCATAGAATTGAATAATGGAGTTGGGACCCATTAGCTTTCCCTATTTATGACATAATCAATGCTTGTGCCAAATTTCATGTTTCTATGACATTGGGAAGTGAGAGATTTAGATTATGTACGTAAAATTTGGACGCTAATTCTTTTGCGCATAGAATTGAATAATGGAGTTGGGACCCATTAGCTTTCCCTATTTATGACACAATCAATGCTTGTGCCAAATTTCATGTTTCTATGACATTGGGAAGTGAGAGATTTAGATTATGTACGTAAAATTTGGACGCTAATTCTTTTGCGCATAGAATTGAATAATGGAGTTGGGACCCATTAGCTTTCCCTATTTATGACATAATCAATGCTCGTGCCAAATTTCCCGTTTCTATGACACCGGAAAGTGAGAAAATTACATTCCGCATGTAAAATTTGGACGCTAATTCTTTTGCGCATAGAATTGAATAATGGAGTTGGGACCCATTAGCTTTTCCTATTTATGACATAATCAATGCTCGTGCCAAATTTCCCGTTTCTATGACACCGGAAAGTGAGAAAATTACATTCCGCACGTAAATTTTGGACGCTAATACTTTTGCGCATAGAATTGAATAATCGAGTTGGGACCCATTAGCTTTCCCTATTTATGACATAATCAATGCTCGTGCCAAATTTTCCGTTTCTATGACATTAGAAAGTGAGAGATTTAGATTATGTACGTAAAATTTTGACGCCAACTCTTTTGCGCATAGAATTGAACAATCGAGTTGGGACCTATTAACTTTTCCTATTTATGACATAATCAATGCTCGTTCCTAATTTCCCGTTTCTATGACATTGGGAAGTGAGTGATTTAGATTATGTACGTTAAATTTCGACGCCAATTCTTTTGCGCTCGAATTGAATAATCGAGTTGGGACCCAATTTATTTTCCTATTTTGGAGATGATCTATGCTTGCGCCAAATTTCATGTTTCTACGACATTGGGAAGTTGGAGAACTTTTGGCGAATCAGTGAGTGAGTCAGTGAGTGAGTCAGTGAGGGCTTTCAGCTTTATATATATAGACTAGCTGATATACCCGTCTTCGCCCGAGTTAATTTGGTACTGGTGTTTATCTGGTGTTCACACGGAAAATCTTATGAAGTCGTGGTTACTTTAGAGACACTGAGGAAAAACATATGTTCACCATTTTGCATAGTTCTCTGCGTTACCCAGGAAACACCACGTGGAGGTAACCATGCGACGTTTCCTTCATATAAAATGACATCAGGAAGTGAGAGAATTAGATTACGTACATAAAATTTGGACACTAATTCTTTTGCACTTAGAATTGAATAATCGAGTTGGGACCCATTAACTTTTCATATTTATGACACAATCAATGCTTGTGCCAAATTTCATGTTTCTATAACATTGGGAAGTGAGAGATTTAGATTATGTATGTAAAATTTGGACGCTAATTCTTTTGCGCATAGAATTGAATAATGGAGTTGGGACCCATTAGCTTTCCCTATTTATGACACAATCAATGCTTGTGCCAAATTTCATGTTTCTATGACATTGGGAAGTGAGAGATTTAGATTATGTACGTAAAATTTGGACGCTAATTCTTTTGCGCATAGAATTGAATAATGGAGTTGGGACCTATTAGCTTTCCCTATTTATGACATAATCAATGCTCGTGCCAAATTTCCCATTTGTATGACACCGGAAAGTGAGAAAATTACATTCCGCATGTAAAATTTGGACGCTAATTCTTTTGCGCATAGAATTGAATAATGGAGTTGGGACCCATTAGCTTTTCCTATTTATGACATAATCAATGCTCGTGCCAAATTTCCCGTTTCTATGACACCGGAAAGTGAGAAAATTACATTCCGCATGTAAATTTTGGACGCTAATACTTTTGCGCATAGAATTGAATAATCGAGTTGGGACCCATTAGCTTTCCTTATTTATGACATAATCAATGCTCGTGCCAAATTTTCCGTTTCTATGACATTAGAAAGTGAGAGATTTAGATTATGTACGTAAAATTTTGACGCCAACTCTTTTGCGCATAGAATTGAACAATCGAGTTGGGACCTATTAACTTTTCCTATTTATGACATAATCAATGCTCGTTCCTAATTTCCCGTTTCTATGACATTGGGAAGTGAGTGATTTAGATTATGTACGTTAAATTTCGACGCCAATTCTTTTGCGCTAGAATTGAATAATCGAGTTGGGACCCAATTTATTTTCCTATTTTGGAGATGATCTATGCTTGCGCCAAATTTCATGTTTCTACGACATTGGGAAGTTGGAGAACTTTTGGCGAATCAGTGAGTGAGTCAGTGAGTGAGTCAGTGAGGGCTTTCAGCTTTATATATATAGACTAGCTGATATACCCGGCTTCGCCCGAGTTAATTTGGTACTGGTGTTTATCTGGTGTTCACACGGAAAATCTTATGAAGTCGTGGTTACTTTAGAGACACTGAGGAAAAACATATGTTCACCATTTTGCATAGTTCTCTGCGTTACCCAGGAAACACCACGTGGAGGTAACCATGCGACGTTTCCTTCATATAAAATGACATCAGGAAGTGAGAGAATTAGATTACGTACATAAAATTTGGACACTAATTCTTTTGCGCTTAGAATTGAATAATCGAGTTGGGACCCATTAACTTTTCATATTTATGACACAATCAATGCTTGTGCCAAATTTCATGTTTCTATAACATTGGGAAGTGAGAGATTTAGATTATGTATGTAAAATTTGGACGCTAATTCTTTTGCGCATAGAATTGAATAATGGAGTTGGGACCCATTAGCTTTTCCTATTTATGACATAATCAATGCTCGTGCCAAATTTCCCGTTTCTATGACACCGGAAAGTGAGAAAATTACATTCCGCATGTAAATTTTGGACGCTAATACTTTTGCGCATAGAATTGAATAATCGAGTTGGGACCCATTAGCTTTCCTTATTTATGACATAATCAATGCTCGTGCCAAATTTTCCGTTTCTATGACATTAGAAAGTGAGAGATTTAGATTATGTACGTAAAATTTTGACGCCAACTCTTTTGCGCATAGAATTGAACAATCGAGTTGGGACCTATTAACTTTTCCTATTTATGACATAATCAATGCTCGTTCCTAATTTCCCGTTTCTATGACATTGGGAAGTGAGTGATTTAGATTATGTACGTTAAATTTCGACGCCAATTCTTTTGCGCTAGAATTGAATAATCGAGTTGGGACCCAATTTATTTTCCTATTTTGGAGATGATCTATGCTTGCGCCAAATTTCATGTTTCTACGACATTGGGAAGTTGGAGAACTTTTGGCGAGTCAGTGAGTGAGTCAGTGAGTCAGTGAGGGTTTTCAGCTTTATATATATAGACTAGCTGATATACCCGGCTTCGCCCGAGTTAATTTGGTACTGGTGTTTATCTGGTGTTCACACGGAAAATCTTATGAAGTCGTGGTTACTTTAGAGATACTGAGGAAAAACATATGTTCACCATTTTGCATAGTTCTCTACGTTACCCAGGAAACACCACGTGGAGGTAACCATGCGACGTTTCCTTCATATAAAATGACATCAGGAAGTGAGAGAATTAGATTACGTACATAAAATTTGGACACTAATTCTTTTGCGCTTAGAATTGAATAATCGAGTTGGGACCCATTAACTTTTCATATTTATGACACAATCAATGCTTGTGCCAAATTTCATGTTTCTATGACATTGGGAAGTGAGAGATTTAGATTATGTACGTAAAATTTGGACGCTAATTCTTTTGCGCATAGAATTGAATAATGGAGTTGGGACCCATTAGCTTTCCCTATTTATGACATAATCAATGCTTCTGCCAAATTTCATGTTTCTATGACATTGGGAAATGAGAGATTTAGATTATGTACGTAAAATTTGGACGTTAATTCTTTTGCGCATAGAATTGAATAATGGAGTTGGGACCCATTAGCTTTCCCTATTTATGACATAATCAATGCTTCTGCCAAATTTCATGTTTCTATGACATTGGGAAGTGAGAGATTTATATTATGTACGTAAAATTTGGACGCTAATTCTTTTGCGCATAGAATTGAATAATGGAGTTGGGACCCATTAGCTTTCCCTATTCATGACATAATCAATGCTCGTGCCAAATTTCCCGTTTCTATGACACCGGAAAGTGAGAAAATTACATTCCGCATGTAAAATTTGGACGCTAATTCTTTTGCGCATAGAATTGAATAATGGAGTTGGGACCCATTAGCTTTTCCTATTTATGACATAATCAATGCTCGTGCCAAATTTCCCGTTTCTATGACACCGGAAAGTGAGAAAATTACATTCCGCACGTAAATTTTGGACGCTAATACTTTTGCGCATAGAATTGAATAATCGAGTTGGGACCCATTAGGTTTTCCTATTTATGACATAATCAATGCTTGTGCCAAATTTCCTGTTTCTATGACAACGGAAAGTGAAAAAATTACATTCCGCACGTAAAATTTGGACGCTAATTCTTTTGCGCATAGTATTGAATAATGGAGTTGGGACCCATTAGCTTTTCCTATTTATGACATAATCAATGCTCGTGCCAAATTTCCTGTTTCTATGACACCGGAAAGTGAAAAAATTACATTCCGCACGTAAAATTTCGATGCCAATTCTTTTGCGAATAGAATTGAATAATGGAGTTGGGACCCATTAGCGTTTCCTATTTATGACATAATCAATGCTCGTGCCAAATTTCCTGTTTCTATGACACCGGAAAGTGAGAAAATTGCATTCCGCACGTAAAATTTGGACACTAATTCTTTTGCGCTAGAATTGAATAATCGAGTTGGGACCCATTAGCTTTTCCTATTTATGACATAATCAATGCTCGTGCCAAATTTCCCGTTTCTATGACACCGGAAAGTGAGAAAATTACATTCCGCACGTAAAATTTGGACGCTAATTCTTTTGCATATAGAATTGAATAATCGAATTGGGACCTATTACCTTTTCCTTTTTATGACATAATCAATGCTCCTGCCAAATTTCACATTTCTATGACATTAGAAAGTGAGAGATTTAGATTATGTACGTAAAATTTTGACGCCAACTCTTTTGCGCATAGAATTGAACAATCGAGTTGGGACCTATTACGTTTTTCCTATTTATGACATAATCAATGCTCGTGCCAAATTTCCCGTTTCTATGACATTGGGAAGTGAGTGATTTAGATTATGTAGATTAAATTTCGACGCCAATTCTTTTGCGCTAGAATTGAATAATCGAGTTGGGACCCAATTTATTTTCCTATGTTGGAGATAATCTATGCTTGCGCCAAATTTCATGTTTCTACGACATTGGAAAGATGGAGAACTTTTGGCGAGTCAGTGAGTGAGTCAATGAGTCAGTGAGGGCTTTCAGCTTTATATATATAGACTAGCTGATATACCCGGCTTCGCCCGAGTTAATTTGGTACTGGTGTTTATCTGGTGTTCACACGGAAAATCTTATGTAGTCGTGGTTACTTTAGAGATACTGAGGAAAAACATGTGTTCACCATTTTTGCATAGTTCTCTGCGTTACCCAGGAAACACCACGTGGAGGTAACCATGCGACGTTTCCTTCATATAAAATGACATCAGGAAGTGAGAGAATTAGATTACGTACATAAAATTTGGACACTAATTCTTTTGCGCTTAGAATTGAATAATCGAGTTGGGACCCATTAACTTTTCATATTTATGACACAATCAATGCTTGTGCCAAATTTCATGTTTCTATAACATTGGGAAGTGAGAGATTTAGATTATGTATGTAAAATTTGGACGCTAATTCTTTTGCGCATAGAATTGAATAATGGAGTTGGGACCCATTAGCTTTCCCTATTTATGACATAATCAATGCTTGTGCCAAATTTCATGTTTCTATGACATTGGGAAGTGAGAGATTTAGATTATGTACGTAAAATTTGGACACCTAATTCTTTTGCGCATAGAATTGAATAATGGAGTTGGGACCCATTAGCTTTCCCTATTTATGACACAATCAATGCTTGTGCCAAATTTCATGTTTCTATGACATTGGGAAGTGAGAGATTTAGATTATGTACGTAAAATTTGGACGCTAATTCTTTTGCGCATAGAATTGAATAATGGAGTTGGGACCCATTAGCTTTCCCTATTTATGACATAATCAATGCTCGTGCCAAATTTCCCGTTTCTATGACACCGGAAAGTGAGAAAATAACATTCCGCATGTAAAATTTGGACGCTAATTCTTTTGCGCATAGAATTGAATAATGGAGTTGGGACCCATTAGCTTTTCCTATTTATGACATAATCAATGCTCGTGCCAAATTTCCCGCTTCTATGACACCGGAAAGTGAGAAAATTACATTCCGCACGTAAATTTTGGACGCTAATACTTTTGCGCATAGAATTGAATAATCGAATTGGGACCCATTAGCTTTCCCTATTTATGACATAATCAATGCTCATGCCAAATTTTCCGTTTCTATGACATTAGAAAGTGAGAGATTTAGATTATGTACGTAAAATTTTGACGCCAACTCTTTTGCGCATAGAATTGAACAATCGAGTTGGGACCTATTAACTTTTCCTATTTATGACATAATCAATGCTCGTTCCTAATTTCCCGTTTCTATGACATTGGGAAGTGAGTGATTTAGATTATGTACATTAAATTTCGACGCCAATTCTTTTGCGCTAGAATTGAATAATCGAGTTGGGACCCAATTTATTTTCCTATTTTGGAGATGATCTATGCTTGCGCCAAATTTCATGTTTCTACGACATTGGGAAGTTGGAGAACTTTTGGCGAATCAGTGAGTGAGTCAGTGAGTGAGTCAGTGAGGGCTTTCAGCTTTATATATATAGACTAGCTGATATACCCGGCTTCGCCCGAGTTAATTTGGTACTGGTGTTTATCTGGTGTTCACACGGAAAATCTTATGAAGTCGTGGTTACTTTAGAGATACTGAGGAAAAACATATGTTCACCATTTTGCATAGTTCTCTGCGTTACCCAGGAAACACCACGTGGAGGTAACCATGCGACGTTTCCTTCATATAAAATGACATCAGGAAGTGAGAGAATTAGATTACGTACATAAAATTTGGACACTAATTCTTTTGCGCTTAGAATTGACTAATCGAGTTGGGACCCATTAACTTTTCATATTTATGACACAATCAATTCTTGTGCCAAATTTCATGTTTCTATGACATTGGGAAGTGAGAGATTTAGATTATGTACGTAAAATTTGGACGCTAATTCTTTTGCGCATAGAATTGAATAATGGAGTTGGGACCCATTAGCTTTTCCTATTTATGACATAATCAATGCTTGTGCCAAATTTCATGTTTCTATGACATTGGGAAGTGAGAGATTTATATTATGTACGTAAAATTTGGACGCTAATTCTTTTGCGCATAGAATTGAATAATGGAGTTGGGACCCATTAGCTTTCCCTATTCATGACATAATCAATGCTCGTGCCAAATTTCCCGTTTCTATGACACCGGAAAGTGAGAAAATTACATTCCGCATGTAAAATTTGGACGCTAATTCTTTTGCGCATAGAATTGAATAATGGAGTTGGGACCCATTAGCTTTTCCTATTTATGACATAATCAATGCTCGTGCCAAATTTCCCGTTTCTATGACACCGGAAAGTGAGAAAATTACATTCCGCACGTAAATTTTGGACGCTAATACTTTTGCGCATAGAATTGAATAATCGAGTTGGGACCCATTAGGTTTTCCTATTTATGACATAATCAATGCTTGTGCCAAATTTCCTGTTTCTATGACAACGGAAAGTGAAAAAATTACATTCCGCACGTAAAATTTGGACGCTAATTCTTTTGCGCATAGTATTGAATAATGGAGTTGGGACCCATTAGCTTTTCCTATTTATGACATAATCAATGCTCGTGCCAAATTTCCTGTTTCTATGACACCGGAAAGTGAAAAAATTACATTCCGCACGTAAAATTTCGATGCCAATTCTTTTGCGAATAGAATTGAATAATGGAGTTGGGACCCATTAGCGTTTCCTATTTATGACATAATCAATGCTCGTGCCAAATTTCCTGTTTCTATGACACCGGAAAGTGAGAAAATTGCATTCCGCACGTAAAATTTGGACACTAATTCTTTTGCGCTAGAATTGAATAATCGAGTTGGGACCCATTAGCTTTTCCTATTTATGACATAATCAATGCTCGTGCCAAATTTCCCGTTTCTATGACACCGGAAAGTGAGAAAATTACATTCCGCACGTAAAATTTGGACGCTAATTCTTTTGCATATAGAATTGAATAATCGAATTGGGACCTATTACCTTTTCCTTTTTATGACATAATCAATGCTCCTGCCAAATTTCACATTTCTATGACATTAGAAAGTGAGAGATTTAGATTATGTACGTAAAATTTTGACGCCAACTCTTTTGCGCATAGAATTGAACAATCGAGTTGGGACCTATTACGTTTTTCCTATTTATGACATAATCAATGCTCGTGCCAAATTTCCCGTTTCTATGACATTGGGAAGTGAGTGATTTAGATTATGTAGATTAAATTTCGACGCCAATTCTTTTGCGCTAGAATTGAATAATCGAGTTGGGACCCAATTTATTTTCCTATGTTGGAGATAATCTATGCTTGCGCCAAATTTCATGTTTCTACGACATTGGAAAGATGGAGAACTTTTGGCGAGTCAGTGAGTGAGTCAATGAGTCAGTGAGGGCTTTCAGCTTTATATATATAGACTAGCTGATATACCCGGCTTCGCCCGAGTTAATTTGGTACTGGTGTTTATCTGGTGTTCACACGGAAAATCTTATGTAGTCGTGGTTACTTTAGAGATACTGAGGAAAAACATGTGTTCACCATTTTTGCATAGTTCTCTGCGTTACCCAGGAAACACCACGTGGAGGTAACCATGCGACGTTTCCTTCATATAAAATGACATCAGGAAGTGAGAGAATTAGATTACGTACATAAAATTTGGACACTAATTCTTTTGCGCTTAGAATTGAATAATCGAGTTGGGACCCATTAACTTTTCATATTTATGACACAATCAATGCTTGTGCCAAATTTCATGTTTCTATAACATTGGGAAGTGAGAGATTTAGATTATGTATGTAAAATTTGGACGCTAATTCTTTTGCGCATAGAATTGAATAATGGAGTTGGGACCCATTAGCTTTCCCTATTTATGACATAATCAATGCTTGTGCCAAATTTCATGTTTCTATGACATTGGGAAGTGAGAGATTTAGATTATGTACGTAAAATTTGGACACCTAATTCTTTTGCGCATAGAATTGAATAATGGAGTTGGGACCCATTAGCTTTCCCTATTTATGACACAATCAATGCTTGTGCCAAATTTCATGTTTCTATGACATTGGGAAGTGAGAGATTTAGATTATGTACGTAAAATTTGGACGCTAATTCTTTTGCGCATAGAATTGAATAATGGAGTTGGGACCCATTAGCTTTCCCTATTTATGACATAATCAATGCTCGTGCCAAATTTCCCGTTTCTATGACACCGGAAAGTGAGAAAATAACATTCCGCATGTAAAATTTGGACGCTAATTCTTTTGCGCATAGAATTGAATAATGGAGTTGGGACCCATTAGCTTTTCCTATTTATGACATAATCAATGCTCGTGCCAAATTTCCCGCTTCTATGACACCGGAAAGTGAGAAAATTACATTCCGCACGTAAATTTTGGACGCTAATACTTTTGCGCATAGAATTGAATAATCGAATTGGGACCCATTAGCTTTCCCTATTTATGACATAATCAATGCTCATGCCAAATTTTCCGTTTCTATGACATTAGAAAGTGAGAGATTTAGATTATGTACGTAAAATTTTGACGCCAACTCTTTTGCGCATAGAATTGAACAATCGAGTTGGGACCTATTAACTTTTCCTATTTATGACATAATCAATGCTCGTTCCTAATTTCCCGTTTCTATGACATTGGGAAGTGAGTGATTTAGATTATGTACATTAAATTTCGACGCCAATTCTTTTGCGCTAGAATTGAATAATCGAGTTGGGACCCAATTTATTTTCCTATTTTGGAGATGATCTATGCTTGCGCCAAATTTCATGTTTCTACGACATTGGGAAGTTGGAGAACTTTTGGCGAATCAGTGAGTGAGTCAGTGAGTGAGTCAGTGAGGGCTTTCAGCTTTATATATATAGACTAGCTGATATACCCGGCTTCGCCCGAGTTAATTTGGTACTGGTGTTTATCTGGTGTTCACACGGAAAATCTTATGAAGTCGTGGTTACTTTAGAGATACTGAGGAAAAACATATGTTCACCATTTTGCATAGTTCTCTGCGTTACCCAGGAAACACCACGTGGAGGTAACCATGCGACGTTTCCTTCATATAAAATGACATCAGGAAGTGAGAGAATTAGATTACGTACATAAAATTTGGACACTAATTCTTTTGCGCTTAGAATTGACTAATCGAGTTGGGACCCATTAACTTTTCATATTTATGACACAATCAATTCTTGTGCCAAATTTCATGTTTCTATGACATTGGGAAGTGAGAGATTTAGATTATGTACGTAAAATTTGGACGCTAATTCTTTTGCGCATAGAATTGAATAATGGAGTTGGGACCCATTAGCTTTTCCTATTTATGACATAATCAATGCTTCTGCCAAATTTCATGTTTCTATGACATTGGGAAGTGAGAGATTTATATTATGTACGTAAAATTTGGACGCTAATTCTTTTGCACATAGAATTGAATAATGGAGTTGGGACCCATTAGCTTTCCCTATTCATGACATAATCAATGCTCGTGCCAAATTTCCCGTTTCTATGACACCGGAAAGTGAGAAAATTACATTCCGCATGTAAAATTTGGACGCTAATTCTTTTGCGCATAGAATTGAATAATGGAGTTGGGACCCATTAGCTTTTCCTATTTATGACATAATCAATGCTCGTGCCAAATTTCCCGTTTCTATGACACCGGAAAGTGAGAAAATTACATTCCGCACGTAAATTTTGGACGCTAATACTTTTGCGCATAGAATTGAATAATCGAGTTGGGACCCATTAGGTTTTCCTATTTATGACATAATCAATGCTTGTGCCAAATTTCCTGTTTCTATGACAACGGAAAGTGAAAAAATTACATTCCGCACGTAAAATTTGGACGCTAATTCTTTTGCGCATAGTATTGAATAATGGAGTTGGGACCCATTAGCTTTTCCTATTTATGACATAATCAATGCTCGTGCCAAATTTCCTGTTTCTATGACACCGGAAAGTGAAAAAATTACATTCCGCACGTAAAATTTCGATGCCAATTCTTTTGCGAATAGAATTGAATAATGGAGTTGGGACCCATTAGCGTTTCCTATTTATGACATAATCAATGCTCGTGCCAAATTTCCTGTTTCTATGACACCGGAAAGTGAGAAAATTGCATTCCGCACGTAAAATTTGGACACTAATTCTTTTGCGCTAGAATTGAATAATCGAGTTGGGACCCATTAGCTTTTCCTATTTATGACATAATCAATGCTCGTGCCAAATTTCCCGTTTCTATGACACCGGAAAGTGAGAAAATTACATTCCGCACGTAAAATTTGGACGCTAATTCTTTTGCATATAGAATTGAATAATCGAATTGGGACCTATTACCTTTTCCTTTTTATGACATAATCAATGCTCCTGCCAAATTTCACATTTCTATGACATTAGAAAGTGAGAGATTTAGATTATGTACGTAAAATTTTGACGCCAACTCTTTTGCGCATAGAATTGAACAATCGAGTTGGGACCTATTACGTTTTTCCTATTTATGACATAATCAATGCTCGTGCCAAATTTCCCGTTTCTATGACATTGGGAAGTGAGTGATTTAGATTATGTAGATTAAATTTCGACGCCAATTCTTTTGCGCTAGAATTGAATAATCGAGTTGGGACCCAATTTATTTTCCTATGTTGGAGATAATCTATGCTTGCGCCAAATTTCATGTTTCTACGACATTGGAAAGATGGAGAACTTTTGGCGAGTCAGTGAGTGAGTCAATGAGTCAGTGAGGGCTTTCAGCTTTATATATATAGACTAGCTGATATACCCGGCTTCGCCCGAGTTAATTTGGTACTGGTGTTTATCTGGTGTTCACACGGAAAATCTTATGTAGTCGTGGTTACTTTAGAGATACTGAGGAAAAACATGTGTTCACCATTTTTGCATAGTTCTCTGCGTTACCCAGGAAACACCACGTGGAGGTAACCATGCGACGTTTCCTTCATATAAAATGACATCAGGAAGTGAGAGAATTAGATTACGTACATAAAATTTGGACACTAATTCTTTTGCGCTTAGAATTGAATAATCGAGTTGGGACCCATTAACTTTTCATATTTATGACACAATCAATGCTTGTGCCAAATTTCATGTTTCTATAACATTGGGAAGTGAGAGATTTAGATTATGTATGTAAAATTTGGACGCTAATTCTTTTGCGCATAGAATTGAATAATGGAGTTGGGACCCATTAGCTTTCCCTATTTATGACATAATCAATGCTTGTGCCAAATTTCATGTTTCTATGACATTGGGAAGTGAGAGATTTAGATTATGTACGTAAAATTTGGACACCTAATTCTTTTGCGCATAGAATTGAATAATGGAGTTGGGACCCATTAGCTTTCCCTATTTATGACACAATCAATGCTTGTGCCAAATTTCATGTTTCTATGACATTGGGAAGTGAGAGATTTAGATTATGTACGTAAAATTTGGACGCTAATTCTTTTGCGCATAGAATTGAATAATGGAGTTGGGACCCATTAGCTTTCCCTATTTATGACATAATCAATGCTCGTGCCAAATTTCCCGTTTCTATGACACCGGAAAGTGAGAAAATTACATTCCGCATGTAAAATTTGGACGCTAATTCTTTTGCGCATAGAATTGAATAATGGAGTTGGGACCCATTAGCTTTTCCTATTTATGACATAATCAATGCTCGTGCCAAATTTCCCGCTTCTATGACACCGGAAAGTGAGAAAATTACATTCCGCACGTAAATTTTGGACGCTAATACTTTTGCGCATAGAATTGAATAATCGAATTGGGACCCATTAGCTTTCCCTATTTATGACATAATCAATGCTCATGCCAAATTTTCCGTTTCTATGACATTAGAAAGTGAGAGATTTAGATTATGTACGTAAAATTTTGACGCCAACTCTTTTGCGCATAGAATTGAACAATCGAGTTGGGACCTATTAACTTTTCCTATTTATGACATAATCAATGCTCGTTCCTAATTTCCCGTTTCTATGACATTGGGAAGTGAGTGATTTAGATTATGTACATTAAATTTCGACGCCAATTCTTTTGCGCTAGAATTGAATAATCGAGTTGGGACCCAATTTATTTTCCTATTTTGGAGATGATCTATGCTTGCGCCAAATTTCATGTTTCTACGACATTGGGAAGTTGGAGAACTTTTGGCGAATCAGTGAGTGAGTCAGTGAGTGAGTCAGTGAGGGCTTTCAGCTTTATATATATAGACTAGCTGATATACCCGGCTTCGCCCGAGTTAATTTGGTACTGGTGTTTATCTGGTGTTCACACGGAAAATCTTATGAAGTCGTGGTTACTTTAGAGATACTGAGGAAAAACATATGTTCACCATTTTGCATAGTTCTCTGCGTTACCCAGGAAACACCACGTGGAGGTAACCATGCGACGTTTCCTTCATATAAAATGACATCAGGAAGTGAGAGAATTAGATTACGTACATAAAATTTGGACACTAATTCTTTTGCGCTTAGAATTGACTAATCGAGTTGGGACCCATTAACTTTTCATATTTATGACACAATCAATTCTTGTGCCAAATTTCATGTTTCTATGACATTGGGAAGTGAGAGATTTAGATTATGTACGTAAAATTTGGACGCTAATTCTTTTGCGCATAGAATTGAATAATGGAGTTGGGACCCATTAGCTTTTCCTATTTATGACATAATCAATGCTCGTGCCAAATTTCCCGTTTCTATGACACCGGAAAGTGAGAAAATTACATTCCGCACGTAAATTTTGGATGCTAATACTTTTGCGCATAGAATTGAGTAATCGAGTTGGGACCTATTAGCTTTTCCTATTTATGACATAATCAATGCTCGTGCCAAATTTTCCGTTTCTATGACATTAGAAAGTGAGAGATTTAGATTATGTACGTAAAATTTTGACGCCAACTCTTTTGCGCATAGAATTGAACAATCGAGTTGGGACCTATTAACTTTTCCTATTTATGACATAATCAATGCTTGTGCCAAATTTCATGTTTCTATGACATTGGGAAGTGAGAGATTTAGATTATGTACGTAAAATTTGGATGCTAATTCTTTTGCGCATAGAATTGAATAATGGAGTTGGGACCCATTAGCTTTCCCTATTTATGACATAATCAATGCTCGTGCCAAATTTCCCGTTTCTATGACACCGGAAAGTGAGAAAATTACATTCCGCATGTAAAATTTGGACGCTAATTCTTTTGCGCATAGAATTGAATAATGGAGTTGGGACCCATTAGCTTTTCCTATTTATGACATAATCAATGCTCGTGCCAAATTTCCCGATTCTATGACACCGGAAAGTGAGAAAATTACATTCCGCACGTAAATTTTGGACGCTAATACTTTTGCGCATAGAATTGAATAATCGAGTTGGGACCCATTAGCTTTTCCTATTTATGACATAATCAATGCTCGTGCCAAATTTTCCGTTTCTATGACACCGGAAAGTGAGAAAATTAGATTCCGTACATAAAATTTGGACGCTAATTCTTTTGCGCATAGAATTGAATAATGGAGTTGGGACCCATTAGCTTTTACTATTTATGACATAATCAATGCTCGTGCCAAATTTCCTGTTTCTATGACACCGGAAAGTGAGAAAATTACATTCCGCACATAAAATTTGGACGCTAATTCTTTTGCGCATAGAATTGAATAATCGAACTGGGACCTATTAGCTTTACCTTTTTATGACATAATCAATGCTCCTGCCAAATTTCACGTTTCTATGACATTAGAAAGTGAGAGATTTAGATTATGTACGTAAAATTTTGACGCCAACTCTTTTGCGCATAGAATTGAACAATCGAGTTGGGACCTATTAACTTTTCCTATTTATGACATAATCAATGCTCGTGCCAAATTTCCCGTTTCTATGACATTGGGAAGTGAGTGATTTAGATTATGTACGATATATATCGACGCCAATTCTTTTGCGCTAGAATTGAATAATCGAGTTAGGACCCAACTTTTTCTATTTTGGAGATAATCAATGCTTGTGCCAAATTTCATGTTTCTATGACATTGGGAAGTGAGAGATTTAGATTATGTACGTAAAATTTGGACGCTAATTCTTTTGCGCATAGAATTGAATAATGGAGTTGAGACCCATTAGCTTTCCCTATTTATGACATAATCAATGCTTCTGCCAAATTTCATGTTTCTATGACATTGGGAAATGAGAGATTTAGATTATGTACGTAAAATTTGGACGCTAATTCTTTTGCGCATAGAATTGAATAATGGAGTTGGGACCCATTAGCTTTCCCTATTTATGACACAATCAATGCTTGTGCCAAATTTCATGTTTCTATGACATTGGGAAGTGAGAGATTTATATTATGTACGTAAAATTTGGACGCTAATTCTTTTGCGCATAGAATTGAATAATGGAGTTGGGACCCATTAGCTTTCCCTATTTATGACATAATCAATGCTCGTGCCAAATTTCCCGTTTCTATGACACCGGAAAGTGAGAAAATTACATTCCGCATGTAAAATTTGGACGCTAATTCTTTTGCGCATAGAATTGAATAATGGAGTTGGGACCCATTAGCTTTTCCTATTTATGACATAATCAATGCTCGTGCCAAATTTCCCGTTTCTATGACACCGGAAAGTGAGAAAATTACATTCCGCACGTAAATTTTGGACGCTAATACTTTTGCGCATAGAATTGAATAATCGAGTTGGGACCCATTAGCTTTTCCTATTTATGACATAATCAATGCTCGTGCCAAATTTCCTGTTTCTATGACAACGGAAAGTGAAAAAATTACATTCCGCACGTAAAATTTGGACGCTAATTCTTTTGCGCATAGTATTGAATAATGGAGTTGGGACCCATTAGCTTTTCCTATTTATGACATAATCAATGCTCGTGCCAAATTTCCTGTTTCTATGACACCGGAAAGTGAAAAAATTACATTCCGCACGTAAAATTTCGATGCCAATTCTTTTGCGAATAGAATTGAATAATGGAGTTGGGACCCATTAGCGTTTTCTATTTATGACATAATCAATGCTCGTGCCAAATTTCCTGTTTCTATGACACCGGAAAGTGAGAAAATTACATTCCGCACGTAAAATTTGGACGCTAATTCTTTTGCATATAGAATTGAATAATCGAATTGGGACCTATTAGCTTTTCCTTTTTATGACATAATCAATGCTCCTGCCAAATTTCACATTTCTATGACATTACAAAGTGAGAGATTTAGATTATGTACGTAAAATTTTGACGCCAACTCTTTTGCGCATAGAATTGAACAATCGAGTTGGGACCTATGAAGGTTTTCCTATTTATGACATAATCAATGCTCGTGCCAAATTTCCCGTTTCTATGACATTGGGAAGTGAGTGATTTAGATTATGTAGATTAAATTTCGACGCCAATTCTTTTGCGCTAGAATTGAATAATCGAGTTGGGACCCAATTTATTTTCCTATGTTGGAGATAATCTATGCTTGCGCCAAATTTCATGTTTCTACGACATTGGGAAGATGGAGAACTTTTGGCGAGTCAGTGAGTGAGTCAGTGAGTCAGTGAGGGCTTTCAGCTTCATATATATAGACTAGCTGATATACCCGGCTTCGCCCGGGTTAATTTGGTACTGGTGTTTATCTGGTGTTCACACGGAAAATCTTATGAAGTCGTGGTTACTTTAGAGATACTGAGGAAAAACATATGTTCACCATTTTGCATAGTTCTCTGCGTTACCCAGGAAACACCACGTGGAGGTAACCATGCGACGTTTCCTTCATATAAAATGACATCAGGAAGTGAGAGAATTAGATTACGTACATAAAATTTGGACACTAATTCTTTTGCGCTTAGAATTGAATAATCGAGTTGGGACCCATTAACTTTTCATATTTATGACACAATCAATTCTTGTGCCAAATTTCATGTTTCTATGACATTGGGAAGTGAGAGATTTAGATTATGTACGTAAAATTTGGACGCTAATTCTTTTGCGCATAGAATTGAATAATGGAGTTGGGACCCATTAGCTTTTCCTATTTATGACATAATCAATGCTCGTGCCAAATTTCCCGTTTCTACGACACCGGAAAGTAAGAAAATTACATTCCGCACGTAAATTTTGGACGCTAATTCTTTTGCGCATAGAATTGAATAATGGAGTTGGGACTAGAGATGAGCGAACGCGTTCGTCCGAGCTTGATATTCGTGCGAATATTCGGGTGTTCGGGATGTTCGTTATTCGTGACGAACACCATGCGGTGTTCTGGTTACTTTCACTTCCTTCCCTGAGACGTTAGCGCGCTTTTCTGGCCAATTGAAAGACAGGGAAGGCATTACAACTTCCCCCTGCAACGTTTAAGCCCTATACCACCCCCCTGCTGTGAGTGGCTGGCGAGATCAGGTGTTCGCCTAATATAAAAGTCGGCCCCTCCCGCGGCTCGCCTCAGATGCGGTGTGAGTTAGATGAGGGACAGTGCTGTTTATACCGGAGCTGCTGTAGGGAAAGAATTGGTAGTTAGTGTAGGCTTCAAGACCCCCCAAAGGTCCTTATTAGGGCCACTGATAGCTGTGTGTTGGCTGCTGTTAGCAGTGGGATTTTTTTTTTCTCAAAATCGCCTCTGCGGACCGTTGCACCTGGCATTAGGGACAGAAGTGCTGCATAGGCAGGGAGAGTGTTAGGCCTCATGTCCACGGGGAAAATCAGATCCGCTGCAGATTCTACATGTAGAATCTGCAGCGGGTCCCTCCTGCCCCGCGGACATGAGCGCCGAAAATAAGAATTTAAAAGTATTTACCATCCGGCGCGGGCGGAGAAGATCAGCTGTTTCTCACGGCCGGATCTTCATTTTCGGCCGGCGGATGAATTCCTGACGCCGGCGGCACGTCGCCGGCACGTCGCCGACGTGCCGCGCGCATGCGCCGGGCACATCCGCCGAGCCGAAGCAAGGGAGATGCGGCCGTGAGGAACAGCTGATCTTCCCCGCCCGCGCCGGATGGTAAATACTTTAAATTCCTATTTTAGGTCTCCCGCGGATCCGGACGGCTTCCATAGGCTTCAATAGAAGCCCGCGGGAGCCGTCCCCGCGGGAGACCCGCACGAAAATGGAGCATGGTCCGGATTTTTCCATGCTCCATTTTTTTTTAAATCACTTTTATTGACGATCCGCGGGTATTTATCTACCCGCGGGTGGTCAATGCATCCCTATGGGATGCGGATCCGCACGCGGGAGATCCGCTGCGGATCCTAAATCATATTTTGCCCGTGGACATGAGCCCTTAGGAGTGAGTGTAGCCTTCAAGAACCTCAACGGTCCTTTCTAGGGCCATATTTATCCGTGTGCAGTACTGTCCAGGCTGCTGTTGGCTGTGCTGCATTTTTTTTGGGCTTCTCAAAATCGCCTCTGCAGAGCATTCCACCCTCCATTGATACTGCAGGGAAAGAATTGTATAGGCAGGGCCACAACACAGTTATTATTCATAGAATATACGCAGTGCTGCCTGTTGGTGGGAAAAAACTGAAAACAAATCTATTTGTCCAGCCTCTGTCCGTCCTTACGGGCGGTGGACACGTGTGAGCTGCGTGAAAAACATTGCTAAATCATACGCAGCCAGCTACGCTTTACTGCTGGGTTCGCCATTTGCTTTCCTTAATTGGGAAAAAAAATACCTGCTCTCCAAGAGTTATAATAACTCTGCTACCCTCACGTTCTGTGACACATAAGCAGGGACACAGCACAGTTATTAAACTTCTCAGGTTCATTGAATATACGCAGTGCTGCCTGTTGGTGGGAAAAAACTGAAAAGAAATCTATTTGTCCAGCCTGTGTCCGTCCTTACGCCTGTGGAGACGTGTGAGCTGCGTGAAAAACATTGCTAAATCATACGCACCCAGCTACGCTTTACTGCTGGCTTCGCCATTTGCTTTCCGTAATTGGGAAAAAAAAATACCTGCTCTGCCACAGTTAATAACTCTGCTACCCTCACGTTCTGTGACACATAAGCAGGGACACAGCACAGTTATTAAACTTAGATAATTCATTCACTAGAGGCAGTGGGGCCTTTCGTTTTCCAAAAAGGGCAAAAATTATATTTGGCCTGCAGTCTTGCGCCAATTTATTTCCTGCCTGGGAAATCTAATCACTGGTAATACAGCATGCTGAGGGGTAGGGGTAAGCCTAGAGGACGTGGACGTGGACGTGGCCGAGGACGCGGAGGGCCAAGTGAGGGTGTGGGCACAGGCCAAGCTCCTGATCCAGGTGTGTCGCAGCTGTCTGCTGCGCGATTAGGAGAGAGGCACGTTTCTGGCGTCCCCACATTCATCGCCCAATTAATGGGTCCACGCGGGAGACGGTTATTAGAAAATGAGCAGTGTGAGCAGGTCCTGTCCTGGATGGCAGAAAGTGCTTCGAGCAACCTATCGTCTACCCGCAGTTCTGCGCCGTCCACTGCTGCCAATCCGAATCCTCTGTCTGCTGCTCCTCCTTCCTCCCAGCCTCCTCACTCCACTACAATGACACCTGCTCAGGAGCGGGAACACTCCCAGGAACTGTTCTCGGGCCCCTGCTTAGATTGGGCAGCAGCGGTTCCTCTCCCACCAGAGGAGTTTATCGTCACTGATGCCCAACCATTCGAAAGTTCCCGGGGTCCGGGGGAAGAGGCTGGGGACTTCCGCCAACTGTCTCAACAACTTTCTGTGGGTGAGGAGGACGATGACGATCAGACACAGTTGTCTTGCAGTGAGGTAGTAGTAAGGGCAGTAAGTCCCAGGGAGCAGCGCACAGAGGATTCGGAGGAAGAGCAGCAGGACGATGAGGTGACTGACCCCACCTGGTGTGCAACGCTTACTCAGGAGGACAGGTCTTCAGAGGGGGAGTCAAGGGCATCAGCAGGGCAGGTTGCAAGAGGCAGTGCGGTGGCCAGGGGTAGAGGCAGGGCCAGACCGAATAATCCACCAAGTGTTTCCCAAAGCGCCCCCTCGCGCCATGCCACCCTGCGGAGGCCGAGGTGCTCTAAGGTCTGGCAGTTTTTCACAGAGACGCCTGACGACCGACGAACAGTGGTGTGCAACCTTTGTCGCGCAAAGCTCAGCCGGGGAGCCAACACCAACAGCCTCACCACCACCACCATGCGCAGACATATGATGGCCAAGCACCCCGCAAGGTGGGACGAAGGCTGTTCACCGCCTCCGGTTTGCACCCCTGCCTCTCCCCCTGTGCCCCAACCTGCCACTGAGATGCAACCCCCCTCTCAGGACACAGGCACTACCGCCTCATGGCCTGCACCCACACCCTCATCTCCGCTGTCCTCGGCCCCATCCAGCAGTGTAGTTCAGCGCACCGTTCAGCCGTCGCTTGCGCAAGTGTTCGAGCGCAAGCGCAAGTACGCCGCCACGCACCCGCACGCTCAAACGTTAACCGTCCGCATCGCAAAATTCATCAGCCTTGAGATGCTGCCGTATAGGGTTGTGGAAACGGAGTCCTTCAAAAGTATCATGGAGGCGGCGGCCCCGCGCTACTCAGTTCCCAGTCGCCACTACTTTTCCCGATGTGCCGTCCCAGCCCTGCACGACCACGTCTCCCGCAACATTGTGCGCGCCCTCACCAACGCGGTTACTGCCACGGTCCACTTAACTACGGACACGTGGACAAGCACAGGCGGGCAGGGCCACTACATCTCCCTGACGGCACATTGGGTGAATTTAGTGGAGGCTGGGACAGAGTCAGAGCCTGGGACCGCTCACGTCCTACCCACCCCCAGAATTGCGGGCCCCAGCTCGGTGGTGGTATCTGCGGAGGTGTATGCTTCCTCCACTAAAGCACCCTCCTCCTCCTCCTCCTCCTCTGTCTCACAATCAAGATGTGTTAGCAGCAGCATGTCGCCAGCAGTCGGTGTCGCGCGGTGTGGCAGCACAGCGGTGGGCAAGCGTCAGCAGGCCGTGCTGAAACTACTCAGCTTAGGCGATAAGAGGCACACGGCCCACGAACTGCTGCAGGGTCTGACACAGCAGACCGACCGCTGGCTTGCGCCGCTGAGCCTCCAACCGGGCATGGTCGTGTGTGACAACGGCCGTAACCTGGTGGCGGCTCTGCAGCTCGGCAGCCTCACGCACGTGCCATGCCTGGCCCACGTCTTTAATTTGGTGGTTCAGCGGTTTCTGAAAAGCTACCCACGCTTGTCAGACCTGCTCGTAAAGGCGCGCCGGCTCTGCGCACATTTCCGCAAGTCCCACACGGACGCTGCCACCCTGCGCACCCTGCAACATCACTTTAAGCTGCCAGTGCACCGACTGCTGTGCGACGTGCCCACACGGTGGAACTCTACGCTCCACATGTTGGCCAGGCTCTATGAACAGCGTAGAGCTATAGTCGAATACCAACTCCAACATGGGCGGCGCAGTGGGAGTCAGCCTCCTCAATTCCTTTCAGAAGAGTGGGCCTGGTTGGCAGACATCTGCCATGTCCTTGGTAATTTTGAGGAGTCTACCCAGGTGGTGAGCGGCGATGCTACAATCATTAGCGTCACCATTCCTCTGCTATGCATCTTGAGAAATTCCCTGCAAACCATAAAGGCAGCTGCTTTGCGCTCGGAAACGGGGGCGGGGGAAGACAGTATGCCGCTGGATAGTCAGGGCACCCTCCTGTCTATTTATCAGCGCGTACAGGAGGAGGAGGAGGAGGAGCATGAGGAGGAGGGGGAAGAGACAGCTTGGGCCGCTGCTGACGGTACACCGGCTGATTGCCTGTCATCCTTTCAGCGTGTATGGCCTGAGGAGGAGGAGGAGGAGGAGGAGGAGGAGGATCCTGAAAGTGATCTTCCTAGTGAAGACAGCCATGTGTTGCGTACAGGTACCCTGGCACACATGGCTGACTTCATGTTAGGATGCCTTTCTCGTGACCCTCGCGTTGCACGCATTCTGGCCACTACGGATTACTGGGTGTACACACTGCTCGATCCACGGTATAAGGAGAACCTGCCCACTCTGATTCCCGAAGAGGAAAGGGGTTCGAGAGTGTTGCTATACCACAGGACCCTTGCGGACAAGCTGATGGTAAAATTCCCAGCCGACAGCGCTAGTGGCAGAAGGCGCAGTTCCGAGGTCCATGTTGCAGGGGATGTGCGTAGATCGAGCAGCATGTACATCCCAGGCAGTGCAACAGTCTTTAAGGGCCTGGCCAGCTTTATGGCTCCCCACCAAGACTGTGTCACCGCTCCCCAGTCACGGCTGAGTCGGCGGGAGCACTGCAAAAGGATGGTGAGGGAGTACGTAGCGGATCGCACGACCATCCTTGGTGACGCCTCTGCCCCCTACAACTACTGGGTGTCGAAGCTGGACACGTGGCCTGAACTAGCCCTGTATGCCCTTGAGGTGCTTGCTTGTCCTGCGGCTAGCGTCTTGTCGGAGAGGGTGTTTAGTGCGGCTGGGGGAATCATCACAGATAAGCGTAGCCGCTTGTCAACCGACAGTGCCGACAGGCTAACACTCATCAAGATGAACAAAGGCTGGATTTCCCCAGACTTCTGTTCTCCACCAGCGGACAGCAGCGATACGTAAGCAATACGTAGGCTGCACCCGCGGATGGAAGCTACGTTCTCTCTCACCATCCAAAACGGGGACATTTCTGCTTCATCAATCTGTGTCTAATATTCCTCCTCCTCCTCCTCCTGCTCCTCCTCGTGAAACCTCACGTAATCACGCTGAACGGGCAATTTTTCTTAGGGCCACAAGGCTCACTCAAATAATTTTTCTGAACAATTTTTATAAGTTTCAATGCGCTTAAAAGCATTGGAACTTTAACTTGAACCAATTTTTCGTTACACTGGGCTGCCTCCAGGCCTAGTTACCACTTAAGCCACATTAACCAAAGCGATTAATGGGTTTCACCTGCCCTCTTGGCTGGCCATGGCCAATTTTTGGGATGTACATTAGTACTGTTGATACAGCAATTTTTGTGGGCCCTCGCCTACAGTGTAATCAAATTAATTTTTAGCCCACCTGCATTACAGCTGACGTTACCTCAGCTGTGTTGGGCAATGCAATGGGATATTTTTGTGTACCGCCGGTGGGTTCCAGGGAGCCACCCATGCTGTAGGTGCACACTGAGTTTTTAATACTTCTGTACACTTCTAAAGAACCCGTCTGACTGGGGCATGCAGTGTGGGCCGAAGCCCACCTGTATTACGCACGACATTACTACCTCAGCTGTGTTGGGCAATGCAATGGGATATTTCTATGTACCGCCGGTGGCTTCCTGGCACCCACCCAGGCAGTGGGTCCACAGGGAGTTAAACCTACATGTGTCCACTTGTAAAGAACCCCAGTCTGACTGGGGCATGCAGTGTGGGCCGAAACCCACCTGCATTAACCCTTTCCAGTCCACTGTGTGACCTGTGAAGACATTAGGGTTTAAGGCTGTACAGCTCCGTTGTTGGTAGACGTCCGTCGGGGTTCTCTTACTGTATATTGCCAGCCTCTCTGCTGTCGGAGCCTATCCTACGTGTCAGCTCATGCAGTACTGGCTTTAGCCAGCATATAGCGCCGTTGTATAACAGCAGAAAAAGAGTAAGCCCCCTAGGAAAACCATATACAAATTGGATTGGAAAGGGTTAAGCACAACATTACTACCTCAGCTGTGTTGGGCAATGCAATGGGATATTTCTATGTACCGCCGGTGGCTTCCTGGCACCCACCCATGCTGTAGGTGCACACGGAGTTTTTACTACATCTGTACACTTATAAAGAACCCCAGTCAGACTGGGGCATGCAGTGTGGGCCGAAGCCCACCTGCATTAAGCACGACATTACTACCTCAGCTGTGTTGGGCAATGCAATGGGATATTTCTGTGTACCGCCGGTGGGTTCCAGGGAGCCACCCATGCTGTGGGTCGACAGGGACTTCACAATAGGGAGTTGTACCTGCCTGTGTCTATGAATTAAAAAGCCCGGTCTGACTGGGGCATGCAGACACCTTGACAGAATGAATAGTGTGTGGCACATAGGTTCCCCATTGCTATGCCCACGTGTGCAGCTCCTGATGGCGGTGGCACAGGATTCTATTTCTCATTGCTTCTGTACAGCATTGTGGGCTATCGCTCCGCCACTTTTAAAGAGGGTCGCTGCCTAGCCGTGCCAACCTCTGCAGTGTGTGCCTGCGGTCCCTCGTCATGGCAGACGCAATTCTAAATAGACATGAGCGTGGTGTGGCATGAGGGCAGCTGAAGGCTGCGCAGGGACACTTTGGTGTGCGCTGTGGGGGGGAGGGGGGGCGGTTGGGCAGCATGTAACCCAGGAGAAGTGTCAGTGGAGTGTCATGCAGGCAGTGATTGTGCTTTGTTGGAGGTAGTGTGGTGCTTAGCAAAGGTATGCCATGCTAATGAGGGCTTTTCAGAAGTAAAAGTTGTTGGGAGGGGGGGGGGCCCACTCTTGCCGGTATTGTGGCTTAATAGTGGGACCTGTGAACTTGAGATGCAGCCCAACATGTAGCCCCTCGCCTGCCCTATCCGTCACTGTGTCATTCCCATCACTTTCCTGAATTGCCCAGATTTTCACACATGAAAACCTTAGCGAGCATCGGCGAAATACAAAAATGTTCTGGTCGCCCATTGACTTCAATGGGGTTCGTTGTTCGAAACGAACCCTCGAGCATCACGGGAAGTTCGTTACGAATAACGAACACCCGAACATTTTGGTGTTCGCTCATCTCTAGTTGGGACCCATTAGCTTTCCCTATTTATGACATAATCAATGCTTGTGCCAAATTTCATGTTTCTATGACATTGGGAAGTGAGAGATTTAGATTATGTACGTAAAATTTGGACGTTAATTCTTTTGCGCATAGAATTGAATAATGGAGTTGGGACCCATTAGCTTTCCCTATTTATGACACAATCAATGCTTGTGCCAAATTTCATGTTTCTATGACATTGGGAAGTGAGAGATTTAGATTATGTACGTAAAATTTGGACGCTAATTCTTTTGCGCATAGAATTGAATAATGGAGTTGGGACCCATTAGCTTTCCCTATTTATGACATAATCAATGCTCGTGCCAAATTTCCCGTTTCTATGACACCGGAAAGTGAGAAAATTACATTCCGCATGTAAAATTTGGACGCTAATTCTTTTGCGCATAGAATTGAATAATGGAGTTGGGACCCATTAGCTTTTCCTATTTATGACATAATCAATGCTCGTGCCAAATTTCCCGTTTCTATGACACCGGAAAGTGAGAAAATTACATTCCGCACGTAAATTTTGGACGCTAATACTTTTGCGCATAGAATTGAATAATCGAGTTGGGACCCATTAGCTTTCCCTATTTATGACATAATCAATGCTCGTGCCAAATTTTCCGTTTCTATGACATTAGAAAGTGAGAGATTTAGATTATGTACGTAAAATTTTGACGCCAACTCTTTTGCGCATAGAATTGAACAATCGAGTTGGGACCTATTAACTTTTCCTATTTATGACATAATCAATGCTCGTTCCTAATTTCCCGTTTCTATGACATTGGGAAGTGAGTGATTTAGATTATGTACGTTAAATTTCGACGCCAATTCTTTTGCGCTAGAATTGAATAATCGAGTTGGGACCCAATTTATTTTCCTATTTTGGAGATGATCTATGCTTGCGCCAAATTTCATGTTTCTACGACATTGGGAAGTTGGAGAACTTTTGGCGAATCAGTGAGTGAGTCAGTGAGTGAGTCAGTGAGGGCTTTCAGCTTTATATATATAGACTAGCTGATATACCCGGATTCGCCCGAGTTAATTTGGTACTGGTGTTTATCTGGTGTTCACACGGAAAATCTTATGAAGTCGTGGTTACTTTAGAGATACTGAGGAAAAACATATGTTCACCATTTTGCATAGTTCTCTGCGTTACCCAGGAAACACCATGTGGAGGTAACCATGCGACGTTTCCTTCATATAAAATGACATCAGGAAGTGAGAGAATTAGATTACGTACATAAAATTTGGACACTAATTCTTTTGCGCTTAGAATTGAATAATCGAGTTGGGACCCATTAACTTTTCATATTTATGACACAATCAATTCTTGTGCCAAATTTCATGTTTCTATGACATTGGGAAGTGAGAGATTTAGATTATGTACGTAAAATTTGGACGCTAATTCTTTTGCGCATAGAATTGAATAATGGAGTTGGGACCCATTAGCTTTTCCTATTTATGACATAATCAATGCTCGTGCCAAATTTCCCGTTTCTATGACACCGGAAAGTGAGAAAATTACATTCCGCACGTAAATTTTGGATGCTAATACTTTTGCGCATAGAATTGAATAATCGAGTTGGGACCTATTAGCTTTTCCTATTTATGACATAATCAATGCTCGTGCCAAATTTTCCGTTTCTATGACATTAGAAAGTGAGAGATTTAGATTATGTACGTAGAATTTTGACGCCAACTCTTTTGCGCATAGAATTGAACAATCGAGTTGGGACCTATTAACTTTTCCTATTTATGACATAATCAATGCTTGTGCCAAATTTCATGTTTCTATGACATTGGGAAGTGAGAGATTTAGATTATGTACGTAAAATTTGGACGCTAATTCTTTTGCATATAGAATTGAATAATCGAATTGGGACCTATTAGCTTTTCCTTTTTATGACATAATCAATGCTCCTGCCAAATTTCACATTTCTATGACATTAGAAAGTGAGTGATTTAGATTATGTACGTAAAATTTTGACGCCAACTCTTTTGCGCATAGAATTGAACAATCGAGTTGGGAC
The DNA here is from genome assembly GCF_035609145.1 of Eleutherodactylus coqui. Taxonomy (NCBI): domain Eukaryota; kingdom Metazoa; phylum Chordata; class Amphibia; order Anura; family Eleutherodactylidae; genus Eleutherodactylus; species Eleutherodactylus coqui. Next base: position 50,856,341 of record NC_089844.1, on the reverse strand, counting down.
CTATTAAGTTTTTCCTATTTATGACATAATCAATGCTCGTGCCAAATTTCCCGTTTCTATGACATTGGGAAGTGAGTGATTTAGATTAAGTACATTAAATTTCTACGCCAATTCTTTTGCGCTAGAATTGAATAATCGAGTTAGGACCCAATTTATTTTCCTATTTTGGAGATGATCTATGCTTGCGCCAAATTTCATGTTTCTACGACATTGGGAAGTTGGAGAACTTTTGGCGAATCAGTGAGTGAGTCAGTGAGTGAGTCAGTGAGGGCTTTCAGCTTTATATATATAGACTAGCTGATATACCCGGCTTCGCCCGAGTTAATTTGGTACTGGTGTTTATCTGGTGTTCACACGGAAAATCTTATGAAGTCGTGGTTACTTTAGAGATACTGAGGAAAAACATATGTTCACCATTTTGCATAGTTCTCTGCGTTACCCAGGAAACACCATGTGGAGGTAACCATGCGACGTTTCCTTCATATAAAATGACATCAGGAAGTGAGAGAATTAGATTACGTACATAAAATTTGGACACTAATTCTTTTGCGCTTAGAATTGAATAATCGAGTTGGGACCCATTAACTTTTCATATTTATGACACAATCAATTCTTGTGCCAAATTTCATGTTTCTATGACATTGGGAAGTGAGAGATTTAGATTATGTACGTAAAATTTGGACGCTAATTCTTTTGCGCATAGAATTGAATAATGGAGTTGGGACCCATTAGCTTTTCCTATTTATGACATAATCAATGCTCGTGCCAAATTTCCCGTTTCTATGACACCGGAAAGTGAGAAAATTACATTCCGCACGTAAATTTTGGATGCTAATACTTTTGCGCATAGAATTGAATAATCGAGTTGGGACCTATTAGCTTTTCCTATTTATGACATAATCAATGCTCGTGCCAAATTTTCCGTTTCTATGACATTAGAAAGTGAGAGATTTAGATTACGTACGTAAAATTTTGACGCCAACTCTTTTGCGCATAGAATTGAACAATCGAGTTGGGACCTATTAACTTTTCCTATTTATGACATAATCAATGCTTGTGCCAAATTTCATGTTTCTATGACATTGGGAAGTGAGAGATTTAGATTATGTACGTAAAATTTGGACGCTAATTCTTTTGCATATAGAATTGAATAATCGATTTGGGACCTATTAGCTTTTCCTTTTAATGACATAATCAATGCTCCTGCCAAATTTCACATTTCTATGACATTAGAAAGTGAGTGATTTAGATTATGTACGTAAAATTTTGACGCCAACTCTTTTGCGCATAGAATTGAACAATCGAGTTGGGACCTATTAAGTTTTTCCTATTTATGACATAATCAATGCTCGTGCCAAATTTCCCGTTTCTATGACATTGGGAAGTGAGTGATTTAGATTATGTGGATTAAATTTCGACGCCAATTCTTTTGCGCTAGAATTGAATAATCGAGTTGGGACCCAATTTATTTTCCTATTTTGGAGATGATCTATGCTTGCGCCAAATTTCATGTTTCTACGACATTGGGAGGTTGGAGAACTTTTGGCGAATCAGTGAGTGAGTCAGTGAGTGAGTCAGTGAGGGCTTTCAGCTTTATATATATAGACTAGCTGATATACCCGGCTTCGCCCGAGTTAATTTGGTACTGGTGTTTATCTGGTGTTCACACGGAAAATCTTATGAAGTCGTGGTTACTTTAGAGATAATGAGGAAAAACATATGTTCACCATTTTGCATAGTTCTCTGCGTTACCCAGGAAACACCATGTGGAGGTAACCATGCGACGTTTCCTTCATATAAAATGACATCAGGAAGTGAGAGAATTAGATTACGTACATAAAATTTGGACACTAATTCTTTTGCGCTTAGAATTGAATAATCGAGTTGGGACCCATTAACTTTTCATATTTATGACACAATCAATTCTTGTGCCAAATTTCATGTTTCTATGACATTGGGAAGTGAGAGATTTAGATTATGTACGTAAAATTTGGACGCTAATTCTTTTGCGCATAGAATTGAATAATGGAGTTGGGACCCATTAGCTTTTCCTATTTATGACATAATCAATGCTCGTGCCAAATTTCCCGTTTCTATGACACCGGAAAGTGAGAAAATTACATTCCGCACGTAAATTTTGGATGCTAATACTTTTGCGCATAGAATTGAATAATCGAGTTGGGACCTATTAGCTTTTCCTATTTATGACATAATCAATGCTCGTGCCAAATTTTCCGTTTCTATGACATTAGAAAGTGAGAGATTTAGATTATGTACGTAAAATTTTGACGCCAACTCTTTTGCGCATAGAATTGAACAATCGAGTTGGGACCTATTAACTTTTCCTATTTATGACATAATCAATGCTTGTGCCAAATTTCATGTTTCTATGACATTGGGAAGTGAGAGATTTAGATTATGTACGTAAAATTTGGACGCTAATTCTTTTGCATATAGAATTGAATAATCGAATTGGGACCTATTAGCTTTTCCTTTTTATGACATAATCAATGCTCCTGCCAAATTTCACATTTCTATGACATTAGAAAGTGAGTGATTTAGATTATGTACGTAAAATTTTGACGCCAACTCTTTTGCGCATAGAATTGAACAATCGAGTTGGGACCTATTAAGTTTTTCCTATTTATGACATAATCAATGCTCGTGCCAAATTTCCCGTTTCTATGACATTGGGAAGTGAGTGATTTAGATTAAGTACATTAAATTTCTACGCCAATTCTTTTGCGCTAGAATTGAATAATCGAGTTGGGACCCAATTTATTTTCCTATTTTGGAGATGATCTATGCTTGCGCCAAATTTCATGTTTCTACGACATTGGGAAGTTGGAGAACTTTTGGCGAATCAGTGAGTGAGTCAGTGAGTGAGTCAGTGAGGGCTTTCAGCTTTATATATATAGACTAGCTGATATACCCGGCTTCGCCCGAGTTAATTTGGTACTGGTGTTTATCTGGTGTTCACACGGAAAATCTTATGAAGTCGTGGTTACTTTAGAGATACTGAGGAAAAACATATGTTCACCATTTTGCATAGTTCTCTGCGTTACCCAGGAAACACCATGTGGAGGTAACCATGCGACGTTTCCTTCATATAAAATGACATCAGGAAGTGAGAGAATTAGATTACGTACATAAAATTTGGACACTAATTCTTTTGCGCTTAGAATTGAATAATCGAGTTGGGACCCATTAACTTTTCATATTTATGACACAATCAATTCTTGTGCCAAATTTCATGTTTCTATGACATTGGGAAGTGAGAGATTTAGATTATGTACGTAAAATTTGGACGCTAATTCTTTTGCGCATAGAATTGAATAATGGAGTTGGGACCCATTAGCTTTTCCTATTTATGACATAATCAATGCTCGTGCCAAATTTCCCGTTTCTATGACACCGGAAAGTGAGAAAATTACATTCCGCACGTAAATTTTGGATGCTAATACTTTTGCGCATAGAATTGAATAATCGAGTTGGGACCTATTAGCTTTTCCTATTTATGACATAATCAATGCTCGTGCCAAATTTTCCGTTTCTATGACATTAGAAAGTGAGAGATTTAGATTACGTACGTAAAATTTTGACGCCAACTCTTTTGCGCATAGAATTGAACAATCGAGTTGGGACCTATTAACTTTTCCTATTTATGACATAATCAATGCTTGTGCCAAATTTCATGTTTCTATGACATTGGGAAGTGAGAGATTTAGATTATGTACGTAAAATTTGGACGCTAATTCTTTTGCATATAGAATTGAATAATCGATTTGGGACCTATTAGCTTTTCCTTTTAATGACATAATCAATGCTCCTGCCAAATTTCACATTTCTATGACATTAGAAAGTGAGTGATTTAGATTATGTACGTAAAATTTTGACGCCAACTCTTTTGCGCATAGAATTGAACAATCGAGTTGGGACCTATTAAGTTTTTCCTATTTATGACATAATCAATGCTCGTGCCAAATTTCCCGTTTCTATGACATTGGGAAGTGAGTGATTTAGATTATGTGGATTAAATTTCGACGCCAATTCTTTTGCGCTAGAATTGAATAATCGAGTTGGGACCCAATTTATTTTCCTATTTTGGAGATGATCTATGCTTGCGCCAAATTTCATGTTTCTACGACATTGGGAGGTTGGAGAACTTTTGGCGAATCAGTGAGTGAGTCAGTGAGTGAGTCAGTGAGGGCTTTCAGCTTTATATATATAGACTAGCTGATATACCCGGCTTCGCCCGAGTTAATTTGGTACTGGTGTTTATCTGGTGTTCACACGGAAAATCTTATGAAGTCGTGGTTACTTTAGAGATAATGAGGAAAAACATATGTTCACCATTTTGCATAGTTCTCTGCGTTACCCAGGAAACACCATGTGGAGGTAACCATGCGACGTTTCCTTCATATAAAATGACATCAGGAAGTGAGAGAATTAGATTACGTACATAAAATTTGGACACTAATTCTTTTGCGCTTAGAATTGAATAATCGAGTTGGGACCCATTAACTTTTCATATTTATGACACAATCAATTCTTGTGCCAAATTTCATGTTTCTATGACATTGGGAAGTGAGAGATTTAGATTATGTACGTAAAATTTGGACGCTAATTCTTTTGCGCATAGAATTGAATAATGGAGTTGGGACCCATTAGCTTTTCCTATTTATGACATAATCAATGCTCGTGCCAAATTTCCCGTTTCTATGACACCGGAAAGTGAGAAAATTACATTCCGCACGTAAATTTTGGATGCTAATACTTTTGCGCATAGAATTGAATAATCGAGTTGGGACCTATTAGCTTTTCCTATTTATGACATAATCAATGCTCGTGCCAAATTTTCCGTTTCTATGACATTAGAAAGTGAGAGATTTAGATTATGTACGTAAAATTTTGACGCCAACTCTTTTGCGCATAGAATTGAACAATCGAGTTGGGACCTATTAACTTTTCCTATTTATGACATAATCAATGCTTGTGCCAAATTTCATGTTTCTATGACATTGGGAAGTGAGAGATTTAGATTATGTACGTAAAATTTGGACGCTAATTCTTTTGCATATAGAATTGAATAATCGATTTGGGACCTATTAGCTTTTCCTTTTAATGACATAATCAATGCTCCTGCCAAATTTCACATTTCTATGACATTAGAAAGTGAGTGATTTAGATTATGTACGTAAAATTTTGACGCCAACTCTTTTGCGCATAGAATTGAACAATCGAGTTGGGACCTATTAAGTTTTTCCTATTTATGACATAATCAATGCTCGTGCCAAATTTCCCGTTTCTATGACATTGGGAAGTGAGTGATTTAGATTATGTGGATTAAATTTCGACGCCAATTCTTTTGCGCTAGAATTGAATAATCGAGTTGGGACCCAATTTATTTTCCTATTTTGGAGATGATCTATGCTTGCGCCAAATTTCATGTTTCTACGACATTGGGAGGTTGGAGAACTTTTGGCGAATCAGTGAGTGAGTCAGTGAGTGAGTCAGTGAGGGCTTTCAGCTTTATATATATAGACTAGCTGATATACCCGGCTTCGCCCGAGTTAATTTGGTACTGGTGTTTATCTGGTGTTCACACGGAAAATCTTATGAAGTCGTGGTTACTTTAGAGATAATGAGGAAAAACATATGTTCACCATTTTGCATAGTTCTCTGCGTTACCCAGGAAACACCATGTGGAGGTAACCATGCGACGTTTCCTTCATATAAAATGACATCAGGAAGTGAGAGAATTAGATTACGTACATAAAATTTGGACACTAATTCTTTTGCGCTTAGAATTGAATAATCGAGTTGGGACCCATTAACTTTTCATATTTATGACACAATCAATGCTTGTGCCAAATTTCATGTTTCTATAACATTGGGAAGTGAGAGATTTAGATTATGTATGTAAAATTTGGACGCTAATTCTTTTGTGCATAGAATTGAATAATGGAGTTGGGACCCATTAGCTTTCCCTATTTATGACACAATCAATGCTTGTGCCAAATTTCATGTTTCTATGACATTGGGAAGTGAGAGATTTAGATTATGTACGTAAAATTTGGACGCTAATTCTTTTGCGCATAGAATTGAATAATGGAGTTGGGACCCATTAGCTTTCCCTATTTATGACATAATCAATGCTCGTGCCAAATTTCCCGTTTCTATGACACCGGAAAGTGAGAAAATTACATTCCGCATGTAAAATTTGGACGCTAATTCTTTTGCGCATAGAATTGAATAATGGAGTTGGGACCCATTAGCTTTTCCTATTTATGACATAATCAATGCTCGTGCCAAATTTCCCGTTTCTATGACACCGGAAAGTGAGAAAATTACATTCCGCACGTAAAATTTGGACGCTAATTCTTTTGCGCATAGAATTGAATAATCAAGTTGGGACCCATTAGCTTTTCCTATTTATGACATAATCAATGCTCCTGCCAAATTTCACGTTTCTATGACATTAGAAAGTGAGAGATTTAGATTATGTACGTAAAATTTTGACGCCAATTCTTTTGCGCATAGAATTGAACAATCGAGTTGGGACCTATTAACTTTTCCTATTTAGGACATACTCAATGCTCGTGCCAAATTTCCCGTTTCTATGACATTGGGAAGTGAGAGATTTAGATTATGTACGTTAAATTTCGAGGCCAATTCTTTTGCGCTAGAATTGAATAATCGAGTTGGGACCCAATTTCTTTTCCTATTTTGGAGATAATCTATGCCTGCGCCAAATGTCATACTTCTACGACATCGGGAAGTTGGAGAACTTTTGGCGAGTCAGTCAGTCAGTCAGTGAGTGAGTGAGTCAGTGAGGGCTTTCAGCTTTATATATATAGACTAGCTGATATACCCGGCTTCGCCCGAGTTAATTTGGTACTGGTGTTTATCTGGTGTTCACACGGAAAATCTTTTGAAGTCGTGGTTACTTTAGAGATACTGAGGAAAAACATATGTTCACCATTTTGCATAGTTCTCTGCGTTACCCAGGAAACACCACGTGGAGGTAACCATGCGACGTTTCCTTCATATAAAATGACATCAGGAAGTGAGAGAATTAGATTACGTACATAAAATTTGGACACTAATTCTTTTGCGCTTAGAATTGAATAATCGAGTTGGGACCCATTAACTTTTCCTATTTATGACACAATCAATGCTTGTGCCAAATTTCCCGTTTCTATGACACCGGAAAGTGAGAAAATTAGATTCCATACATAAAATTTGGACGCTAATTCTTTTCTGCATAGAATTGAATAATGGAGTTGGGACCCATTAGCTTTTCCTATTTATGACATAATCAATGCTCGTGCCAAATTTCGCATTTCTCTGACACCGGAAAGTGAGAAAATTAGATTCCGTGCGTAAAATTTGGACGCTAATTTTTTGCGCATAGAATTGAATAATGGAGTTGGGACCCATTAGCTTTTACTATTTATGACATAATCAATGCTCGTGCAAAATTTCCTGCTTCTTGGACACCGGAAAGTGAAAAAATTACATTCCGCACGTAAAATTTGGACGCCAATTCCTTGGCGCTAGAATTGAATAATGGAGTTGGGACCTATTAACTTTTCCTATTTATGACATAATCAATGGTCGTGCCAAATTTCCCGTTTCTATGACACCGGAAAGTGAGAAAATTACATTCCGCACGTAAAATTTCGACGCCAATTCTTTTGCGCTAGAATTGAATAATCGAGTTGGGGCCCATTCGCTTTTCCTATTTATGACATAATCAATGCTCGTGCCAAATTTCACGTTTCTATGACACCGGAAAGTGAGAAAATTACATTCCGCACGTAAAATTTGGACGCTAATTCTTTTGCGCATAGAATTGAATAATCAAGTTGGGACCCATTAGCTTTTCCTATTTATGACATAATCAATGCTCCTGCCAAATTTCACGTTTCTATGACATTAGAAAGTGAGAGATTTAGATTATGTACGTAAAATTTTGACGCCAATTCTTTTGCGCATAGAATTGAACAATCGAGTGGGGACCTATTAACTTTTCCTATTTAGGACATACTCAATGCTCGTGCCAAATTTCCCGTTTCTATTACATTGAGAAGTGAGTGATTTAGATTATGTACGTTAAATTTCGACGCCAATTCTTTTGCGCTAGAATTGAATAATCGAGTTGGGACCCAATTTCTTTTCCTATTTTGGAGATAATCTATGCCTGCGCCAAATGTCATACTTCTACGACATCGGGAAGTTGGAGAACTTTTGGCGAGTCAGTCAGTCAGTCAGTCAGTCAGTGAGTGAGTGAGTCAGTGAGGGCTTTCAGCTTTATATATATAGACTAGCTGATATACCCGGCTTCGCCCGAGTTAATTTGGTACTGGTGTTTATCTGGTGTTCACACGGAAAATCTTATGAAGTCGTGGTTACTTTAGAGATACTGAGGAAAAACATATGTTCACCATTTTGCATAGTTCTCTGCGTTACCCAGGAAACACCACGTGGAGGTAACCATGCGACGTTTCCTTCATATAAAATGACATCAGGAAGTGAGAGAATTAGATTACGTACATAAAATTTGGACACTAATTCTTTTGCGCTTAGAATTGAATAATCGAGTTGGGACCCATTAACTTTTCCTATTTATGACACAATCAATGCTTGTGCCAAATTTCATGTTTCTATGACATTGGGAAGTGAGAGATTTAGATTATGTACGTAAAATTTGGACGCTAATTCTTTTGCGCATAGAATTGAATAATGGAGTTGGGACCCATTAGCTTTCCCTATTTATGACATAATCAATGCTCGTGCCAAATTTCCAGTTTCTATGACACCTGAATGTGAGAAAATTACATTCCGCACGTAAAATTTGGACGCTAATTCTTTTGCGCATAGAATTGAATAATCGAGTTGGGACCCATTAGCTTTTCCTATTTATGACATAATCAATGCTCGTGCCAAATTCCCGTTTCTATGACACCAGAAAGTGAGAAAATTACATTCCGCACGTAAAATTTGGACGCTAATTCTTTTGCGCATAGAATTGAATAATCGAGTTGGGACCCATTAGCTTTTCCTATTTATGACATAATCAATGCTCGTGCCAAATTCCCGTTTCTATGACACCAGAAAGTGAGAAAATTACATTCCGCACGTAAAATTTGGACGCTAATTCTTTTGCGCATAGAATTGAATAATGGAGTCGGGACCCATTAGCTTTTCCTATTTATGACATAATCAATGCTCCTGCCAAATTACCTGTTTCTATGACACTGGAAAGTGAGAAAATTACATTCTGCACGTAAAATTTGGACGCTAATTCTTTTGCGCATAGAATTGAATAATCGAGTTGGGACCCATTAGCTTTTCCTATTTATAACATAATCAATGCTCGTGCCAAATTTTCCGTTTCTATGACACCGGAAAGTGAGAAAATTAGATTCTGTACATAAAATTTGGACGCTAATTCTTTTGCGCATAGAATTGAATAATGGAGTTGGGACCCATTAGCTTTTACTATTTATGACATAATCAATGCTCGTGCCAAATTTCCTGTTTCTATGACACCGGAAAGTGAAAAAATTACATTCCGCACGTAAAATTTGGACGCCAATTCTTTTGCGCTAGAATTGAATAATGGAGTTGAGACATATTAACTTTTCCTAATTATGACATAATCAATGCTCGTGCCAAATTTCCCGTTTCTATGACACCGGAAAGTGAGAAAATTACATTCCGCATGTAAAATTTGGACACTAATTCTTTTGCGCATAGAATTGAATAATCGAGTTGGGACCCATTCGCGTTTCCTACTTATGACATAATCAATGCTCGTGCCAAATTTCCCGTTTCTATGACACCGGAAAGTGAGAAAATTACATTCCGCACGTAAAATTTGGACGCCAATTCTTTTGCGCTAGAATTGAATAATCAAGTTGGGACCCATTCGCTTTTACTATTTATGACATAATCAATGCTCGTGCCAAATTTCCCGTTTCTATGACACCGGAAAGTGGGAAAATTACATTCCGCACGTAAAATTTGGAAGCTAAATCTTTTGCGCATAGAATTGAATAATGGAGTTGGGACCCTTTAGCTTTTCCTATTTATGACATAATCAATGCTCGTGCCAAATTTCCCGTTTCTATGACACCGGAATGTGAGAAAATTACATTCCGTACGTAAAATTTGGACGCTAATTCTTTTGCGCATAGAATTAAATAATGGAGTTGGGACCCATTAGCTTTCACTATTTATGACATAATCAATGCTCGTGCCAAATTTCCTGTTTCTATGACACTGGAAAGTGAAGAAATTACATTCCGCACGTAAAATTTCGACGCCAATTCTTTTGCGCTAGAATTGAATAATTAAGGTGGGACCTATTAACTTTTCCTATTTATGACATAATCAATGCTCGTGCCAAATTTCCAGTTTCTATGACACCAGAAAGTGAGAAAATTAGATTCCGCACGTAAAATTTGGACGCTAATTCTTTTGCGCATAGAATTGAATAATCGAGTTGGGACCCATTAGCTTTTCCTATTTATGACATAATCAATGCTCGTGCCAAATTTCCCGTTTCTATGACACCGGAAAGTGAGAAAATTACATTCCGCAAGTAAAATTTGGACGCTAATTCTTTTGCGCATAGAATTGAATAATCGAATTGGGACCCATTAGCTTTTCCTTTTTATGACATAATCAATGCTCGTGCCAAATTTCACGTTTCTATGACATTGGGAAGTGAGAGATTTAGATTATGTACGTAAAATTTTGACGCCAATTCTTTTGCGCATAGAATTGAATAATCGAGTTGGGACCCATTAACTTTTCCTATTTATGACATAATCAATGCTCGTGCCAAATTTCCTGTTTCTATGACATTGGGAAGTGAGTGATTTAGATTATGTACGTTAAATTTCGACGCCAATTCTTTTGCGCTAGAATTGAATAATTGAGTTGGGACCCAATTTCTTTTCCTATTTTGGAGATAATCTATGCTTGCGCTAAATTACATGTTTCTACGACATCGGGAAGTTGGAGAACTTTTGGCGAGTCAGTCAGTGAGTCAGTCAGTGAGTCAGTCAGTGAGTCAGTCAGTGAGTCAGTCAGTCAGTGAGTCAGTCAGTCAGTCAGTGAGTCAGTGAGGGCTTTCAGCTTTATATATATAGATAACCTTGTAGAAGGATTCCACAGTATAATAATATTTGTAGATGATGCAAACTAAGTAAAGTAACACAAGAGAGGACATAATATAGTTGCAAATAGACCTGAATAAGTTGGGGGGCTTGGGCAGAAAAGTGGTAATGAGGTTTAGTGGTGATAAATATGAGGTTATGCACATGGGCAGGGGAAATACATATCACTGATACACAGATGTAGTAATTATTATCACAAATTGAGCATTGTGATTTACTTGATTTATAGCACTGCAGTATATTGTAGTTGAGTTATAACCTGTGTAGTGAATTAAGGGGTAAAGTCCTGGATGGTGTATATATACCACGGAGATTACTAAACTCCAGGATATAAATCCGGAGTTTGCATGAGACAGGGGCTGTCCGGGTCACACATATATTCCAGTCTAGGAAGTACCTGAACCTGGAACACAGCTGAAACATAATTGAAAAAGGAGCAGGAAAAGCTTAGTAAGGCCGCCTGCACACGGGCGGAAATCCCGCGGCGGGATTTCCGCCACTGAAAGTTTGCATAGGAGTGCATTACATTATGCACTCCTATGCAGACAAACCGCAGCATGTCCTATTTTTGTGCGGGGCTCGCACTCACCCGGCCGCTGGCTCCGGTCTGCGCATGCGCCGGCTGCGCGGCAGCCGGCACATGAAAGAGCCGGGGCCGCCAGGCGCGGGTGAGTACGCGCTCGTCTCTGCAGGCTCTCGGGTCGGCTCCCGCAGCGAGAATTCTCGCTGCCGGATCCGACCCGCTCGTCTGCAGGCGGCCTAAGAGAGAGATTTTGGCAGAGTGTGTTCAGCCAGACCAGAGAGAGGACAGACTGTGTGCAGAGTCCCTAAAAAGCCAGGTGCAGTTAACCTGGAGAGCTGAGGGAAGCAAAACCCTGAGAAAAAGGGTTGGGTGAGAATCCCTGCATAAGATTACAAAGACTGTTATTTTGTGTGCCTTATGGACATTATATGGCTGGAGAAAGCCTGTATTTGTTTATGACTGAGAGTTTGGCAATAAAACACCCTGCTTTAGCATCACCTGCCTCTGCTGCCGCCCGACTTCCTACAGCGGAAACATACCTGTTGTGGATCCTGCTTACACCTGTTAAGTGTCATATTAACATTTGCTATATTTGTATGCCAAATGGGAAACTACTTGGTAAAACTGAAATTGAAAAAGGACTTAGGGGTTTTAATTAATTGTAAACTTAATTGCAGCGACCAGTGTTGGGCAGCGACTACCAAGGCAAATAGGAACATGGGGTGTATGAAAAGGGGAATAGGTTCACATGATGAGACCTTTGTTCTTCCTCTTTACAAGTCACTGGTAAGACCACACATGGAATATTTTGTAAAGTTTTGGACACTGGTGCTCACGAAGGATATATTAAATTAAAGTAATGGAATATGTGAACTACAATACCCAGAGAGGTTATTAAAATTGGGGTTATTCAGTTAAAAAAAAAATAAAGCTATGGGGCGACTTAAAAACCATGTTTAAATATATCAGGGCTCAATACAAAGATCTCTCCGAGTATCTATTTATACCTAGGACTGTGACTGTAACAAGGGGGCATCCTCTACGACTAGAGGAAAAAAGGTTTTTTACACCAGTGTAGAGGGGGGTTCTTTACTCTAAGAGCAGCGAGACTATGGACCTCTATGCCTGAGGATGTGGTGATGGCGAACTCAAGGAGGGGGGGGGGGGGGCTGAATGCCTTTCTTAAGTGTAACAGTATTTATGTTATAGTCACTAGCTTACTTCAGAAAAGGAGTTGGGAAGGAATTATGTGGATAGTACAACATTTTTGCAGTAGCATTTTTTGCACACTCCTGTTCTTGTATCAGTTTCCTTAGCACAGTACAAAATAATGCAAATTAAAGGAACACTAAGGCGGTCCATGCACTTTGGATATATATCTGCCAAACACCGATTTCAGTAGGACTGGTCTCCCATCTAAGTCTGGGTTCACAGCAGTGGTAATGTTTTCCATCAACAGTAAATGACTATCATTAAATCTTTGTTAGATGAATATTAAAGGGTCTATTTGGTGACAAATACCATTTAAATTAGTAATTAAAAAGTAGGTGTGCTTCACACCCCCAAACAGCAAGATTCTTGTCTAAGACCCCATTTACGCTAACAGATGATCACTTAAAAGTCACTCAAACGACAGTTCAAGTGACAGTTTTGAGCGACCATCTTTGCATAGTCTATGGTAGCCGCTATCACTCGGTGAACAATACAGCTGTTTTGCATAATCAAACAGCTGTATTGTTCTCTGTGATTACAGCTCGCGTCCCACTGTGAACTACCAGTGGGACACGGACTGTAAGAATCTTAACAGCCTGCACCTCTGAGTTCATCGCTCAATTCAAGAAAACTAGAATGAAGTGATGAACGATTCATGCACGAACATTGCACGACAGCCGTGCATTTAGACCTAACGATTCTTGCTCAAAAGACTGCTTTGAACAAATTTTAAGTGAGAATCATTGGGTCTAAATGGGCCTTAATAGTTGTCTGGCATCGCAGCTTATCTTGATTCAAATGAATAGAACTCAGCTGGAATATAGCCAACGATCCCGAAGAATGGGCCAATTTCTAGAAAAGAAAAAAAAGGAAACCAGTTTTCTAATCCTGAAAAAAAACATAAAATCTATTTTTGTACTAATCCTTTTTGTGAAATAGCCTTATTGTGTGGAGTATGAATTTGTTAAACTCATTTCTCACTTCTAATTTTTAATTAAAGACTTAGCATTCTCATTCAAGTTTTGTAACACACTTTTATCAAAAATACTAAATATTTTAGTCAAAAATACTAAATATTGCACTAGATGTATCATGTGGCTTGTCATCCTATATATGCTTTTTTATGCAAGAATAGTACTGAGCAGCCCACCCTCTTAATATAAGGAAGGCGTTTGAGTGGCTGTTCATCGGTGTCTTGCACCTGTGCGGTGGCTCCTCCATAGAGCAGTTTGGCTGTCTGCATGTTTGGGATGTGGCTTTTATACCTGCCCTCCTGTATCAATATTTTAGTACGTATATGGCTGCTTTCTGTGATTTTTTTCTCAGTAGTTTTCAGACACCAGAGAAAACAGAATTTTATCTGTTGCAAAAGTTACCAAAATTAAGTTACATAAAGGTGCATTAGAACATAAGCTATATGCAAACCTATACAATGTATACTTATTTCAGATACAGTTTATATACTGTATGCTGTGTTGGGTTTTTATCAAGCCTTTTGCCTTTAATTGCACTCACCCTACATCTCCCAAAATTGATGTTCCTACACATGGCCAAGCTGAACTGCTTCTTTTCCAAATAACTTTGCTTCATTTTTATTTTTGTGTCTCAATGACGCTTAGTCAGCAGATTATAGCCTCAAGTTCATAAAGTCTTGTGACAAACACATGATAAATGACAGGGACCTGTCCTTCACTGATCTTTTTACTGATGTACCCTGTCACTGACAACTCCAAGGTCAGTCATGGTGTTTCGCCTGTGACTGGGCCTATTAGGGTTAATGAGGTGTAAGAGACAAGCAAGGTAGCTACAGTAGCACAGAAAGAGTTGGATGAGTGACGACATTTGACTCTGGATGCGGCTTTACTTTTCTAAACAAGGGCTTAAGGTAGCTGTCTGCGGTACTTAAATGATTTCTATTAAATACAGGCTGTCCCAAAAAATGTATTCACACGTTGAAAGATTATTTATAAAGTCAGTTCATTTGTTCATACAAAAATGAATAATTCTTTTTGCCTAATTGTTTTTGTCTTTTTTCCTATGCCTGTTTTCAAACTGATGACCACTCTTGTCCAGCCGCTGCACATATCTCGAAGCAGTGAATTTGTAAATATCAAGAATCATTTATTTTGGTAGATGTGCCCATTCTTGTTCAATGGCTTCCCTCAATTTGTTGACTGCTGCTGCTTTTTTATGTGAACTTAATCTTTTAAGTGTCCCCATAAAAAAGACTAGGGGTGTAAAGGCTGAAGAATGCGAGGGGATGGAGGGGTCGGGGGTTTATTCTACTAAACCTCTTCGTCCAATCCATCTGTTTGGCAGATTGTCATCAAGGTAGGTCCTTATGCCACGATGGTAGTGTTGGTTGTGCTCCATCTTGTTGGAATAAAACTCAACATCCTTGAAGTCCTCTTGAATGCGTGGCATGACAGATTGCTGCAGCAAGTTCAAGTAAACCGCACCAGACACAACAGCTTCAAAAAAGAATGGTCCAACTAATCCCTATTTCTTGATAATCCACACCACACTAAAACTTCTGGAAAATAAACATGATGTTGCTCTATAATATACAAATTCTCAGGTCCCCAGTAGGTACAATTGTGGCTGTTAATTGAGCCATTTAATTTAAATGTAGTCTCATCGCTCCAAGACGTCTTTCTTAGAAACCTTCTCATCCTCTGCACATCTTGCAAAGCGCGACTTGCAAAACTGCACTGTCTGGTCTGGATCATCTTCATTGAGAGCATGGACCATTCTTGGAATGTAACTTTTCCAATCACAGCGCTTCATAATGCGATGGACCCTGGATGTTGAAATTCCTGTCTCCTGACCCGCTTGCCACACAGATTTTCTTGGACCCTGGAGATACTTTTCCATTAAATTTTCTTGTTTTGTGGGGCTTGTCGATGTCTGTGGTCTTCTGGAATGTTTCTTGTGAAAATTCTGAACAGATCCATCTGCTAAAAAGTTATTACTAGAGATGAGCAAGCATATTCGGTAAGGGCAATTACTCGAGCGAGCATTGTCCTTAGCAAGTGCCTGCCCGCTCGGGAGAAAAGATTCGGGTGCCGGTGTCAGGGTAAAATTCTAAGTACAGCACCAATCAGGCCCACCCCACTTGCCCCGCTGCCGGCGGAGAGAAGAAAACACCACACGGAGGTCTGGTATCGTTTCTCACACGGGACATGGCTCTCCTTTATTACAGATTACATGAGATCTTATACCCTTTGTCTCATCACCAGCAAGGGGTGATGGGCTCATAACCATATATGGGAAGTCCGGATTTACGGCCTGAGACAGTGAAAACAGTCATTATCTTGATATGGCGCCTCTGGCTTATGTACAGAAAATCACGTATTCGGGGCTCAGGTTACCCAGTCAGAGGTGGAAGAGATAATTGCGTCCTGTCCGCCCAACAAAAGTCCAGGCCCTGATGGCCTACCTATCCAGTATTATAAATCCTTTCTCCCCATTTTAAAACCTAAATTAACAGAGTTATTCAACAATTTGATGGAGGGGGGCTCCCTGCCGAGACAATCTCAGGAGGCGCACATCACTCTGATCCATAAGGAGGGCAAAGACCCGGAGTTGTGCGGTAGTTACTGCCCGATTTCTCTTATAAATCAAGACATGAAACTGTGGGCTAAGCTCCTAGCAAAAAGGATGGAGCCCTTCATGACAACTTTAATAGACAGGGAACAGACGGGTTTTGTCAGTGGAAGGGAGGGGAGGGATAACTGCATCAGATTGCTAAACGCAGCACGATACGCACAACGCCATAGAATACCCCTAGCCTTAGTAAGCACGGATGCAGAAAAGGCGTTTGATAGGGTAGACTGGCGATATATGGAGGGGGCCCTGCACTCCTTTGGTTTTCCATTGGAGTTCATCAGGGCGATTTTCTCTCTCTATACATGTCCACACGCCAGGCTTAAAATCAATGACACTCTCTCCCCTCCCTTCGACATAAAAAATGGTACTCGGCAGGGGTGCCCCCTTTCCCCCTCTCTGTTTGTCCTGGCCTTGGAGCCACTACTGCTTAAGGTCAGACAGGACGCTGGAATCAGAGGTCTCCATATCAACAAGCATGTGCTCTCCGTAGCAGCATTTGCGGATGATATAGTTTTCCTAATAACTGACCCCCAAAAGAGCCTACCCAGGCTAACAGAAGTGCTCGAAGGATTCGGCCTTGCTTCTAATTTCAAAATCAATTACACAAAATCGACTATTCTGAATGTCTCTATTCCAAAGGTCCAGACTGACGCATTGAGAGCCAACTCCCCCTTCAATTGGACGAATTCCTCAATTGATTACTTGGGTATCAAACTATCCCGGCAAGCGGAAGATCTCTATGGTGCAAATTTTACTCCACTGTTAGACCAGGTCAAAAGCCTCCTAAAGAACTATGATATACCATTTGTGTCATGGTTCGGCAGGAAAAACATTATTAAATCATACATACTTCCTATTATTCTGTATAAAATCAGAATGTTACCGATTCATTTGCTGACCAGTTTCTTCAAAACACTACGCACTGCGTTCACGGGATTCATTTGGAGGCGGAGGAGGCCAAGACTGGCCTACTGTCTGATGGTCAGGAGGAGATCAGAGGGGGGGATTGACCTCCCAAACCTGTTGGACTTTTATCGCGCCACCCAACTTCGATACTGGGTCGATCTAACCCAACCTCATAGAGACAGCCTGCTGACCACATTAGTGGAAGGCTACAATAGAGATCAACTGCTGGAAGACCAGTGGCTCCCCACTAATTAAGTGACAGAGATGAAACAAAACTGGTGCAAAGGGAAACTGGCTTAGTTGCCCATAGCAACCAATTAGGTCTCTGCTTTTTGTTTCAGAGGTGGAATCAGATTGGTTGCTATGGGAAACTAAGCCAATTTTCCACTGCACCAGTTTCCCAGCCCCCCTTCCTCCAATGAGTTAGTGAGTTATAAGCTGGTAAAGCGTGTATACATTTAGGGACATCTGTATTTATATCTACTTTTGAAACATTACAGTATGTCTTCCTGGCAAGACTGCAAGCATCTCACTTGCCTGGTTGACAGAGAGGGAAATATAGAACCATTTATATAACTTGTGTGAAATTCAGTGAAATAAACAGGTTCACAAATGGATACAGTTCATATTTTATATATTTATATACATGTGTGTGTTTGTATGTATATCTATCTATATATATATATATATATATATATATATATATACATACATACATACACATACACACACATTGCATTATATCACACTAAATGTAACTAGGTGCCCACTTTATCAGAGACACCTATCTAGTTGTGATTTCATTAAGTGTTGAAATTGTTGTGCAGGAATATTGGCTCATGTGGACAGGGAGCTTCTTGCAGATACCGCTAATTAGATGGCAGTACTTAACAGCTTGCAGGAAGAGTTCAATTTATGCTGGTTGCACCAAATTCTCACCCTCCAATCACCTTGGTGCAACAGAAATCTTGATTAATCTGACCAGGCAATGTTTTTCCACTTCTCAGTGATCCAGTTTTTGCCCTCTATTGACCATTGGAGTCTTGCCTCTCTGTTGGTCTTAGGCAACAATACCACTCGAACTGGGTATCTGCTGATGTAGTCCATCCATGCTAAGGAACAAAGAGTTGTGTGTTCAGACATCTCAGTTGAAGAACCAGCATTATATTCAGCTAGCATTTTGCTTGACTGTGTACCGCCTGTTCATCAGAACAATTCTTGACATCCTCATCTAACCCTTTTCATCAACAAGTTGTTTATGTCCACAGGATTCCCTTTTGCTGGATGTTTTTCCCTATTGCACTACTCTCAGTATTCTCTCGACATGGATTGTCAATTTCTGAAATACTGTCCCTAGCTCATCTAGTACAGATAACCATGCCTTATTGGAAGTAGCTCAGATTGCTTGATTTTCACATTAGAATGTGAATTCATACTGAAACTGATCCACAAAAAACTTGATTTATGCTGGACTCCAGGGTCACTGGTCCAATTTCTATACAAGGAACCAACATTCGCGAAAGGGCAGGTTTTTCTAATAAATTGGTCATTTAGTACATACATACCTTATACTCTGCATTGCTTTGTGTTAATAAAAAAAAATGTACATCTAATAAGTCATAAAGGAAATGTGTCAAATCAGTAGTAACCTTATCTTCCAAAAGGTAGAAGAGAAAACAAGGGGATCTGCTATCTTGGACCTAATTCTTACCAACAGGGAGGAAATGGTTGAGGAAGCAGGGCCTTAGGAGGCAGTGATCATGCTAGGAAAGCAAGACGTGAGAAGACTCAGAATTCAAGGTTAGATTTCAGAAAGGCAGATTTTATAGAACTCAAAAAGAGTGTAGGAAGGATCCAGTGGCTGGATGTTCTTTAAGAGGGAAATGTCCAAGAAGCTTGGGAAATATTGTGAATGGAGATTCTCAAATCACAATCCTTAACAGTCCCTAAAAGAAGCAAGAATGGGAAGCATCTAAAGGGACCAGGATGGATGAACACAGAACTTAAATATATGCTAAAAAGTAAAAATAAAGTTTTATCAAATGGAAAAAGGGGGCATATAATGCAGTCTGCTGAAACTATAGGGCAAGTGTCAGAAAAGCTAAAGCTATTAATGAATTGAGGTTTGCAACAAAGGCCAAAAGCAATAAAAAAGAATTTCAGGGATATGTCAAAAGCAAAAAAAAAAGTTAACCCCTTTGTGACGGCCCCATAGTGTTTTAGGGGGGTGTCAGGGGGGCGGCGTGGTGGAGCGGGGGGTAGCAGTGGGTAACAGGGGGGAGCTCTCTCTCTCTCCCCCCCCCCACTTCCCTCTGCAACCCCCCGCTCACCCCTGGCGCCCCCCGAATCTTTTCACCCGAGTAGGCAGTTACTCGAAAAAAGCGATGCTCAATTGCGAAATAGCCCTAAATGAGTACGTTCGCTCATCTCTAGCTGCTGTTGATTCAAAGCTGCATTTAAATCTGACCAATGTTCGGGGTTCCCATATGCACCCCCCACGGTGAGATCAGGGGGAGCTGTGCAGGTGTTATGGCAGCCAGGGGCCTTCTGAAGTGCCCCATGGCTGTCTTGGTAGACTGCCCACCAAGCCGTCCATGTGGGGTTTCTTGGTAGGCTGCCTGTCAGAATACAGTATGATGTAATGCTATTGCATTACATCATACTGCAGGAGCGATCAAAGCATTGCTGGTTGTGGTCCTCCCTGGAGACTAAAAGAAAGGGTAAAAACAAAAACAATAAAATTTTACTAATTGTTTAAAAAAAAATTATAAAAGTAAAAAAAAAACCTTTTGCCATATTTGCAATAAAAGAATCTAAATAATAAACTAAAAATACGTAGTTGATATTGCTGCATCTGTAAAACTGTATTATTACCCGGTATGGTGAACGTCATCTGAAAAAATACAGAAAGAATGCCAGAATTGCGCTTTTTTGGTCACCCTATCTCCAAGAAAAAAATGTAATAAAAACCGATGAAAAAGTCATTTGTATTCAAAAATGGTTCCAACAGAAACAACACGACGTACCGCATAAAATGAGCCCTAACACAACTATGTCAACGAAAAATAAAAAAGTTATTGTGCACAGGAAATGGAGACAGGAGATAATTTTTAAAAATTAGATACCTTTAAAAAAAATACAAGTTGTACAGCAAAATAAGTTTGGTATCATAGTAATCATACCGACCCATAGAATAAAGTTATCAGGTCATTCTTGTTGCAGTTTGTGCGCCGTAGAAACAGGACGCACTGAAAGATGGCGGAATGTGTTTTTTTTTCCATTTCTCTCCACTTTAAAAAAAAAAAAAGTTTTTCAGTACATTATATGGTATAATAAATAGCACCATTGAAAAATACAACTCGTCCCGCAAAAAACAAGCCCTCAGACAGTGACGTTGATGGATAAATAAAGAAGTTATGATTTTTTTAAAAGGGAGGAGAAAAAAACTAAAATGGAAAAAAGCGTAAAAGCTCCATCACTAAGGAGTTAAAGATGCTGTAGAATGTTTATGGTATGGAAATGTTGAATTGTTCAAAAATAATGTTGGGAAGACTAAACTTTTAAATTCCTATTTTGCATTTGTTTTTTCTCAGAAATTTAATGCAATATCATCTGATCTTCTCTGTGCTATTGAAGGAATAAAAGAATGCAGGCTATCTATAAACTGAGAATATTGGAATTCCCAGAATATTGGAGAAGGGCAAATGTCCCTATACCGGGAAAGATCTTTGAACAAATTATTAAACAGCATGCATGCAAGTACTTGTATGAGAATGGAGTAATTAACCAGAGCCAGCATGGGTTTGTAACAAACAAATCATGCCAAACTAATCTAATTTCCTTTTATGACAGAATCATGGGCTGGGTTGAGCAGGAAAATTCAGTAGATATAGTTTATCTTGACTTTAGTAAAGCATTTGTAAAAAAAATGGCCAAATATGGGATTGACAAGGCAACTGTTCGGTGGATTCACAACTGGTTGAATGATCATACTCAAAGAGTGGTCATAAATGGCTGCACATCCAACTGGAGTACCACAAGGCTCTGTCCTGGGCCCAGTGTTGTTCAACATTTTTATAAATTATCTGGAGGAAGGAATTGAGGAGAAACTGATCAAATTTACAGATAACACAAAGCTAGGAGGAGTAGCTAACACTAAAGAATAGAGAGGATTCAAAAAGATCTAGAAAAGCTTGAACAGTGGGCGGTGACTAACTGAATGGTGTTTAACAGGGAGAAATGCAAAGTCCTACATCTGGGCAAGAAAAATGAAAAAGCCTACAAAGAATGTAAGGAATTGGGCTAAGTAGCAGCACATGTAAAGCTAGTTGCGATAATGTTAAGCAAGATTTTTTCCCTCCCCAGATAAAGCCAGACACCTGCCTTTGTAATTTAGCTAAAGTAGACTTAGATATAGATACAGGTAAGGTCCTGAAGGTATATAATAGTTTGGGTTAAATTTTCATTTTATACATCATTATTCTGCCATACCAGGTCAGGCACACCTTGGAGAGACGATCCATCTCCCTCTGTAAGGATGCAAACACTGGGGGGAAGTTTTCTCTCTCTCTCTATATATATATTCACAAGGGGAGTGGTTAAGTTTACTCCCAAATATGGGAGGCTTTTTTCTTGATAGCTGAAAGGGCATTCTGATAAAATCTCTGTTTTAGATCTCTAGTTAAATTCATGCCTAGTGTTTGTGTTTCCCCCACATTAAGTTTATAGTAGGATACCTGACTAAATGGATCAAGTATCCGTTGGGAGGCTCATTAATTCTAGATGTCTTGACAACGTTAGGATTATGTCATCAGCAAATAAGCCAATTCTGTGTTGCCTGGAATACCCCTTATCTCCATATCGGATCTTATGATCTCGGCTAACGGCTCTATCGTTAGAACAAACAGTAGCAGAGCCAGTGGGCACCCCTGTCTTGTTCCATTTGTTATGGCTAAGGGTTTGGATATGGTACCGTCAACCAACATCCCCGCAGAGGGGTTGGAGTACAGGGTGTGGATGGCACTAATCGCCCCTTCCCCGAGGCCAAAGTGCATCAGAGTTTCAAAAGCATAGCCCCAATTAATTCTATCAAAGGCCTTCTCCACATCAAAGGCCAACATTGCTGCAGGTAGCCTGGAGGATTCCACCAGTGCATGAGGTGTAGGATTCTTCTCGTGCCATCCGAGGCCTGCCTGCCCTTAACGAAGCCTATCTTGTGCGAGCGGATTATATTGGGGAGTAGCTTTAAGAGTCTGCCCGCCAGCGCTTTAGCATAAATCTTTATGTTTGTGTTAAGCCGTGAGATTGGTCTAAAATTTGTCCGGCTCATTAGGTTCCTTTCCAGGCTTAGGTAGTGAGTAGCAGGACATGTGAAAAAGATTTGGGTATACTAGTAGACTGCAGACTGAACATGAGTCAATAGTTTGATGCAACAGCAAAAAAAGCAAACACAATTCTAGGATGTATTAAGAGAAGCATAGTGTCTAGATTGAGTGAGGTAATTATCCCCATCTACTCTTCTTTGGTCAGACTTCATATGGAATACTGAGCAAGACTGACAAACTGGAGCAAGTTCGGAGGAGAGTTACCAGGATGGTGAGCGGTCTGCAAACCAGAGGATCTGGGAATGTTTAGCTTGCAAAGAAGAAGGCTGAGAGGAGACTTAATGGCGGTCTACAAATATCTGAAGGGTTCTCACAGTCCAGAGGGATCGGCGCTATTCTCATTTGCACAAGGAAATACTAGAAGCAATGGGATGAAACTGAATCGGAATAGATACCGATAAGATATTAGAAAAAACTTTCTGTCAGTGAAGCTGATCAATGAGTGGAGCAGGTTGCCATGGGAGGTGGTGAATTTTCCCTCAATGGACATCTTCAAACAGAGGCTGGACAGACATCTGTCTGGGATGATTTAGTGAATCCTGCATTGAGTAGGGGGTTGAATCAGATGACCCTGGGGGTCCCTTCCAACTCTATGATTTTATGAATTTTTTATGATTCATACTTTCCCAAAGCTTGCAATGTGCTGTAGCCTCTATTGTCATACTGTTTTACCACATAGGTGACAAAACTTGAAGTCATGATGGAGTAGCCAACCAGAATAGATAGTGCCACTAGTGTATTCACCAAGATGGTGGTCCTGCAAAAAGACAAGAATGAGACTGTGAGGTAGGAGCATGCACCCAGCAGATTGGAGCTGTATAGTATTAGGGCTCCTTCATCTCTCGGCTATTACTTATGAATACAAACACAGAGAGGACGGCTACACAGTTGTTAAAGAGATAAATAATGGTGCCTGGAAAACCAGACAGGTAAATACATCTTCTGCATTACTGCAGCACGGCTTTTAAATTATGAGTGTGACCATAATACCCAGAAACATATTAAAGCCCTAACAGAAAGAAGTCTTTCTAGAAATCTGGAATCCCAGAGGAGCATGAGGCGACATAAAAGACAGCAATATATTTTGTGTGAGGCTGCATTCTTTTTTGTGCAATGACATTTCTTTTCTGCTATGGCTTTAACTAATTTACAGAGAAGTTATTTTGCCATCCCTAATTAACTAATCATTGTTCTGCAACGCCCCAAATAGTTCTAAATAGTAATACAATAGAAAAGATGTACAGCATTTACAATACATACAGTATTTGTCTTGAAGGGCATCTAGCTCATAAAGTGATACTACATGCCCGATGCCTTGGGGTCACACTGGACTCTGACCTCTCCTTTACCCCCCATATCAAATCTCTGGCCCAAACATGCCACATGCACCTCAGAAATATTGCTAAAATACGTCCGTTCCTAACCACGGACACGCTAAAGACACTCGTGGTCGCCCTCATTCACTCCCGGCTTGACTACTGCAAGTCGCTACTCATCGGCCTCCCCTGTATTAGACTCGCTCCACTCCAATCCATACTAAATGCAGCAGCTAGGCTCATTTTTCTATCCAGTCGTTACTCAGACTTCTCTGCATTATGCCAGTCGCTGCATTGGCTGCCCATCCACTGCAGAACTAAATTTAAACTCCTCTACCTCACTCACAAAGCTCTGCATGGCGCCGCACCAGCATACATCGCCTCCCTCCTGTCAGTACACCACCCAGCCCGCTCACTCCGATCGGCTAACACACTTAGACTAAACACCCCTGTAATACGAACTTCACATGCTCGCCTACAGGACTTCACCAGAGCAGCACCCATCCTCTGGAATGCTCTACCCTAAGGCATCCGGATAATTCCCAATGCATGAAATTTCAGACGTGCCTTAAAAACGCACCTCTTCAGGGAAGCATACCAAATTTGATCTGCACATGAAATTTCCTACTGCCTGTGTTCCCCACCCCTTGCACCTCCTGTACCACCCGCAACCCATTTGTGTCTAACCCAATGTACCTCATATTGTAATTGTAGTATTGTTTTGCATTTATCCATGCCAGAAAGCGCTGCGGAATAAGTAGGCGCTATACAAATAAAGATTATTATTATTACTAAGGTTATAACTAGAGATGAGCGAGCACCAAAATGCTCGGGTGCTCGTTACTCGGGACGAAATTATCGCGATGCTCGAGGGTTCGTTTCGAGTAACGAACCCCATTGAAGTCAATGGGCGACCCAAACATTTTTGTATTTCGCCGATGCTCGCTAAGGTTTTCATGTGTGAAAATCTGGGCAATTCAAGAAAGTGATGGGAACGACACAGCAACGGATAGGGCAGGCGAGGGGCTACATGTTGGGCTGCATCTCAAGTTCACAGGTCCCACTATTAAGCCACAATACCGGCAAGAGTGGGCCCCCCCCCCCTCCCAACAACTTTTACTTCTGAAAAGCCCTCATTAGCAATGCATACCTTAGCTAAGCACCACACTACCTCCAACAAAGCACAATCACTGCCTGCATGACACTCCGCTGCCACTTCTCCTGGGTTACATGCTGCCCAACCCCCCCGCACGACCCAGTGTCCACAGCGCACACCAAATTGTCCCTGCGCAGCCTTCAGCTGCCCTCATGCCACGCCACACTCATGTCTATTTATAAGTGCGTCTGCCATGAGGAGGAACCGCAGGCACACACTGCAGAGGGTTGGCACGGCTAGGCAGCGACTCTCTTTAAAAGGGGCGGGGCGATAGCCCACAATGCTGTACAGAAGCAATGAGAAATATAATCCTGTGCCACCGCCATCAGGAGCTGCACA
Source organism: Eleutherodactylus coqui (assembly GCF_035609145.1). NCBI lineage: Eukaryota > Metazoa > Chordata > Amphibia > Anura > Eleutherodactylidae > Eleutherodactylus > Eleutherodactylus coqui. Next base: position 50,830,704 of record NC_089844.1, on the reverse strand, counting down.
CGTGGGCATAGCAATGGGGAACCTATGTGCCACACACTATTCATTCTGTCAAGGTGTCTGCATGCCCCAGTCAGACCGGGCTTTTTAATTCATAGACACAGGCAGGTACAACTCCCTATTGTGAAGTCCCTGTGGACCGACAGCATGGGTGGCTCCCTGGAACCCACCGGCGGTACATAAAAATATCCCATTGCAGTGCCCATCACAGCTGAGGTAGTAATGTCATGTTTAATGCAGGTGGGCTTCAGCCCACACTGCATGCCCCAGTCAGACTGGGGTTCTTTAGAAGTGGAAACAGATGCATTTATAATTCCCTGTGGACCCACAGCATGGGTGGGTGCCAGGAAGCCACCGGCGGTACATAAAAATATCCCATTGCATTGCCCATCACAGCTGAGGTAGTAATGTTGTGCTTAATACAGGTGGGCTTCGGCCCACACTGCATGCCCCAGTCAGACTGGGGTTCTTTACAAGTGGACAGATGTAGTAACAACTCGCTGTGGACCCACAGCATGGGTGGGTGCCAGGAAGCCACCCGCGGTACATAAATATATCCCATTGCATTGCTCAACACAGCTGAGGTAGCAATGTCGTGCTTAATACAGGTGGGCTTCGGCCCACACTGCATGCCCCAGTCAGACTGGGGTTCTTTACAAGTGGAAACAGATGCATTTATAATTCCCTGTGGACCCACAGCATGGGTGGGTGCCAGGAAGCCACCGGCGGTACATAGAAATATCCCATTGCATTGCCCTACACAGCTGAGGTAGTAATGTCGTGCTTAATGCAGGTGGGCTTCGGCCCACACTGCATGCCCCAGTCAGACTGGGGTTCTTTACAAGTGGACACATGTAGGTTAAACTCCGTGTGCACCTACAGCATGGGTGGCTCCCTGGAACCCACCGGCGATACACCAAAATATCCCATTGCATTGCCCAACACAGCGGATGTAACGTCAGCTGTAATGCAGGTGGGCTAAAAATTCATTTGATTACACTGTAGGCGAGGGCCCACAAAAATTGCTGTATCAACAGTACTAATGTACATCCAAAAAATTGGCCATGGCCAACCAAGAGGGCAGGTGAAACCCATTAATCGCTTTGGTTAATGTGGCTTAAGTGGTAACTAGGCCTGGAGGCAGCCCAGTTTAACGAAAAATTGGTTCAAGTTAAAGTTTCAACGCTTTTAAGAGCATTGAGACATATAAAAATTGTTTAGAAAAATTATATGAGTGAGCCTTGTGGCCCTAAGAAAAATTGCCCGTTCAGCGTGATTACGTGAGGTTTCAGGAGGAGGAGCAGGAGGAGGAGGAGGAATATTAGACACAGATTGATGAAGCAGAAATGTCCCCATTTTGGATGGTGAGAGAGAACGTAGCTTCCATCCGTGGGTGCAGCCTACGTATTGCTTACGTATCGCTGCTGTCCGCTGGTGGAGAAGAGAAGTCTGGGGAAATCCAGGCTTTGTTCATCTTGATGAGTGTAAGCCTGTCGGCACGGTCGGTTGACAGGTGGGTACGCTTATCCGTGATGATTCCCCCAGCCACACTAAACACACTCTCTGACAAGACGCTAGCCGCAGGACAAGCAAGCACCTCCAGGGCATACAGCGCGAGTTCAGGCCACGTGTCCAGCTTCGACACCCAGTAGTTGTAGGGGGCAGAGGCGTCACGGAGGACGGTCGTGCGATCGGCTACGTACTCCCTCACCATCCTTTTACAGTGCTCCAGCCGACTCAGCCTTGACTGGGGAGCGGTGACACAGTCTTGCTGGGGAGCCATAAAGCTGGCAAAGGCCTTGGAGAATGTTCCCCTGCCTGCGCTGTACATGCTGCCTGATCTCTGCGCCTCCCCTGCTACCTGGCCCTCGGAACTGCGCCTTCGGCCACTAGCGCTGTCGGATGGGAAGTTTACCATCAGTTTGTCCACCAGCGCCCTGTGGTATAGCATCATTCTTGAACCCCTTTCCTCTTCGGGAATGAGAGTGCAAAGGCTCTCCTTATACCGTGGATCGAGCAGTGTATACACCCAGTAATCCGTAGTGGCCAGAATGCGTGTAACGCGAGGGTCACGAGAAAGGCATCCTAACATGAAGTCAGCCATGTGTGCCAGGGTACCTGTACGCAACACATGGCTGTCTTCACTAGGAAGATCACTTTCAGGATCCTCCTCCTCCTCCTCCTCCTCAGGCCATACACGCTGAAAGGATGACAGGCAAGCAGCATGGGTACCGTCAGCAGTGGGCCAAGCTGTCTCTTCCCCCTCATGCTCCTCCTCCTCCTCCTCAACGCTCTGAGATATAGACAGGAGGGTGCTCTGACTATCCAGCGACATACTGTCTTCCCCCGGCTCTGTTTCCGAGCGCAAAGCGTCTGCCTTTATGCTTTGCAGGGAACTTCTCAAGATGCATAGCAGAGGAATGGTGACGCTAATGATTACAGCATCGCCGCTCACCACCTGGGTAGACTCCTCAAATTTTCCAAGGACCTGGCAGATGGCTGCCAACCAGGGCCACTCTTCTGTAAATAATTGAGGAGGCTGACTCCCACTGCGCCGCGCAAGTTGGAGTTGGTATTCCACTATAGCTCTACGCTGCTCATAGAGTCTGGCCAACATGTGGAGCGTAGAGTTCCACTGTGTGGGCACGTTGCACAGCAGTCGGTGCACTGGCAGAATAAACCTATGTTGCAGTGTCCGCAGGGTGGCAGTGTGCGTGTGGGATTTGCGGAAATGTGCGCAGAGCTGGCGCACCTTTCCGAGCAGGTATGACAAGTGGGGGTAGCTTTTCAGAAAGCGCTGAACCACCAAATTAAAGACATGGGCCAGGCATGGCACGTGCGTGAGGCTGCCGAGCTGCAGAGCCGCCACCAGCTTACGGCCGTTGTCACACACGACCATGCCCGGTTGGAGGCTCAGCGGCGCAAGCCAGTGGTCGGTCTGCTCTGTCAGACCCTGCAGCAGTTCGTGGGCCGTGTGCCTCTTCTCTCCTAAGCTGAGTAGTTTCAGCACGGCCTGCTGACGCTTGGCCACCGCTGTGCTGCCACGCCGCGTGACACCAACTGCTGGCGACGTGCTGCTGACACATCTTGATTGCGAGACAGAGGTTGCGTTGGAGGAGGAGGAGGAGGAAGGTGCTTTAGTGGAGGAAGCATACACCGCCGCAGATACCACCACCGAGCTGTGGCCCGCAATTCTGGGGGTGGGTAGGACGTGAGCGGTCCCAGGCTCTGACTCTGTCCCAGCCTCCACTAAATTCACCCAATGTGCCGTCAGGGAGATATAGTGGCCCTGCCCGCCTGTGCTTGTCCACGTGTCCGTTGTTAAGTGGACCTTGGCAGTAACCGCGTTGGTGAGGGCGCGTACAATGTTGCGGGAGACGTGGTCGTGCAGGGCTGGGACGGCACATCGGGAAAAGTAGTGGCGACTGGGAACCGAGTAGCGCGGGGCAGCCGCCGCCATCATGCTTTTGAAAGCCTCCGTTTCCACAAGCCTATACGGCAGCATCTCTAGGCTGATCAATTTTGCAATGTGCACGTTTAACGCTTGAGCGTGCGGGTGCGTGGCGTCGTACTTGCGCTTGCGCTCAAACTGTGGCACTAGCGACGTCTGGACGCTGCGCTGAGAGACATTGCTGGATGGGGCCGAGGACAGCGGAGGTGAGGGTGTGGGTGCAGGCCAGGAGACGGTAGTGCCTGTGTCCTCAGAGGGGGGTTGGATCTCAGTGGCAGGTTGGGGCACAGGGGGAGAGACAGTGGTGCAAACCGGAGGCGGTGAACGGGCATCGTCCCACCTTGTTGGGTGCTTGGCCATCATATGCCTGCGCATGCTGTTGGTGGTGCCTCCCCAGCTGATCTTGGCGCGACAAAGGTTGCACACCACTGTTCGTCGGTCGTCAGGCGTCTCTGTGAAAAACTGCCACACCGTAGAGCACCTTGACCTGTGCAGGGTGGCATGGCGCGAGGGGGCGCTTTGGGAAACAGTTGGTGGATTATTCGGTCTGGCCCTGCCTCTACCCCTGGCTACCGCACTGGCTCGGCCTGTGCCCACACCCTCACTTGGCCCTCCGCGTCCTCGGCCGCGTCCACATCCTCTAGGCCTATCCCTACCCCTCAGCATGCTGTATTACCAGTGATTTGATTTCCCAGGCAGGAAAGAAATTGGCGCAAGGCTGCACTCAACCGTAGCTGGTTGCGTCTGATTTTTTTACGTTCTCCACGCAGCACACACGTACCCAGAGCCCTTAGGACTGACAGAGGCAGGGCAAATATACTTTTTTCCCTTTTGTTAAAAAAGAAAAGGCCCACTGCGTCTATTCAATGACTAATATAACTGTGTTGCGGCCCTGCAAAAGTGTCACAGAACTTTACTGTTGCAGAGTTATTAACTGTGGCAGAGCAGGTATTTCCCAGGCAGGAAAGAAATTGGCGCAAGGCTGCACTCAACCGTAGCTGGTTGCGTCTGATTTTTTTACGTTCTCCACGCAGCACACACGTACCCAGAGCCCTTAGGACTGACAGAGGCAGGGCAAATATACTTTTTTCCCTTTTGCTAAAAAAGAAAAGGCCCACTGCATCTATTCAATGACTAATATAACTGTGTTGCGGCCCTGCAAAAGTGTCAAAGAACTTTACTGTTGCAGAGTTATTAACTGTGGCAGAGCAGGTATTTCCCAGGCAGGAAAGAAATTGGCGCAAGGCTGCACTCAACCGTAGCTGGTTGCGTCTGATTTTTTTACGTTCTCCAAGCAGCACACACGTACCCAGAGCCCTTAGGACTGACAGAGGCAGGGCAAATATACTTTTTTCCCTTTTGTTAAAAAAGAAAAGGCCCACTGCGTCTATTCAATGACTAATAACTGTGTTGTGGCCCTGCCTACACAATTCTGTGCCTGTAGTATCAATGCAGGGTGCAATGCTCTGCACCGCCGATTTTGAGAAAAAAAAAAAAAAAGCAATACAGCTAACAGCAGCCTGCACAGTACTCCACACAGTTAAATGTGGCCCTAGAAAGGACCGTTGAGGTTCTTGAAGCCTACACTCACTCCTAACACTCTCCCTGCCTAAGCACCACTTCTGTCCCTAATACCGGGTGCAATGCTCTGCACTGCCGATTTTGAGAAAAAAAAAAAATTTCTCCACTGCTAACAGCAGCCTGCACACACGTAGATGTGGCCCTAAGAAGGACCGTTGGGGTTCTTGAAGCCTACACTCACTACAAATACTCTCCCTACAGCAACTCCAATAGAACTGGACTTTCCCTCAGCTAACTCACAAGGCATGTGTGGTGAGCCGCGGGAGGGGCCGACTTTTATACTCGGGTGACATCTGATCGCCCCAGCCACTCACAGCAGGGGGGTGGTATAGGGCTTGAACGTCACAGGGGGAAGTTGTAATGCCTTCCCTGTCTTTCAATTGGCCAGAAAAGCGCGCTAACGTCTCAGAGAGGAAACTGAAAGTAACCGGAACACCGCGTGGTACTCGTTACGAGTAACGAGCATCCCGAACACCCTAATATTCGCACGAATATCAAGCTCGGACGAGTACGTTCGCTCATCTCTAGTTATAACATAATGGGTGCACACTGTATTCACTGTAATAGCTGCACTAATAGTTCAGGGAGCAGTGCTCTGCATCTGTTTACCAGCCAGATTTAACAGAATAATATGTGGCGAACCCCCTATATCTATAGTGAACCATCATCGACTATACACTGCACATCGTTAGTGCCAACTGCACCTAATTGGGAAGGGAGGCATGAATTTTTCATGTTATCACCCCTCATCCTGTAGATGTTGTGATTTATGGCTATGTAAATGTTATGACATTATATTTTCCTCTCTCTACATTCCAGCAGTCATAACTTTTTTGACTTTTATACTTCCATAGCTGTATGAGACCATGTATTTTTACAATACATACAGACTTTTCCAATACTACCTTTGCTTTAGGTGAATTAAAGACTCCAATTTCTTATGATATTCCAATTTCTCTTGTCATCCAGGAAAAAATGTATGATACATGTATACTTTTTTAAGATGTAAGCCTATGGATGACTGATGGTTTATGTCGAAAACATCTATCACAGTCATGCAGTGTAAAACTTGTATATATTTAAACATGTACATTTTGTTTAATGTGTGAGCCTTGGGTAACTGATGGATGATATCTGTCAGAGGCATCCATCAGACGTATACTTTTTTCTTTTATTTTGCACCTCGCATCTTAGGGAGTACTTGCGTTAAAGGAAGTCTCTGAGAGAGAGAGAGGGGAAGGGGGAAGAGCCGACAGGTATATTTTGGGTGTTTCAAATTTTATAAAAATAGCAGAAGAATTGAGTACTCCTTGAACTGAATGACTACACTCGTTTTCCTAGTGTAATCAAGTAAGTTCTTCTGTTTATTCCATTAACAATCAAAAGTGTGTGTGTATATATATATGTGTGTGTGTATATATATATATATATATATATGTATATATATATATATATATATATTTATATATATATATATATTTATTTATATATTGTAGGCAGTTAAAGGGTGAAGTTGTGGATGGAGTATATCTCCCTCCCAGGCTTTTAGTCTGGACAGAGTGGCGATCCAGTCCACAACTTCAGCCTGGTTCTCAGAGAACTCAGCTGTAGGCACTGACAATGTTACTGAGGCATAAAAGACTGCAGCTTTAAGGAGTCAGTCTCTGACAAGCTTAGGAGGGAGTACAACCTTACAGCGTGGACCTGAGGAAACCTCTGAGCACCCTGTGTGGTGCATCTCTGCATATGTTATGTTGAATGGACTTTTTGTAGCTTTGCCTGGAGTATGCTTTACAGAATAAAACTAAAGTAAGTTTTATGCACTTTCTAGTCCAGAGTTTCATTGCTGCCCCCACCCCCTGGAGGACTTTGTTACAATGTATATGACATTTGCTATGAGGCTAGAACACGCCTCATTTGTAATAATTATAATTTATTCTAATTCATTTATTATAATTGGTTATTACAACTAACAAAAAAGATGACATCTTAGTTGTCAGGCAGGCTTTGCTGAGGCCGATTGGCACTATGTATCATGAGATCTCTTTAAAATGGACTTCTCATGGGGAACAGATGCTGATATCATCTAAGGTTGTGTAGAGCCTCGCGTGGCACAGAGTGTAAGCTCTCGGCCTCTGGTTACACCCACATAGGGTGGCCCCAGCCCAACCCTATGGCCTCTATTTTAACCCTGGGTCTGAAGGTAGGGGACTGCATTCTGTATACCAGGAAAGCTATAGCATAAGGAAACATGACACAAATATTTAGTCATATCTGAGATGGATTTCCTTTAATAACATAAATTACAAATCTGTGTATTATGGACCCATGAATCAATTATATGACCCATTACATTAGGTATGCACTGAATGCAACAGCAAAGAGGTATACAACTCACCATTACACCACAAAGTATACAGAAAGGTAAACAAAGTCAATATGCACTGAACCAGGAACCACAAAGCCAATGAAACTATTCCTAGTGTTTATTTTGCCTGAGTGTCTGTACTAACTTTTTTATTTATATTTCAATAAATTCTGAATTATCAATTAGGTTGAAACAACACATATCCTCAAATTTCTCACATCCATGATTGAATATCATTAATGATAGCATTGTTCTGTAGAACAGCTTTTTGAGTACCTTATACATCTACCAGTAAGAAGTCAAGAGCCTGTGAGGTAGCATTAAGGGCTCTTGCCATATCACATGCTATACCATTTGCTAACCTGCCATTAGTTATTGCTAGTCCCCAGACCCCCACTATTGATGCTCCCAGACCTATTACTGCACTATGACTCAACAGTGTGGGAAGTCTCTCACAGGTTTTATCTAGCTGACCTTTTCACTCTAAATTGTAGTCAGGTGCTTGATACATGACAATATTTCAGTGTGACAAAGTACAAAACATACTGGCCTATGCCACTCTTGAACAACTGTAAAGTCATATTGCACTATTGTATATTAGTTCATAACAACTTGATTAGCCAGCCCCAATACTGTGAAAATTTGATAATCTAGACAATCTGTAGCTTTAACTAACTAATCCCTCATTTGTAGTATAAGCAAATGAACCATCTTGTTAGCCATGCCCATAGACAATACCTGAAGTGTACCATTTGGCCATGGCCAATTATCTGCAGCTCTATTGAAGAGTGTGTATTTAGAGCTTACTGTTTATGATAGACCAAATTAGCATGGCTACTACCATGTGATCTGCAGGAGCACCAAGAATTTTATTAAATATGACCTGATCTCCTCCATGATGAGGAGTATAGGCACAAAGGGCATAGAGGAGAACACTATAGACGCATGGGTACATATGCAGCAATTTCCCCTACCCCTAAATTTTTCTGTGTCCTCAAATACTGCAGTAAGTACTTTGTGAAATATAACAAACTTATTGTCCCAGTTACTTATCAACATATTATTCAAGCACCAAACTCATGGTACTATAATTAGAGATGAACGAGGGGACTCGTCCGAGCTAGCTTGATGCTCGTTCGAGTATTAGGGTGTTCGAGATGCTCGTTACTCGAGACGAGCACCACGCGGTACTTGACTCCATTACATTTCCATCCCTGAGAAATTTGCACGCTTTTCTGGCCAAAAAAGCACAGGTAAGGCATTACAACTTCCTCCTGTGACGTTCCAGCCCTATCCCACCCCCTTGCAGTGAGTGGCTGGGGAGATCAGATGACACCCGAGTATTTAAATCTGCCCTGCCCGCGGCTCACCACAGATGCAAGCTGAGAGAGATCAGGGACAGTGCTGTCTTGCTGTAACTGCTATAGGGAGAGTGTTAGGTGTTATTTCAGTCTTCAAGAACCCCAACGGTCCTTCTTAGGGCCACATTTGACCGTGTGCAGTACTGTTGAGGCTGCTTTTAGCAGTGTTGCACTTTTTTTTTTTTTTTGTATATCGGGCGTGCAGACCATAGCGTCCTCAGTCTGCAGTCATTTTACAGAGTATAGGGGCAGTACTGGTGAGGCAGGGACAGTGGTACAGGGAAAGAGGTATACTGGCTATATAGGCAGTGGGCTTTTTCAAAAAAATTGGGTAAAAATACTATATTTGGGCTGCCTGTGACCGTCTTCAGTTTACTGCGTGTCTGCTGGGGGTAGTAGTCGCTAATTAATACCCAGCTAAGCGTTACAGCAGGCTTGCGCATAATTGTTTCCTGGCTCTGCTGCGCCCGTTACATGATCGCCGTCATCGCGCCACAGGGAAACAGTATACGTAATATACGCTGCATACGGTGTCTGTCTGGTTTTTCACCTCACCATTTTAAAAAATAGAAGCAAAATACTTAAG